>NC_134034.1:11494461-12094461 GCF_964204645.1 Tubulanus polymorphus
CGTTTGACTGTCTGTTTATCTCATATCTTCCCTCTCTCTCTCTCGACCTCTCTCCTCTCACACCTACCTCTCACCCCTCTTCCCTTTCTCTCCCTCCCCACTCTCCGCTCTCTCCCTCCCTCTCTCTTCTCACTCCTATTCTCACCCCTCTTCCCTTTCTCTCCCTCCCCCCGCTCTCCCTCTCTCCCTCTCTCCTCTCACTCCTACCTCTCACCCCCTCTTCCCTTTCTCTCCCTCCCCCACTCTTCATCTCTCTCTCCCTCCCTTTCTCCCCCCACTCTCCCTCTCTCCCTCTCTCCTCTCACTTCTACCTCTCACCCCCTCTTCCCTTTCTCTCCCCCCCCACTCTCCCTCTCTCCCTCTCTCCTCTCACTCCTACCTCTCATCCCCTCTTCCCTTTCTCTCCCCCACTCTCTCTCTCTCCCTCTCTCCTCTCACTCCTACCTCTCACCCCCTCTTCCCTTTCTCTCCCCCCACTCTCTCTCTCTCCCTCTCTCCTCTCACTCCTACCTCTCACTCCTTCTTCCCTTTCTCTCCCTCACTCACTCCAATTAGTTTTCTACTCGTCTGTCTGGCGACAAATGCGATAAAGACGCGCCGCGGCGGGAAAAACTAATTTTCACCTCTTGACGTCGGATCGGATTCATTTAAACTTCAGTAGCTCACCAACACGTGAACGCTCGAGGTCGTCTACTGTCGACACTTTTCTGTTGTCTACGTTGATGTTAAGTTCACGCGACCTGCGCAACATGAGCTAGTTCTAAGGCGAATTTGACGCCTTGTAACCAAATCACCAGTAATGAAGTATCTGTGATAGTCCCTCCTCCTCCTCGGGAACGGTTTGGATAAAGACACAGATATTTCCAGTTTCTCATTGGGTTAATTCAACTCTGTCTTTGACTATGATTACCAATTTATTTGCGAAATTACCGGACAGTAGAAAGATATATCGGAAAAATTGGAAAAAAACCTCCTAAATGTCGGATGTCGCATCCACTGGGGTCCTGTTGATTAGTCTTGTTTGCATTATTATATATTACATATTTATGTTAGCCTTTTTCAAATTCTCATTTCAGATTCACGTCCAGGGGGCGCTGGTGGAAGGGCGAACAGACGAACTTTGCAGCGACAGCCGCGACGATTTACCGCAAGACGTTTTCCGCATCCGCGCGTGTACGAACTGTTTCCGGCATCTACACGCGGAGCGATACGCCAAAGAGTTCTACGCACGTGCGAACGGCACTCTGATGCAGTACTTGTCCGTGTCGAAAGGGGGCAGCACGAGTCAGTACGCGCCCGATATCCGAAACGACTCGTCGGTGGCGCCCGTTTGCGAGTTGTTGGGTCTACACGACTGCGAGAATTGGAAACTATGTTGTACGAAGGCGGATGAGTGTTGCGAGCGTCAGAAACAGTTCCCGCCTAAATCAGATAACCAGTACTGTAAAAGAACCTGGGACGGCTACACGTGTTGGGACGATACGTTAGCCGCGTCCGCGGTGCATAAACCATGCCCGAATTTCATGTACACTATCGATAGACCCGCTTCAACGAGTAAGTATAAAAACCTACAAACCAGGATCGGGTTCGGCAGTTTTGAGTTAGAATTCGACCCCAGAGTCACGACATCGAAAATGACCTGATTTAAGTAAGCTTATTGAAATTAACTCGCTAACTGACAAAAGTCGAACCGGATCCAGTTCATGTTATATAGAGTTGAATTGATATCAGAACCATGGAAATCGGTCCAGGCCGACTGGAGGTATAACTCCTTGGGCCATTTACAAAAAAAAACGACTGTGGACCATGCAAGTGGGCCCAGGGTACAAACAGGTTAAAGTCTTAAAATCGTTTGTGTGTATCTTGACTGGGTCTTTACGAAATTGAGTCCTACGTGAGAAATAAGAAATTCAATCAGAATGCGCGACGCCATTACCGGAAGTGAATTCCATCAGAATGCACGACGCCATTACCGGAAGTAAACTCGTCCTCGACTTTCATCATTTCTCGAAGTCGAACCGGAAGTTAGCTATTGACGGTCAAAGGGTTTTGTTTTTAGGCGGAAATGGAAGTGATTAGCTGATTTGAATATACCTCAAGGCCACGAGGGGATTTCACGTCTTCAGGGACGCGCGCAATTCTTTATCGCTGCCCTACTGTCGAAAAGTAATCCTCACTCGACATCTTCGTCCGTGAACGATTAATCCGGCAGAGAGGTACTTAACGCGACCGCAACCGCAATAAAACAGGCCCCCCTTAATTGACCAATTCATACTGTTTGGAGCCGAGACCAATCTTAGGAGTATAGTGGTCGTCTGTCGAGCGCCTGTCACCGCGAGGCGAGATCTAAATCATTACTTTCAGCCACTCGATCTCAATTAGGATTCCTGAGATAAGTCTCGCCAATTTCTGTCGTCACCCAGATTTTTATCGGTCTTGTTAATTTCGCTCGGTTCCCAGGACGTGGATGATGCAGTCCTGATGCGCACTTAAGCGTCGAAAGTTGAGAATTATCGCGCCCACCTATTTCGGTCTGATCGTTCGTCTGATGACGCGACCCAAAACTACTTTTAATCCGTGTTTTCCTGTCAAGAAGCCAAGTAACGAGAAAACTAACTTTGAAGTTTATTGACGCCTTAGAAAATAACACAGAGAACGAATACAGATATTCTGAATTTGAATTTGAACCGAAACGTTTCGTTTCAATAAATCTTATCACTTCAAAATTCGAATAATGAGACTTCGTCGTCTAGCTTCTTAAGTTGTTGAGTTGCGGATTCGGTTTACTTTACAAAAGTTACTAATCTCCTTGATTTTCATTCCTTTTATCCAGAGGATATATTTTTTTTATCTTAAAATAGGGATTATCCCTGTTATTTATTTAGTTGGTAAATTTCGTTTGATTTTTTTTAGAGTCCCTTACAGAACCGCCACACCTGCCGGGAGCGAAACTGTTCGTCTTCGTCACAATTTTCGGTCGCAATAAAAACCACCACGCTTTTTAAGCGTCCTGTCCTATTATTCGGACGGAGAGCTCATTAGCTCATAAACTCGAGCCATCGTTACCCGTCGCCTGACAGCGTTTACCATAAACAAACGAAGCCAATACTGGTTGCGCCGACTTGCAACGCGCACTAATCGAAACCATCTCTAATTATACCGTCCTATCGCAGAGGTCAAAACTTTTCTTTATGGAGGAAAGATCTGTGACAATGACAAAGATCTATGGCCACTATTCATCGCTATTACGACATCTCAAATTTTCAACTTGAATCGACCCGAATCGACCGCTCGTTTCTCGCTTAGAATGTAATATAAACGGAAATGTTTTCTTGCTAACCTTTTCGTAATTTTGATGCTGATATTGGATTTTAAGCGGCATGTTCTGATCCACCATTAACAAAATAAAACTATATCCGTGTCGAAAATAAAGTCCGAATAATGTTTCCTTGAGCTAGGACGTAGTTCATTCGACGTTTCGATTATTCTAATAGTCATCTTGGGGATTCTGAAGATGACTATCAGGATGTAGTCGAAGCGTCGAATGAACTACCAGCTCAAGGAAACATTTTCGGACTTGAGTTTCAGTCATTATTGTGGGATTCTCCTTACATTATATTCGGATCCAGTTCTAAGCAGTTCTAGCGCCAGTTCCATGGTGCTCGGTTAAGCTTTAAACAGAGATCGTTCGAAAAGTAGTCAACTGTCGTGAATCGTGGTGGTTTCAGTGTTTTTCTTGAACATTGCGCAATCCATGAGATGAAAGCAACGGAATCGTTACGAAGCGAATCGAGAGACAAAGATGGGAATCTGGGGATTCGGGATATCGAGTACGTTCTTCGCTGTTTGAAATAATTAAGCTTTTAAAACAATTATGATGTGGATATTAAGCGGAAAAATGGATCACTTAGATTTCAAAATTTTTCGTCAATTCAAAATTGCCTAGGACCTTTCACAACTATTGGAACTTCAATTATCAAATTCATAGTAAACCTACGCGTAATAGATTTAGAATTAGATTGCCTTATTTCAGAACTGTAACTAGAAAATCTTCTGTCAAAATATCCGGTCCCCTATTATGGAATACTCTATCAGAATCAATTCAAACTATTCAAAGCGAACCTGCCTTTAAGCGCACCTACATGAAATCATTATTCAACACTTTGTAAATTTTCATTCTATACAAACCTATGTTAATGTGTAATATATGAAACTTGTTTTTTCTTTTCGCCTGTTAATTACTTGTGTGCATGATGTGTGAGTGTGATGAATGTGGTGTGGATGCTTCTGGGTGATACGGCTTAGATAGACTGTCTCAGTCTCTCCGTGTAGCCCCATTATCCTGTTACATTTTTCTTCGTCTAATCATACTTATTATATCCTTCAATAATGTAACATCGTAATGAAAATAAATTTCAATTTCAATTTCAATTTCAAAAGGGACTCGTACGAGTTTAGTAAATTTGCGCTGCGACGTAGTTGGTTTACCCGCCTTTTCCCTAATACTTAATGTTTCAAACATTTCAAAATTGAATATTCATTTTCAGGATTTTCTACGAAAACCTGTCATCCGAACGGGACTTGGTTTTCCAAAAATGGCGGATTGTCGCACTGGACTGACTATACAATGTGTCCTAACGTCGAGGTAAGAACCTTGAATAGAACTCTGTACGATCCGACATAGGAATCTTGTGTCGCCTGATACAAGATGACGAACATGGCCTGTTATTCTTTTCGTAGCCTTTTGAGACATAAGAAAAGTTTTCATGCTCAAAACACGATTTTTGTAGACGTTTTTTACAATCGTATTTCAAGGACGCATTTTTTGCCATGAATCAGCTAGAAAAAGATGGGTGGATATCGCTATAATCAGCTTTACCATAAAGGCTGATTTGAATGAGTGATTTCAAATTTTGCTTTTTTATCAGCTGATAAATTTTGCAATGTATGATTGCGATGTATGATAATTGCGGTGAAAAGCTAGCTGGCAACCAGTATCTGGATAATATGTTGCGTCTGAAAATTTGAAATGTCAGCGTATCATTAATTTTGATAAGACCCCCCGCGTAGCCGTCTGCTTGTGACGTCATATTATCCGGAATATGTTTTGATCGATTTGGCGAATGTGAAATAGAGATTTGAAGTCGGTCCCGTCATTCTCCGCGGAGATGCGATCTCTTTTTGTAAATCAATCTTGCTCAGTAATTAGCCGATTGAATTAATTATATTAATGGGAATTAAGGCGATTTGCCGGGGGTTTAAAGTGTGTTCCAAACGGAAAGGACGTCGGCGGCAGAACATTGAAGAATACCGCTGGATTATTGAAAGATGATAAGATTATCGTCAGGTTCAAGTAGGCCAAGGTTACTTTGTCCAAAATGTATGAGAGAGAGAGAGAGGGACACTATTCTGTCTCTCTTTCCACTCTCCCCTTTCTCTCACTTCTCTCACTTCTCACCCCTCCTCTCCTGTCACTCCCCTTTCTTTCCTCTCTCTCTCTCTCATTCCCCTCTCTTCTCTCTCTGACTCCCCTCTCTTTTCTCTCTCACTCCCCTCTCTTTTCTCTCACTCCCCTCTCTTTTCTCTCTCTCTCTTTCTCTCACTCCCCTCTCTTTTCTCTCTCTCACTCCCCTCTCTTTTCTCTCTCTTCCCTCTCACTCCTCTCTCTTCTCTCTCACTCCCCTCTCTTTTCTCTCTCTCTCACTCCCCTCTCTTCTCTCTCTCACTCCCCTCTCTTTTCTCTCCCACTCTCTCGCTCTCTCTTGCTCTCCCTCTTGCTCTTTCTCTGTCCCTCTCTCTCCACTGATATCCGATTTCCGTTCGTTCTCCCTAGAATAGACGATCTATTTTATTCCAATAACTAATCCGTTCAAACTCCCCGATCATGTCCTTAAAATATACTACTATATTTCCCGATGACAGAACGCGTTTTAAACCGTTTGGATCTTTTATTCATCGAATATGATAATAAATTGCGGAATTATTATTTTAACAAAGATACGCAGCCCTCGATTTTATTTATGATCGGTGAGTAGATTCTATCAGTGATGCATAACCGAGTTTATTCTACGCCATATATCATAGTTTATGGCTTTCAGTAAAAAAGAAACACATTCCCGCTTTGAATTCTAGATTTCGAAGGAATCTGTCGAATAATATAGATGACAAAGATTAGAAATCGGAAATTCGTAAATTGAATTTGAATTGAGAAATTTCCATTTTTAAGAACAACCCCCAATCAGAGCCAAAACTATAGAGCGTCTTGGCTCAATTCCATGAGCCATTCCAAAAACTAAGAGAGAAGTGACATTTAGACTCGATTCGACGAGCCATTTTCAAAAACTAAGAGAGTAGTGACGTTTAGACTCGATTCGACGAGCCATTTTCAAAAACTAAGACAGTAGTGACGTTTAGACTCAATTCTATGAGCCATTTTCAAAAACTAAGAGAGTAGTGACGTTTAGACTCGATTCTACGAGCCATTTTCAAAAACTAAGAGAGTAGTGACGTTTAGACTCGATTCTACGAGCCATTTTCAAAAACTAAGAGAGTAGTGACGTTTAGACTCAATTCTACGAGCCATTTTCAAAAACTAAGAGAGTAGTGACGTTTAGACTCGATTCTACGAGCCATTTTTAAAAACTAAGAGAGTAGTGACGTTTAGACTCGATTCTATGAGCCATTTTAAAAACTAAGAGAGTAGTGACGTTTAGACTCAATTCTATGAGCCATTTTAAAAACTAAGAGAGTAATGACGTTTAGACTCGATTCTACGAGCCATTTTTAAAAACTAAGAGAGTAGTGACGTTTAGACTCGATTCTATGAGCCATTTTCAAAACTAAGAGAGTAGTGACGTTTAGACTCAATTCTATGAGCCATTTTCAAAACTAAGAGAGTAGTGACGTTTAGACTCAATTCTATGAGCCATTTTAAAAACTAAGAGAGTAGTGACGTTTAGACTTGATTCTGAGTGCTCTCGTGTTTTGAAGAGATGTTCTGAGAATGCCTCACATAGTCTAGGCATCACTGTTCTCATAATTTGCATCTTTTCTCCAATTTAAGAAAATTTAAGTCTGGTGTCATTTGAACTCGTTAGAACCATTTGTATAACGGGTGTTTTCCGTCTGACATCCGCAAGTCGGATTATAATGAGACCAGTTGGTTTTGACACCCTGCGGGAAATCATCTCAAAACTGCTCGAGATTAAATCGGCTTCAATTTTTTTTTTAGGACCAGCTACAAGTAGCGCGACACGTTTCTGAACGAAAGTAATTCCTTTATGTGTTCGGTTCGGTTTAACCGTGAAAAGTGCGGTTTTCAAAAAAGAACCGACGACGACCAAAAAAGATTCATTATTTTTGACAGCGAAAAGTCCCCCTTTTTCGTAAATCTTCTAACCGAGAGCTTTTAGCTTAATAACAGAAAAGCTTTTAAAAACAGGTCTGATTGATGTCGAGAATTTTTTTTAATATTGGATCTTTTTTAAGAAAATTAAATTGATTCTAGACGTTAGATTGAAATACTGCTGCAGTTGTTCAAAAGCGAACAAACGTCACGCTGATATCGAACTAGGAGGTTGGTCTCCAATAGACAAGGGAGACTCTCTAATAATTTGATAACAGAGAAGGCTCAGAAGAAGAAAAACGAGTATAGCGAAGGTTTTGACCTTTCCAATGAGCCGTTTTCAATTTTTGAAAAGGATCTATTTACAAGGTCAATAGACGGTGTTATTTGGAAATGACTTTTACTCATTTTTATTTACAGGGTCAATGGACGGTGCTGTACATCAGTATGTCCACAAATATAGCCAGCGTATCACTACTTATCCCGGCTATCGTCATATTCTTATCGTACCGGTAAGTAAAACGTTCAACCACCAGAGAACCTCCCCGATTGAACTAACGATTCACCTGCACTTTTTAATTCTTAGAAATGAAAGCTGAAAGCCGAGTGGTCCTCCGCGTAAATGGGATTAACTTGTCGTTTCGGTTTCGTCTCGTTTGAGGGAAATCAAAGCTTTATTTTCCGGAACTGCTAAAAGCGCGGACGGCTCCTCCGAAACGAATCGGGGAATCTTTGATATTTCGAGCTTTGTTAGAAATACTCGAATACAGTTAATGTACATGTATGTACAATGTATCGTTAAAGTGTAGTTCTGCCAATATTCCAAAATCTATTTATAAACCGAACAACCTGTACCGACAACGAAAATATCGTAACCACAAATTTAAATTCCAACTTGTAGAAAATTGACCGCACATGCATTATCCAAAGTATCATCATAAGGGAGATTACCGTGATTATGCAACTATCTATAATTGATACTTTTGATTACAATATGTTTCGTGACATGAAAAACGTTTCTTCCGTTAATGATTAATTAGCATAGACTGACCCGAACACGCAGGCGTTTTAATGAGATTAAAACCAACTTTATACAAGTCTAAAAGATTAGAAACGAAATTTTTTTATCGAGAAATAAAATCAAACTAAACGACATTTTCTACTCCCTTTAGTGAACGTCATAAGGTTAGGGGTGAATAGGAAAATATTTGTCATTTTCTCCGAATGACATTCTGACTGACATTGATGACATTTTCTATATTTAGAGACCATTGTCAGTAGAGGTCAAAATGTTAACTCACATGCTGTTCGATCGAATAGTCTTCGGTTCATTTTTCTCCTTTGAGATATAAAAAAAAATATTCCTAGAAAATTCGACTTCGACTAGTATAATAAGTATGATTCATTTCAGTGAATTGTGTCTATAATTAATAGGCGCGGATCCAGGGATGGGGGGTCTGAGGGTTCGGGAATACCGTCGAGCTTTGTCTGAACCCCTTGGAGATACCCCTTAATCCATGGATATGACGTAAAAGTGCCCCCATTTGGCATGATTTGGCGTAGTAAGCGCCCCTGAAAAACACAAATTTGATGTGAAGTACCCTTTTTTGCCGTGACTTGACGTCGAAAGTGCCCTTCCCCATAATAGTGAGTATCCTTATACAATTCGGAACCCCCTCGAGATAGGGCCCAGGATCGGCCCCTGATTGAATGAAGCCAAAATCCATTTTCGCTTGGTACAAATCTATATTAGAATTTCACCTGTGAAGCTGTTCGATAAAACAGTCGTACCGGGCTTTTGATCATTTTTGTTTTTCATTTTTTGAGATATAACCTACGAAGAAAAGGAGGCTCGTTTTTGCGCGCGGTAAGAAGGGTCGACGCGAACAACTGGTGCCGATTAAAACCGACAGCGCTCGATAATAATCCGCCACTTTAATTTCTAATCAGTTGCTTTCATCGGGTTCTTATCGTTTTGTACCGTGCGTGCGTTAAGCCGCTTCTTTGTATTCGAGCAACGATTTAACTCAAATGCGGCCTCTACATCTTAGAAAAAAACCTCCGCAGATGTGCGCTGTGTATTGTGCGGATTTTATCCCGGGATTACGCGATTCGGGCTTCAGCTATATTTCGTAGTAATGCCGGCTATTAACTGGTTTTAATCTCTCTACGTTCTCGATAACGTTCGCGATGCTGGATGATATCAATTATTCGTACCGAAATAACCTTTTTTTCGAAAAAAAAAGACCTTCGTCGATGTGACCTGCTTCGTTATATCCAATGATCGTCAACGGTAAAATGTCGAGAAATTTTTCCGTTAATTTCAAATGCGTTGACGTCACAGTTTATCCGCGCACGCGTAACAGCACTCCAGAGAAAAATGTCGGCTGTTTTTGAAACTGTTTCTGCGGTTAATTTCGAATTCTTCGTCGTCACGCGCACTCGTCGTCCCTCCTTAGCCGTTACGAAAACAAAAAGCGATCTTACGAAACGTCTTTTTTCCGTTAATTTCAAAATCGCTTTTGACAACAGCTGCGCGCGCGCAGACGCCTCGGCGACGATGTTGTCGTTTGGTATTTCGATAATAGGCAACGATTATGTAATTTACCGGAAAGCTTTCGTCGACGATAATTCTCCGAAATTCATTCGGGTCCCCTCAGCCGATAGAACCAGGCAGATGTTCCTCGAGGCTTTCTCGTCATTATTCGACTTATTAACAAGTTTCTTTCATCATAATCCGCCGTTAAAGGAGTAGGTACTAGAGTCACTTGCCGCAGTCGCCGAGATCTGCTTTCGAGGCGGCGGGCGCGCTGAAACAGAAAATTACCATAATGCTCTTAACAAGTTGATATTAATCACTTTTGCTGATGAAAACTCCAACGGAAAAGTGGCGCTATATCGATTACAACTTGCTAGAAATGCCGACTCGCTAACGCTTTCCCGTAATTTCACCTTGCAGGCACATTTATTTATTTTCACGGTCCCCGCAGGAGCCGTCATTGCGGTCGGGCGAAGATCGCGTTTACCGCACACGTTCAATGCACACGGCAGCTATAATAAGCCAAGCGCACACGACAAAACCGTCTGTTGCATATTACATATGCATTTAAGTTCATTGTAACTGCAAATGTATAAAGTATAGTAGTTCACAAATGTATCGTTCATGTAACACAGAATGTGATGGCAAAATGTGATAGCAGTAATGATATTGAATACGAGGCCGTTTTGAGTACTGGAAGCATGAAAAAAAAAAAGTGGGAGGAAGGAAAATAGAAATAAACATTTTTTTTGTAATAGGTATTTTAGTACAGAAGGGAACAGGAACAAATCAAAATATATTTTTTTCAATTATTTGAGTATTTTTCATAAAAACAATCTCGGAAGGACTGCAGAAAGAAAATAAAGATTGGATGAAAATTGTGTCGAATTTGATTCAAATAATGGGAAGTAATCGAGTTCCAGTTTTTAAAATAGTTTGAGTATTTCTTGTATCTATTTTTTTTGCAGGTTGCAATCTTTATTTTCGAGCGATGGCGCGCATTTGTAAGTATGGTTCATTTAACATTTATTTCCCATCTGGGCCCGATTTCAACAGTCGTGACTCAAATAGACGCGATGAATTATTAAACCTATTTTTGTTTGGTCGAATACAACTGTAATCTTCTCGGTCAAAAACCAAGTTCAGGCTTTGGTTTCGAGGAAAAGTTTAAGCCTAAAATTTAGTGGTTAAAAGTTTGTTAATATTGTTGGCCGCATTGAAAATACGAAGTAACAAATGAGAACGATAAAATTCACTCAAACGTGGTGAACAGATAATAAGATAAAAACCACTATCTACAGATTAAAAGAATTTAAAAACAAGAATTTATTTATTCAATCTAAAATATATAGAATACACGACGTTTCGATCTCACCCTAGAGATCATCGTCACCGTAGAGATCATCGTCAGGTCTCTCTTTTAATTTGTAGATAGCGGGTTTTTATCTTATTAACAAATTGCGGTAATTGAATCAAAACACTTAATTGGTTTCCACAGATAAATGACTGTCCGATATCAATGAAGATGAATGAAGTAATAATCGACGATATAATGAAAAATACTAAATAAAAATGCGACCTTTCGAACTGAATTCATACGGTTCATTTTCGAAAACAGTTTTTTGAAAATGGCCGATACAGAATCGGGCCGAAAACGTCAAATTAGCTATTTAGTTTTTTTTCTTCGTTATACTTTGCAATTTTACTTCATCAAAATTAGAGTTTAATTCTTCAATATATCCGGACTCAGATGGTGAATATTTTGTCCTGTAAGCTGAGCCGATAAAACGTGTAAGGAGTCTCGTCAGTGTTTACGCAAAGAAATAAGTCGAAAGTAAAGCGGGTTCACGGAACAATTTCCGATACCACAATCTCGTGAACGAATGAACGTAAAAAAGCAATAGTGGTTTTATTCTAATGAATAGTAATCTTCCTTTTCCGACCGTTATTTTTAAAATCGCTGATACGTCCTTATCTGGGGAGAGCAGCGCGCCTGCGCAATGGGGTTGTTTAATTCCGTTCGGTTTATGTCCAGTCACGTCACGCTCGCCCATTAACGACTTGGATTTAATCCCAACCCGGCTATAAAACAACTGCGATCAAATTGCAGTGATTCCAGACACGACTCTTATTCCTCCCTATCCCCATCTCTCTCCTCTCTCCTCTCTCTCCCCTCCTACCTCCATACCTCTCCCTTCCTTCCTTCCCTCTCTCTCTCTCTCTCTCTCTCTCCTCTCTCTCTCTCTCTCTCTCTCTCTCTCTCTCTCCTCTCTCTCTCTCTCTCTCTCTCTCTCTCTCTCTCTCTCTCTCTCTCTCTCTCTCTCCCCTCCCTCCCTCCCTCCCTCCCTCCCTCCCTCCCTCCCTCCCTCCCTCCCTCCCTCCCTCCCTCCCTCTCTCTCTCTCTCTCTCTCTCTCTCTCTCTCTCTCTCTCTCTCTCTCTCTCTTCTCTCTCTCTCTCTCTCTCTCTCTCTCTCTCTCTCTCTCTCTCTCTTCTCTCTCTCTCTCTCTCTCTCTCTCTCTCTCTCTCTCTCTCTCTCTCTCTCTCCACTCCGCCTCTCCTCTACCTCCCTCCCTCCTTCTCTCTCAGCTCCCTCCTCTGCCCCTCCCTCACTCTTTCCTCTCTCTCTCCCCCCACTATTACTGTCGGTTTTATCATAGATCCTATTCCGTATTAGTTCTATAGTTTTATGTAAATAGAATATCGACTGTCAATCTATAAACAGAACATTATCGTATCATCTACATTCTAAAATCTCATCGAAAAAATGCACAATTGTGACCATAAATTATTTACAGGTCTCTTCGTCGTCAACATCGCGTTAAAGTACACACGAACTTCTTTTTCTCGTTGTTACTGTGCGCCATGTGTCAAGTGTTATGGGACATTTTACTAACGCAGAACGCGTTGAATTCATCAGTTACTGGTAAACGCGGCAGTCGACTCGAGGATAACTCGGTAAGTATAACCATGCACTCTAAAACGAGTCCGTGGAATAACGCAGGTAACCATAGGACCGAAGTTCCACGTGAAGTGACTTCTTTCATGGGAGCCTAGTCTCGAGTTGTTAGATTGGTTATAGAACTAAAATCAGTTTAGACTGGCTTGAGTTGTTAGATTGGTTATAGAACTAAGATGAGCTTAGACTGGTCTTGAGTTGTTAGATTGGTTATAGAACTAAGATGAGCTTAGATTGGTCTTGAGTTGTTAGATTGGTTATAGAACTAAGATGAGCTTAGACTGGTTTTAAGATGTTAGATAGTTATAGAACCAAAATCAGCTTTAGTAGACTGGTCTTAAGTTGAAAGATTGGTTTTAGAACTATGATGAGCTTAGACTGGTCTTAAGATGTTAGATTGGTTATAGAACCAAAATCAGCTTGTGACTGGTCTTAAGTTGTTAGATTGGTTATAGAACCAAAATCAGCTTTAGTAAACTGGTCTTAAGTTGAAAGATTGGTTTTAGAACCAAAATAAGCATAGACCGGTCTTAAATTGTAAGATTACTCAAAGTAAAAGTTGAGCTGAGACTGGTTAGATTGGCTAAACTGAAAAAATGTTTAATGAGGAGATTTTTATTTCGGGAGAGGACACGGAGGAGCGACTCATTGTGCAACTCAACTCGTAACGATTATTTTTTGTCTTCAGGGGGAAGTGGTTGAACGAGGCTAGATATGTGGTTTATTTTGGTTTAGTGACACTTGAAGTTGACATTTCGGCTTCAGCAAACAATAAGCTGTTGTATATAACAAGAAATAAAACGATCTAAGCCGTAAAGGAGTGTGTGCTTTATCGTAGATATTCTTAGAAACAAGCGACGGTATCAGATTTAACTCGCGCACAACAGTGGAACTTGGTCCATAAACAACTCACAAGACTGTGGAGTCCACAAACCCACACAATTTTGGAACTGGGTCCGTAAATAACCCACACAACTGTGGAACTGTGTAAACTGTGGAACTGTGGAACTGTGTACAGAACCAAATTAAACCCACACAGCGGTGGAACTGAGTTCAGCGAGGCAATAAAGGGGAACTTTGTGAGACTTTTACAAGTCCGTCAAATTTTTGTGAGTGCCCTTTTCGATTTTGTCAACATAGATTGGTGCATTTCAGTGCGGTAGGTTGGACTTCAAAGTAACCTTTGAGATGTGACAAGTTCTGGCCCTGCTAGAACTGCTGAGGTTCTGTTACATAAACAGCTAAAGTAAAACAGCTAAAAGTTGAACGGTTTAACTCCGTGCAGAAGTGATTCCACACTACGCCTTTTTGGATATCGAAATTCCCTTTTGAGATATTAGTCATTCTCAATTGTGCCCTGGATCCGCCCTGGGTTCTGAGTCAAATAAACCTTTGACGGTAGCACCAGGTCCGGACTGTCTGTCCGTATCCCGTATCTTTTTCCAATTTCATTTTCAATATCGGACGAATCTATAGTCGTCATTCCGAACAGTTTCCTGATTTGATGGAAGTTTGTCTCGTGGATTTTTTCGTTACCGTATCCGCATAATACAATCAGTTAATATATACTGTTTTGTGGTAACTCGACCCCATCAGATCGGCGAGAAAGGTCACGTATCATTCGTAGAAATTCTGGCAGTCTGGTTTTTTATTGCACTTATATAGATTATTACGCAACATCGTCGGCGAAATGTGATACTCTTCTCCCGGTAACTGAGAACTATGAAATATAACTCACTTACAGTTACGTTTGTTTATAGCTGATTTTTCGAAATGATAATAACCCGTTAAAGTACAGGGGTGGATCTGGGAACTTAGAATATCAAAATTCCCTGAACCTATGTAGTCGTATAAAACAGGTACGAAGCTCTTTAGAGGAAAGGGTGGCGGTCTTCCCCAAAGAAAGTTTAGAAATTATCGATCATTTCCTGAGCATTTAGAGAGTGTTGTGACGATGATATTGAGAATCCAAAGAAGATTACGAAAAAAATTCAGTATTCCTTGAGATGACTATTAGGATATAGTCGAAACACTGAATAAACTACTAGCTCAAGGACTATAGTATTCCTGAAGATGACTATTAGGATATAGTCGAAACGTTGAATAAACTACACTAGCTCAAGGAATACAGTATTCCTGAAGATGACTATTAGGATATAGTCGAAACACTGAATAAACTACACTAGCTCAAGGAATACAGTATTCCTGAAGATGTCTATTAGGATATAGTCGAAACGTTGAATAAACTACACTAGCTCAAGGAATACAGTATTCCTGAAGATGAATATTAGAATATAGTCGAAACATTGAATAAACTACACTAGCTCAAGGAATACAGTATTCCTGAAGATGACTATTAGGATATAGTCGAAACGTTGAATAAACTACACTAGCTCAAGGAATACAGTATTCCTGAAGATGAATATTAGAATATAGTTGAAACGTTAGATATACTACCAGCTCAAGGAAACATTTTCAGATCTTACATTATTTTTTGTTATCATTGTCGGATTGTCTTAATACTATCTAGAGTGATTCTAAAATAAGATTATCTGCAACAATTTGTGAAAATGTTATCTTGGCAAAAAACTTTCAAGTTAGGTTTTTTCTTGTCTATTTCAGGTTGAATGTCGTGTGCTGTCGGCGTCGAAAATCTATTTTTCGAGTACGAATTATTTCTGGATGTTTTGCGAAGGCTATTATCTGCATCGTCTGTTGAGCGACGCTTTCAGACCGCCTGAGAATCTGATACCCTTGTACATAATAGGCTGGGGTGAGTAT
The DNA here is from genome assembly GCF_964204645.1 of Tubulanus polymorphus. NCBI lineage: Eukaryota > Metazoa > Nemertea > Palaeonemertea > Tubulaniformes > Tubulanidae > Tubulanus > Tubulanus polymorphus. The sequence goes on from NC_134034.1 coordinate 11,510,084, forward strand.
TTCGGTGCTCGGCCTTTCGTTGTCGGGTTGGAAAAAGATCTTACGTTTACGACCTTTATATCAAAGATAGACGCCTCTTATTTCCCCCAAGACATCATCTAATCGCTGGCTCTTCATTTGAACTATACACTTCTATAAAAACATAGCTGTAATGGCTTGTAGGCAATTCGATGACGTCATAGGGGGATTAAGGTAGTTGCCGTCTTGCACTGAAGTGTCTATTGAAGGAATTGATAATTTGAATGTCTTCTCTTTCTTCTGAATTTCGTTTCAGTTTTACCGATGATTCCCGTCGTTATTTACAGTATTATCAGAGTATTTTATTCCAATAAATAGTAAGTGCATTGACGTCGACTCGGAATCGACACTACGGGCCGATGAGAGTTCTCTGAATGAAATGAAAGTCGTTGGTTGGTTTTTTCATAAAGACAAGCGAATTTCAATTGGAGACAATGCCTATAGTTGTGAAGAAAAACTCTTATGAGACGTTATGACTCTTATTGGGCAAAAATGGCTCATAGAATTCAGTATAAACGCCACTACTCTCTTACTTTTTGAAAATGACTTATAGAATTGAGTCTAAACGTCACTACTCTCTAAGTTTTGAAAATGACTTATAGAATTTTGTCCAAACGTAACTACTCTCTTAGTTTTTGAAAATGGCTCATAGAATTGAGTCTAAACGTCACTACTCTCTTAGTTTTGAAAATGACTCATATAATTTTGTCCAAACGTAACTACTCTCTTAGTTTTTGAAAATAGCTCATAGAATTGAGTCTAAAAGTCACTACTCTCCTAGTTCTTTTTCATAATCGTCGATTTTTCTTCCAACTCATTTCTATTTGCTCGCAGCTGCTGGGTCTACAGTTACGGTGAATTCAGTTGGATTTATTACTTACCGAATATGCTATGTTTAATTGTAAGTTAACATAAACCGCGTGGTTTTTTGTGTATCGTAGATTATCGCATATTCTCTCCGTTCGAATTTTTCATCTTCTTTAATCAATTTCAGGTCAATCTGCTGTTTTTATGTAACATTCTACGCGTTATCACCTCGCGATTACAATGCCACCCGAACGAGCCCAGTAATTTCAGGTTAGTATAATCTCCGTAATCACCCCGCCCAAACGAGCCCTAGATATTTCAACAGTTCCATGAGTTCACGTGCGGGTTAAGTATTTCAAAATCCACTATTTTAGTGAAATCTAACTGGGAACTGTTTTATAATACAGCTAAAGAACTCTGTCCTGACTTCCGCAGGCTGCTTGTTTCACTCTGCGGAGTACTCCAAACAGTGCCATCTAGCGGAATTCTCGCTGCCCCACCAAATTTTGTGGAGTAGCAGCGTAGCGTCTGAAAGAGTCACGTGACCTGTTTTAGTGTATTTCTTTGCTCCGCACAGTGTTCGGAGTACTCCGCAGAGTGAAACGAGCAGCCTGAAGAGTTCTACAGTTCTGATTAAACTCTTGAGTCAACTCATCGAAAATGAAATAACTTTAATTCATAGTTAACTCTAACTTACAACTGTGGAACCGGATCCAGGTTCCATAGTTCTGATTTTCATAATTCTGATTTCATTTATCTTTGAGTTGAAACTAGTTCATGCAGATCTGATATGTATTCCTGAAGAAGTCAAAACGTCTAATAAACTAATACTTAAATCTCAAGGAAATAGGTTCCGTTCGAAAAAAGACATCTCCAAGACGGGGTTGAACCATAAAATCCCGCCGCACACGCCTACACATTTGTTTCACCAAAACAGAAAAACCTTAGAGTTTTGAGTAAAAGCGGAGATGCCCTGAATGAGTAACTGATATCATAGTCAGCAATGGCGGATAGTAATTCCCCCGCGTTACGATGTTTCATCCTTCCGAACCAGAGCACGGAGAGCACTGATTACAATTTAACCTTTTCATACTACGAGCAATTTGCCAAATCTGTAATTCAATTTTACACGTATTCCATTTCACGCAGACGTCACTCGGCTAACGTTCACAACGACCTCTTTGTTTAACGATATCATTCGTTATTGTTTCTCCGAAGATGAGATGAAAATAAATCTCTAGGAAATTTCGGAGAAAAACAGCTCTAGAATATCGTCAATTATAGAACAGTTCATTATACTCTAAAACTTCATTACACTCGAAAACCTCCTGCCGTTTCATAATTCTTGCATTATTGTTTTCTTAAAGAAAAGGTCTGAAGGCAGTTTTCGTGCTGATACCGCTGTTCGGATTACAGCTGTTTGTAACGATATACCGGCCCCCACACGGCTCACAGGGCCTCAGCGCTTACGACGCCTTCCATTCATTCATTACAAACTCGCAGGTAAATTTTCCTCATGATATCGGAGATGTCAAGATCCTCATGTTTTCCACTTTTGATTCGGTCCCCGTCCCTATACGAGCTATATTAAACTCTTCGAAGATAATTCAATATTCCGGCCAAACTGTAAATTCGGGAAAGCAGCCTTTGGACTTGTTGCCCCCCCCCCCCCCTAAATCACTAAATCATCATTACTAATTTGGTGATCATTATGTATCATATTTTGTGTTCCATGTACTATCGCGTGTGAAACGTACATTGCTTACCGCTTCTAACTCTGTGCAACTCGTTCCCGTCGCTATAAGCTATTCAATTCATCAAAGAAAAATATTCTGGCCAAAACTTCTATAGCGTCCCACCCCCCCCCCCCAATCACAAGATAATTATTACTAATTTCGTTGTTATTTTGTATCATATTTTGTGCGTCATGTACTATATACGTGTGAACCATATACATTCGCACAAAGTCTACCACAAAATTTGAAAAATCAAAAAGAAAGACAACTTGCTGTAAAAATCGCATATTCACAAAAACTGACTAATTCTTCTATTGAACGATCTTTTTTATTCAGGGCTTCTTCGTGGCTTTAATCTTCTGTTTCTTCAATAAAGAGGTACGTATGAAGATATGATAACGGTCGTTATTCATACTTTGCCTTATTTCTGTGCGTGTCTAATAACGAAACCGTCTTCTATCCGTCTCGATCTCAATGTATCACATACACGTGACCCCTTTCAAATGTTAGACCTTCCAAACAATTCTAAATGTCAATTTTTTGATAAATGTTTTTTTTTAAGCTTTTCTCGTGATGTAACACGTCACACGATCTTCCGTCATTTTCAAAATTTCAAAGTTTCCGAGCTTCGATTCGATACGAATTATGAGAATTGTATCCCGGTTAGTAAGAACGAATTGTACAAAAACCGATGTTCAATAATTTGAGACAAGCCCTGACATTGTTAAAGTCAAATACTACACGATAGGATTACGTATTTGTAAGTTAACCCCACTACTGTTGCCGATGCTTAATCCGCGGTTGTTCCGGTTTTCGAAATCCCGGCGCGCGCGTAACGGTGATATCCGCCAGATTATCCTCTCCGCGGATCGACTTCCGGCTAAACGACCTTCACCTCGACACTGCCGCGCGCTCGCGCGAGAGTTCGTCGATCGATAATAAGAGTCGCGTTCAGCGCAGTAAACGAATATCTTTGGCTTTGTAAAGCGAATAACCAGGTCCGTACGTCGACATTTTGTAATAATCAAATTACATGGTATTATAAAGCGAATTTATCCCGTCAAATCAGATTTGATTTTTAAAAATAAAATCGTATTTATCCTGGCATAATCGAGTTAGATTTGGTCAACTTTTTTGATTCAACTCGCGGCATCAAATTCGACTTGATTTGTCAAATCATCAAATCACATCACATGTGATTTCACACGATTTCAAGATGGCGGACTGATAAGAGTTTCCGCCATTTGGCTCGCAGTGCGCAAACCCTAGGTTAGCCACCCCCATCATCGAAGCCCAACCTAGCTTTTCGAAAACTAGGCCGTTTCGAACAAATCGCGATTAGATGACACGTGGCTTACAAATTATTTATAGAAAATCGGAATCTGATTCGACAGGATGAATTCACCTCTAATCGATAGTAAACATTCAATGAATATTTATTCTTATGTTTTCACGCACAGTCGTTTCGGCTACAAACTCATCTAATCCTGTCTTATGCATGATGAATATTGTCCTTGACCTTATTTCTTTCTCTAAAAGACCTCTGCCATTGAAAAGATGGCTGCCTCCATTAATCCACCTAACACGTCGTCGAATTGTGATTTGTTTGTGATTAGATACTGCTTCATGGGCGATTTATGATGTCATAGGGTGATTAACTGGATGGAGCCATCTTTACTACTGAAACTTCAGGAAAAAGATGGCTTCGTCTACAAATCCTCCCTTGACGTCATCATAAATTGCCCAGTATTCGATTAATTCAGAAAGCAATATCCCCAGTCTACGTTTTCAATAATGAATCGATATTGATGACGTCATAGGGTGAATTGATGAAGGGATAGCCGTCAGTTCTGGACAGGTACGACGATAAGGCTATATTGTGTATTAGGTATTTTCTCGGGCCGTAAATATGAATGTTTCACGCCGCGCTACGACTTATAGAAACAACGGCGGATAAATAACTACGTCTACCACCACCAGGGGTCACCACCACCCGCACCTGACCAGTACCGATCAATAACAATGCACGTACGTAAAGCTTGAGGTGTTAGTTAGAATGTGTAGTATTGATATCGTCTACCCCTGCCGCTACCTCGCCCCAAATTCTTCAAATCTTTGATTCGATTTGATTTTCTCATTATGGTAATTTTCAAAGTTGTATTAGTATATTACGAATCTGGACATTTGGGAAGGACAACAAGCTTGTGTGATAGCTTTTCTCACAGAGATAGCCTTTCTTACAGACAGTGTGATGTGGTTTCGTCGCCCTGAACAAAATCAAAACAGAAAACATTAGAGAAATAGTAGCAATAATAGACGCATCATATAGTCGATAAAGCTTAAACAATCTTTTGTTTGAATCTTCAAGCGAAGCCCAGAATTGAAAGATCCATCGTTTTTTTTTTTCATATTCATTTGCATGTATATATTATGGTGGCTGATAAGGGCCATAGCGTAAAATTCCTGGTATGTAAATGAGGGCGCCAGAACGCCAGAACGCCAAAACGAAAAAAAACGTCCAATTTTCTCTGAAAGTTCGTTTTGGCGCGCCAAAACAAAGAAAATTCCGTTTTGGCGCCCCCGCCAAAACGAACTTTCATTTTGGCGCCCCCGCCAAAACGAACTTTCGTTTTGGCGCCCCCGCCAAAACAACGAAAAACGTCGAAATTTCTCTAAAAGTTCGTTTTGGCGCGCCAAAACAAAGAAAATTCCGTTTTGGCGCCCCCGCCAAAACGAACTTTCATTTTGGCGCCCCCGCCAAAACGAACTTTCGTTTTGGCGCCCCCGCCAAAACAACGAAAAACGTCGAAATTTCTCTAAAAGTTCGTTTTGGCGCGCCAAAACGGAAAATATTCCGTTTTGGCGCCCCCGCCAAAACGAACTTTCATTTTGGCGCCCCCGCCAAAACGAACTTTCGTTTTGGCGCCCCCGCCAAAACAACGAAAAACGTCGAAATTTCTCTAAAAGTTCGTTTTGGCGCGCCAAAACAAAGAAAATTCCGTTTTGGCGCCCCCGCCAAAACGAACTTTCATTTTGGCGCCCCCGCCAAAACGAACTTTCGTTTTGGCGCCCCCGCCAAAACAACGAAAAACGTCGAAATTTCTCTAAAAGTTCGTTTTGGCGCGCCAAAACGGAAAATATTCCGTTTTGGCGCCCCCGCCAAAACGAACTTTCATTTTGGCGCCCCCGCCAAAACGAACTTTCGTTTTGGCGCCCCCGCCAAAACAACGAAAAACGTCGAAATTTCTCTAAAAGTTCGTTTTGGCGCGCCAAAACAAAGAAAATTCCGTTTTGGCGCCCCCGCCAAAACGAACTTTCATTTTGGCGCCCCCGCCAAAACGAACTTTCGTTTTGGCGCCCCCGCCAAAACAACGAAAAACGTCGAAATTTCTCTAAAAGTTCGTTTTGGCGCGCCAAAACAAAGAAAATTCCGTTTTGGCGCCCCCGCCAAAACGAACTTTCATTTTGGCGCCCCCGCCAAAACGAACTTTCGTTTTGGCGCCCCCGCCAAAACAACGAAAAACGTCGAAATTTCTCTAAAAGTTCGTTTTGGCGCGCCAAAACGGAGAATATTCCGTTTTGGCGCCCCCGCCAAAACGAACTTTCATTTTGGCGCCCCCGCCAAAACGAACTTTCGTTTTGGCGCCCCCGCCAAAACAACGAAAAACGTCGAAATTTCTCTAAAAGTTCGTTTTGGCGCGCCAAAACAAAGAAAATTCCGTTTTGGCGCCCCCGCCAAAACGAACTTTCATTTTGGCGCCCCCGCCAAAACAAACTTTCGTTTTGGCGCCCCCGCCAAAACAACGAAAAGCGTCGAAATTTCTCTAAAAGTTCGTTTTGGCGCGCCAAAACGGAGAATATTCCGTTTTGGCGCCCCCGCCAAAACGAACTTTCATTTTGGCGCCCCCGCCAAAATGAACTTTCGTTTTGGCGCCCCCCGCCAAACAGCGAAAAACGTCGAACTTTCTTTGAAAATCCGATTCGTCTCCCTTCGATTTTGTTACGAGTCGGATCTAGGTATACTAGATAATACATATCGTTGTCGATGGTGGTGGTGTATACATTAACGGACTAACGAACAGGTATGTAGCCTATTCAGGGTTAAATGCAGGGGTTGCTTTGGGTCCTCGAGAACCCCTCCCACTTGGAAAACTACTTTTCAAAGTAGACATGTTAGGCCTACATCTTAAATGTATGAGATGATCAAGTAGCGCCTAAAAACGCTTACAATTCATGAAAATGGGACTAAGTTTTTAAGATTTCTCGGGATGACCAGCAGAGCACCACCGTACCCCCTCGACCCCCACTCCTTAAAAAATGCTGGATCAGCCCCTGGTATCATTTAAATCCTATACATTGCCTCGCATTGCTTAGCTCACATAGGCCTATTCATAAACTTTGTTCTTTAATATGCCAATATATTTTAAAAATCGATTGATTTTCGGCCGCTGAAAACATATTAAAAAAACCGATGTCGTTCTCTGGTATGCGCAGGCAATATAACACGTACTGGTAGTATTCTAAGTTTTCGACGTGAGCCGTTTCTCTCGTACTGCCTAATCATTGTAAGCGACGATTATTTTGCTCGGTCTGCATTAGTGAAAACTAATGAATTATAATCATTCAATGGCGTTAATTCGTAAATGTCTTCTTTACAGATGGACAACATACTCCTAGAATTGGGATTAGGCCAATACATTGCAAAGTTTCTCGAAAATAAGGTACCGTGTTTCAATACTTTATGTATACACAGACTTGCCCCGATTGGTAATGCTATAGGGCCATAACTTCTGAAAATGTATCATATTTTAATTTCTCATCCAGATAGGTGTTAGTGACGTCACGACCATGACAGATAGTGATTTTGAAGCAGCAGGAGTTACAGCTATCGGGGATAGAGTCCGGCTAAGGAATAGGTGTAGGATAGTAAATTCTCAGCCTAAAGAAGATGAAAATGTGTCTAGTGCAGGTAATAATTTGAGTTTTAAGATAAATCACGTGCTTAATTCCAACTTTCATGACCGTTGTCACTGACCGTTACGCTAATTCAATTCTGTCCATGAGATTGTGCTATCAGAGGGTTATACTTTTAGAGAGGTTATGCAGGCTTGTGCCTATTTCTCGTGATTAAGCTAAGCTGAGGTCGACTTACGACGACCATCTCGTCGTAAAAACAGCGGTAGTAAACACGTGACCGCCGATTGGCGATTCGTTTGTCACAGTCAGATCGACAACGATTCAATCATCGCCGAGTCCAAAGGTCATTTGACGCATAACTCATCGCTGAAATAGAACTTGTTCTATCCTTGCGATTCGACTTACGACGGGTCTGCGATCAATGGATCTTTTTACAAATTTGTAAATTGTTTACTTGAAATATATAACACTTTCCTTTATTATTTCATTTTCAGGATCATCTAGTGTTTTGTGCAGGTTGAGAACGCAATTTCAAAAACGTAAGGCCGGCACCAAGAAATCAATGACGACAAAAAATGCAGAGAAAGATACACGACGAATAAAACTAGGTTGGAAACACGCCATCAAAAGCGGGACCTTTGTACTAGTTACTGCAAGCAAGGGTGGGGGGACACACACTTTGGACCTGAAAAAAGAAATGAACTTGTCGGCCTTAACCATGGAGTTCTTAAACCTATTTTTTCCAGACGGCAAATCGAATGCGATGAACCTAAAAATCAATGATGTGAGCTATTACTTAGCAAATTTCAATGGTAATCGGTTATGTGATTATCTTGAGTGTGGTAATGTTTTTGGTCTAGAGGCCTACATCGCAGCACATAAAACAAACCCTATTAGGCTCTATCTTCACACAACTGTTTTAGTTGACGATAGTGATGATGAAACATCCTTGCCATCCATGTCATCCTTTCTTGCTAATACCCACCAGCCACCGATTTCTGAGTCAACTTTACCTATGTTTTCGTTGATGCAACCGGCATTGTCGTTTACGCCAGCAGCCTCATCTACAATTTCGGCTAGTAGTGATATTCAACCTATCGTTTTAACTACGCATACCCAATCTGCCCATACACTTTCAACTCCATTTGCGGCCGGGATTCAGTCTGGTTATGTGCCTACCGGTGCTGTTGGCATACATACGGGTGCAAATGATACACATTCCCGTGATGGTATAGCAGATATCAACTTCAATGATTTCGAATTGATACAGCCTGATACGCCTACAATTCAATTCAGAGTACAGACGAGTGGCGAGTTATCACAAGAAGAGATTAATCGCATTGAACGGGAAGAATACAACCTTCTGGTTCGCAGAACAGCCATGGTCGAAGATATGATAAACGCTTTTTGTGATGCATCGGTGATGGGGAAAATAATAAATGCTCGAATGATACTCCCTAATGGAAATGTTGAAGCCGGAGAAGGACACGGTGTCTTTCGAGAGTGTCTTACTGAATTTTGGTCAGAATTTAGAAAGCAATGTATGACGGGTAGTAGTCAGATGATCCCTCTCATACGCCATGATTATGGCACAGAGAAATGGGAGGCTGTAGGACGCATCATCAGTAAAGGATTTCAGGAAACATCATATTTCCCAATATTCCTCGCGCAGCCATTTGTTTCCGAATTGTTCTTCCAGCAGGATGATAGCGTAGACTTGGTCGAATCATTCCTGAAATATGTTTCTCCGTCTGAGGAGCTGGTATTTCGACGCGCATTGGCTAATTTCGATGATGAAGCAAATGACGTCGAAGAGATAATAGACATACTGGGGGGATATGAATGTCGGAAACTTCCTACGAAGGAGAACTTCTCCATGTTGATTCGGGAAATTAGTCACCAGGAATTGGTGCAAAAGCCGAGATTTATAGTTGATTGTATAAAACCTATGATACAGAAATATGTAACAATATCATATAAACAGTACCTCGATCTTTGTACGGATCTTAAACCCTCCTGTCGCAAAGTGGTAGAATTACTTTCTTTTCCAAACGTTTTGTCAGCTCCTCAGTCAAATGTTGCTACGTTACTGAAGAGATATGTCAGATCATTGGATGAAAGCATGTTGTCTAAGTTCCTCCGCTATTGTACTGGTTCTGACATCTGTAACTGCCAAAAGATTGACGTGACCTTTACTAAGGTAGACGGTCTCCAACGAGCTCCAGTTGCTCGAACATGTGCCCAGATATTGGAGTTACCAGAAACATATGACGAATACGTCGAACTGAAACAAGAATTCGATAATATTCTCCAGAGCAATGTTTGGGTTATGGACGTCGTATAAAATTATTCTAGAAACGAAATGACGTAATCCACGTAAGTTTCATATTTTCAAAGTTGGATCAAAACGTGTTTAAGTTCTTTTGTTTAGGCCAAAAGTGGTGTGTTTATTTTTAATATTGCCAGCCCTGATGTCGTTTCTTTTATCATAGAATTACTTAGTGACGATCTTTTTGATGATAGAAGTAATTATTCATGCAGTGCATTTTGACCAGGTTCTACAGTTCTCGGTTAAGTTTGACTCTAGAGTTAAAGCATTGGAAATATTGAAAAAAACCGACTTGACTCTCGAGTCAAACCTTACCGAGAGCTGTTAAACTTGCTCCTTATATTTGTCGTTTCAAATTAGGGAATCAATCATGACCAAATACGTTTTTTGTTTGTATTGAAAACAGGGCGATTTGGGGGTGCCACTTCTCTGCTGTCAAGTTATGTTTTGTCTCGAAATTGTAAGACAATCATCTTTAAGTACATATTGATATATTGTATCAACACGGTATTAAAACGTAGATAATGTTTTAAGGCTTTTAAGAGAAACTTTGATACTTCGATTAAAATATTCAAATATCTTCACTTCATTGCGTTTTCGTTCTTTCATGGTGTCTCACTTTCACTCGAGCTGCAAATGATATCGTAGTACGAAAGTGTCATTGGCACGTATTCGAACACGATTAAATTATATACTGTCAAAATTGCACATTCATAAAGAGATACAGTGGAACTCGTTATAACTAACTGGGATACAACGATTCATCGGACATAACAAATACAAGATTGTGTCCCACATTAGACAATTTGATTAATTTCACACTGGATATGACGAAATATCTGTTAAAATGAACAATATTTTCTGGTCCCCAGAGGTTCGTTGTAACGAGGTTCCAATGTATGCATCTTCACCTGTCGTGGGAATCGAATTCACTAAGCTAAAGCCGTGTTCCCCGAACCCCTTGACCTCGCGAGTCGTTGGAGTCGTTACTAGCCGACCAGAATCCGGTCGTACCAATCACAGCGCTTTAAGCAAACGATATTATAGGCTTCTGTTGATTTTCCCGTTAAATGGACCAATCAACGTACAAGGAGGTATTTCAACCAGTAATGAAATCACGCGTCGTGAGGCCAGGGGGTGGTGGAAACGAGTTCGGGGTGCGATACCAGACCCCTGGCATGCGAGGATGAAAGATATGTGACTTGTCCATAAGACCACTTTTTAAACAACCGCTTCATAGAACTTTCTCAAAATAAATTCAATCAAAAATACATCTTTTTGAACCATACGCAAATTTATTCTGAAGCGTTTTGAGAATAGCGGATACTGGAGTACGCTTTCGCAGATAATTCTCCATGTAAATTGATGGCACGCGTATTCTATTTCTGAGACACCTACTTAAGATGGGGTTGGATAGCGAATTAAAACATGGGTAGTGTTAGTATGATGTATAACTAAGCCCAAACAGTCGCATGAATCCATGAAAAATTACAATCATATTCTTTTCAACGCGTAACGTGTATCATAGATATATTTGAATCTTCGAAATACATCATGAACAGACAACACATAAACCGTGCAGGACAGATACGTATAAAAATGATTCTAACATGTATGCTCTCAGAATTGAGTTAATAGCCAGTCATACAAAGCAGCGGCTTCTGGGGTTGATGTCGGTCTTGATTGTTGTCCCTGCCTCGTTATAAGATCACACATCGCTGAAAAGTCCGGATCACAGCCTCTCGATTCATTCGGCTTACTACAAAATTCCTCTCGAATTTGCGGAAGTAGTCCAGCGTCCACTGGAAATTTGTAGTCTATCGTGCCTGAAAATATTATTTCGTATTATCAAGAAGTGATAAAAACATCGTAAACTTAGAAACCTATGCTCATTTTTATACAGCGTATTTCGTACCGTAATATTCCGGCGAGAAGTATAATAGATCAGGTTTTCCGGGTGGAACATCCACATTTCGTTGAGGCCTGATGGCATGTGTATTCCACTCCTGCACGAAATCCTGAAGATCGGCATTTATCAAATCAAAAAAACAGTATCTTAAGGTTTGACTGAAAAATATTGGAGAAAGGGAAATTACTACGTGGATCACAAAAAATCGCCACGCGCTTTAAAGGCGGGTATTTAACCTACATGTGCACAACGTCCGCGGTAGATAGACTTCCATTTTCCTCCATATCTTTAAATACGTTCATCCAAAACTGAACAACTTCGTTTCGAAGACTTCGCCACCATCGTTCAATGCGCTAAAAACAAAGAAAAATAAAATAATTGGTGAGTTTTGAAGTATCTTAAGTTGGTTCTAGCGCAGAAATGGGGATTGTCCAAATCTACCCATATTAATGACACCACGAACCTGATTACTCGTAGATCTACCCACAAGAACGCACGTTTCGTCGTCATATTCTGCTCTAAAGGCCTTCTGAATCGCTGCAATTCTGCCATTTTCGGTTCCAGCGTCCATACGGATGCAGCGAGGAACTGCTGAATGATGATATAAAGATGACGGTCAGAGTATTATCTTAATCGACGATTGATAACAGATAATTTTTCCCAGGCATAATTTCGGCACATTGTGTATTTATATATGACAATTCTATCTACCTTCAATGTCCTGAACGAAATCTAAAAAGTACCACGCAACCACCTCTGGGTCATTATTAGTATTTCCAACTCTTAACCAAAGGATTCGTCGGGAAAATCTTTTAAATATAGACTGTGTTTATGAACATGTTCGACAAACCAAATTCTGAACTTATAGCAACTGCTGTTGATAGGTGGAAATAATATCTTTTAGGATATATCAATTATATATTATGTTTACCCATCTATACACCCATGAATCGGGAAACCAAAAGGCTTGAGCTTGTCATAACCATCGAGATGGACAAGATAATTGGGACCCTTGTTAAAGTAACGTCGTCGTCATAAAACTCCATGGGTCCTATTCTGTACTCCTTCGAAGTCTAAATTCTGAAGGATATTGGAAACTAGAGACCTAGAAGTAAACAATCATATAACACATGAGTGAAGTGATCCAGATCTCATCTTAAAGGTCTTACATCAATCAAATACACATTTATACATATGCTGGCCGATTCGAAAGTTCTTTTTGTCAGGAGTAACAAAACTGACAATTCTTCAATTTGGCCAAAAAATATTTTTCGAGAAATTAAGTTTTTTTAGTTATGGCGTTTTGGTACTTTAGCGCCCTCATTTATCATGTCAGGAATTAACCGTGTAGGTAGCCACCCGACCATACATCTTACCTAGGGGCTCTTATTCCGTAGCGTTGACGGAGACGTTGTGACATAGCACGATATCCCATGCAACATCCGCTGCCAGCAAGCTCAACCTGTAATAATGCAGAGAACATAATCTTAAACCCAAAAGACATTTTCAATTTCTATCAGATATAAGCATCACTTCAAAAATTCGGATTACTTTCCTCGACTGCAGCGGTTACGTCATTGAGAACGTAATTGTTGTTTCTTTTCAAACCTAACCTATTCAATTGTCGTTTGAGGTGGCGTTCACTGAAAGTTTAAAATAAACAAGACGGTTTGTGAACTAAACTACTATATCACATCATTATAAGGAGTAATATTGAATAAAAATGGCAGTGCCCATACGTAGCTGCAGACAATTAAAATCTATTCTTAGACCATCTTGATGTAGGCCATGGAATTTATATATACGTACCTAATAGTTATTCCGAAGTTAGATAACATGGCAATCCTCATTTCTGCATTTGTGTACCCATCTGCAAAAAGCTTCCTAACAGTATCATCAACTAGAGGAATCTGTTAAGATCATCAACAAGATCAACAGCAAAATCGACCGTTGAGCAACTTGGTCTTTATTACGCAAAAGGATACAAGTCCGAACGGTGTCCATTATAATTAAGCGGTCGTGCACGAGTACGTATGCGTATGTACATAATTTGTATGTCAGCATCTGGAGTAGACACGTTTCCGGGGCGCCAAAACGAAAGTTCGTTTTGGCGGGGGCGCCAAAATGAAAGTTCGTTTTGGCGGGGGCGCCAAAACGGAATTTTCTTTGTTTTGGCGCGCCAAAACGAACTTTTAGAGAAATTTCGACGTTTTTCGTTGTTTTGGCGGGGGCGCCAAAACGAAAGTTCGTTTTGGCGGGGGCGCCAAAATGAAAGTTCGTTTTGGCGGGGGCGCCAAAACGGAATATTCTCCGTTTTGGCGCGCCAAAACGAACTTTTAGAGAAATTTCGACGTTTTTCGTTGTTTTGGCGGGGGCGCCAAAACGAAAGTTCGTTTTGGCGGGGGCGCCAAAATGAAAGTTCGTTTTGGCGGGGGCGCCAAAACGGAATTTTCTTTGTTTTGGCGCGCCAAAACGAACTTTTAGAGAAATTTCGACGTTTTTCGTTGTTTTGGCGGGGGCGCCAAAACGAAAGTTCGTTTTGGCGGGGGCGCCAAAATGAAAGTTCGTTTTGGCGGGGGCGCCAAAACGGAATATTCTCCGTTTTGGCGCGCCAAAACGAACTTTTAGAGAAATTTCGACGTTTTTCGTTGTTTTGGCGGGGGCGCCAAAACGAAAGTTCGTTTTGGCGGGGGCGCCAAAATGAAAGTTCGTTTTGGCGGGGGCGCCAAAACGGAATTTTCTTTGTTTTGGCGCGCCAAAACGAACTTTTAGAGAAATTTCGACGTTTTTCGTTGTTTTGGCGGGGGCGCCAAAACGAAAGTTCGTTTTGGCGGGGGCGCCAAAATGAAAGTTCGTTTTGGCGGGGGCGCCAAAACGGAATTTTCTTTGTTTTGGCGCCCCAAAACGAACTTTCAGAGAAAATTGGACGTTTTTTTTCGTTTTGGCGTTCTGGCGTTCTGGCGCCCTCATTTACATACCAGGAATTTTACGCTATGGCCCTTATCAGCCACCATAATATATCACAGGGGCCGTTGAATTAAGTATCCAGGACCCAGTTCCACATTTTGTGATAGAGAGTTAACTCTGAGTTAATGTTAGTTCATTTTCAATGCCTGAGTTAACTCAGAGTCAAACTCGGAACTGTGGAACTGGACCCAGCGCAACTTATTGCCGGATGTAGCGTAGATACCTTAATGTACAGTCCCTGTCTTTTTGATACAATCCACTATCTGCCGGTCTTTGTGGTCGATTTAAAATCAAACCAACTTTTCATTTTGATATCACAAACTATTTACGTTCTCATCCTGTTTAATTTCTTGTGCGTATATGATTTTTTTCCGATTGAAGGGAACACTGGTAAGTGATGAAATTGTCTTAGTTTTATTTATCATATGCTTAAACCAAATATATGCATGCGAAACAAAGACCAGCGGATGAAAAGTTTTCCGACTTCGACTTTTTTCTATCAGAAATTAGCTTCTTATTCACATTCATCTTCGCTTGCCAGGGTTTGATTGCCGCCCGCCGAAGCTGACCTCATGTCAACACAAACCCCGGCAAGCGAGGATGATTCCAAATCAAAAAGTCTGCTGCTCTTTGACCTTGTAATTAACCTTGACAAAATTATCTTCCCTCCCACAATATGGAGGTTGGAGCAATTCGGGGACCAGTTGCTTGTTCTTGATTTGGACTTTTAAGGTGACCAGTCTCTAAAACCAAATTACTTCTAAATCAAGAAGAGTCTTCAGATTTATTTCTGACTGACACTTAGATCTTGTGCAACTGAGCCCAGATTCCAGTTTCCCGGTGGAAGGCTCGGCTCCATTTGAGACTCCGAATCCAACTCTGTGGCTATCCGAACTGTAAAACTGGGTCCTATACCGCATGTTTAGTGCTGTATCGTGTTGTGATGTCCTGTGCTGCCGTCTATCGGTTCCCCTTCACATTTCTACGCGCGCACCTGTTTTTTAGTTGCGACAGATTCACTTTTTCAGTTCTTATTTTGATCTCTCCCAAACTGGATACAACAACGTTAAACTAATCTTTCCTCAACTGCTCTCTGGCTCTTTCTCTCTATCCCCCTATTTCCGATGAGATGCTCGTTTCATTGGATCATGTTGTTGCTGTAAGTTACCAAATATAACGATGTTAAACTAACATTTAAGAAAAAACGCGTTGCTTTTCTTTACATCCCTCGATGTACCGCATATCATTATACGCACGTGACCAGCTCCATCTCGGTTCTGCTGTAATTTACTGCTCCCGGCAACAAAAAAAAACGCAAAAAATTCGTCTTCTAGTTTTTCAGGGGAAATTTTATACCTTAGGGTAACAGTTTTATAGCAGCCAATAAAACACGTTTGACTGAGCGAAATGGTTTATTAAATGCTTTTGAAAGAATCGTATTTATTTGTTGACTATTTCAGGTGATGAACCACGTCAAGATTACTTGGTTTTGTTGCCGATTGTGCTGCCCCCGAGCGGGCTATTACAGACACACGCGTCAGTGCAGTTACGCTAACAGTTTCTCAACAGAGGGCACTGTAGTCAGCAGCAGGTCGAGCCCGCGTCTGTCGGCCACGACGCAAACTCGCCAGACGGCGCTGCAGCAGTCTTTGCGCGAAAATATCAAAAATAGTGCCAAATACGACGAATGCGAGGGACCGATCCCTCCTAATCATAAAGTCAACTGGAATAACAAAAACGGCACGGAACTCCTCGTCTCTCACGCTAAAGCCGGCTACATAACTCTTCCAATAGAGGGCACCGGGCATAAAAAACAATGCACATCGCTATAAACATTGCGTAGCGACATGTTTGTAAATTTCTTCCCGAATTGAATGTTTTCCACACTTAAAACGAACTAACCTACCGGAACAAGATCGTGCGTAATTGTGACTGTTAACCGGGTCCTGGTCGCTGTCCTGGTCCTGGCCCCGGTCCCGAACAGCGCTTGGTATGTATCGCAGCAGATGTTGTATTTAAATGATGTATATGATATTTTCAATAAAATTGATGATGTATATTGGACAAGTCTTCCTTTTTCGAGGTTGAATGAATTGTTGAGGTTGTAATATTCGCACACTTATCAAACTAAAAACAACTCGTACATTTTGATAAAATCTTTTTTTTTTCTTTTAAAAATATAATCATTTCGTATTTATAGGTAATATGTGTATAAAAATCTTCATGTTACGAGTTATAAAAGTTTACGGTAAATTCGCGGTAATTAAAGGGAAATAATGGAAAAAAAGCGGAAGTTATAAGGAACAATAATAGGGTTGTTACTACAAATATTAGATACTTAAATATGTTGTATGATAAAAGCTCCACAATATTGAACAACGGACAACGGTGTTAAACTGACGTATTGGATAGAATGCTCCTACCCATCTTCGAACATTTATTTGAATGAAAAGTCAGTCTATCCTAATCGTTTCCAGGGTCTAGAATTTCTTCAAAGGGGATGGAGAAAAAGGGGCAACTGTATATTTCACAGGCGGCGCTGTACGACTCGTAGGGGGCCTGGGGGTCCCTCTCCCAGAACATTTCGAAAAATCTTTTCTAGACGATTTTAGTGAATTTTCAGGGCAATTATACGACATTGGCAACTTCAGAAATAACAAATGCGTTTATAAAAACGTATCTAAAAAAATCGGAGCCAGAAAAAAAGGCAAAGAAAATCTCCCCGCACCCCTGCACCCCTTCTGGGTCCTCTCCAGGGGTCGGTTCCATAGTCAAGACTTAAGACCAAAAGTGGTCTTAAACATTAAGACTGGTCTTAAGTTGTAAGATTGGCTATAGAACTAAGTTTGTCTTAGACCGGTCTTAAGTCGAAGCCCTGTCTATGGAACCGGCCCCTGGTTGTTAAATCTTCAATATTGTGAGTCCTTTATAGACGCAAATTGTGACTTGGTTTCGACACGAGTGGTAAACATTTTGTTATTGTCAAAAAGTGATTCCTTTTTTCTCTTCGGTCTTTTTGGTGTCTTTATTTTTATCTTGTCGATTCTATTTGATGCCCAGTATTTGTTTCACCATTATTTCGCTCGCTTCTCCGTTATCCCTGGGCACCTGAAATCAAAATAGTTCAAAAACGATGCTCACAATGTTCCAAATACTTCATCGCAGTATTCATTTCAATATTTACAGTTCGACATTGTGAGTTAAGACTCGTCCCTCACAGTTAGAATCTGTTCCGTTTCCAAAATCGACGAGCTGAGAGCCAAATCTCAACCCAGATGTGAGACCGGGTCCAGGGGTCAGTTGGTTTTAAAGTTAACTTGTGGATAAATGATTTTGATTAACACTCTTTGTCGGTTATCAACCTCAACCATACTTTTATGCTACTTGGCCCCGCGCCAAATTCTATCGTTCCCCGATCGAAATTTGACAGGGTTGAAATATTGGAAATTAACTACATGTCATTTCAAAGATTGAATCAATCAGACTGAATGGAAATGTCTGTCACTAGGATCTGAACTGTGGAACAGAGTCCAGAACTGTGGAACTTGAACCAGAATTGTGGAACTGGAACCAGAACTATGGATCTGGAACCAGAACTGTGAAACTGGATCTAGAACTGCGGAACTGGAACCAGAACAGTGGAACTGGAACCAGAACTGTGAAACTGGATTCAGAACTGTGGAACTGGAACCAGAACTGTGGAACTGGATCCAGAACTGCGGAACTGGGTCCAGAACTGTCGAACTGGATCCAGCTGTGGAACTGGACCCAGAACTGTCGAATTGGATCCAGCTGTGGAACTGGAACCAGAACTGTCGAACTGGATCCAGCTGTGGAACTGGACACAGAACTGTCGAACTGGATCCAGCTGTGGAACTGGACCCAGAACTGTTGAACTGGCTCGAATATGTATGTAAAGTACCTGATGACCGGCGTCCAGAATCCAGTAAAATGTTAATAGATCATGAGTCTGTTTATAGGCGACTGGGTTACCGCTTCTAGGAGATGATATCTGATTCCTCGGTGCAGTCCAGTATTGCGTCATACCGGGCCACGTGAGTTTCTTCATCCAAACATTAGCACCTGAACAAAAAGGAATACAATGATGAATTTCATACAGATACAAAATGGTCCTACCACACCGACTTGCACCAGGGATCTAAGTCGTGCAGACTAAGCGTGGTTGCTGATATATCCAGCAATGAAAAGTTACCTGTAAGAACTTTATAGCCCGACCTAACACTAACCCACCAGTGGGAAATTGCGTGTCACCAAAAAAATAAACCCATTCATAACACTAACTCTAGCAGGACTCAAACCTGCTACCTGCAGCATGCCCGAATAGACTAACCACTGGACCACCGAGCTGTAGTGACTGACCTATGTGGGAATTTGTCTGGTTAGTGTCAGTGTGGCTACCGGTCGGGTGCAGTTGGTGTCAGACCGTCTTATCGAAAAACAAATACTTATTTTCTACAAGTCTGCAAATCCTTACCGATTGCATTGACGATCAAATCAAGTTGTCCGTTATAAAGTGTCAAATTCAACTTGGCATCTTTCAATATATAATCAACTACAAAGGCAAACGTTATTTTCGAATTAATTTCGATATTGATTCTACATTTCTTTCCGACAAACGACGGTTATCGATTTTCAAACTTACTGACGTCCACAACAGGTGCGAGAACATTCGGCCATTCTTTCGCTTGAACTTCCATATTTTCCTCTATAGATACATCGATTTAGAAGGTGATTTTTACATCGTTTATAGGAAAAAACGTGTTCAATTTTCACTACCGTGAACTTGAAACGGTCTCAAACTTACCGACCCAGAATTTATCTTTCGGGATTATCTTCAGTTCGCGTTTCATCGGACCGTTCATCAAGTCTACTAAGGTTCTGTTACCCACTTGATAAAAATGAAGACATCATCTTATAGATATCATCTTCAAATTATTATGAATCGGAAGACCGATGCCAATTAGAAAAAAGAAATTCTCGTTCGATGCTAGGGGGTCCATCTATCTAGGGTAAGACATCTTTTTGAAGAAATAAACCCAAAAAGATGCAATTTCTAAAAGAGGATATGTGTCAAATTTATTGGTTTTCACACGATCCCTCTATTGACGAAGAGAGCAACCTCGAAGTTAAGGCAGAGATCCGAACCCCCGAGAACACTCCCTAGATCCGCCCCTGCTATCTTACATAGCTAGCTATCAAGTTCACTGTACTGGGCCTCTGATCACATATCATAAGCTCGATCATAAAAACGGCGTTAATTTTCCGCAATAAACATATTTCAAAAACGTTGCCAGGCGGCCATGATGGATTTTGCTCAGATCGCGCGAAACTCCAATATGGACGCCTTAATATGAAACGGGGATGTATTCTCGTAAGGATAAAGCGTCATTTCATCCTCGCTTGCCGGGGTCTGATTGCCTCCAATCGAAGCTCACACCTGTAAAAACCCTGGCTGTAAACCCTCCATCGGTCAATAGCTCGAGATTTCTTGGGCAGACGGGTTGCCGCTATCTATCCAATCAGGTACGTAGCCGGTGTTGGCCAGCACTTCGGCGGACGGCAATCAAACCCTGGCAAGCGAGGGTGGCATCATTATTTTATTTGGCGACAATGGAGGGTGCTTACATCTGCGTCTATTCCAATGCAGGGCATGGTAAGTATCGAAATGTGGAATTTCGGTCACGATGTAATTGAAGATTTTGTCCATGTCTTGGATCGCCTGCGTGTAGTTGCCGTTGGTAACGCCTGAAAATGTGTCGTTGAATACTGTAAAAATTTTCTCGAATTCTGTTCTTTGTCGCTCGTCGAAAAGACACTGTAAAATTGACGAAATAAGCGAAAATTAATGATGTGTGAAGTTAATATGTGAACCAGAATTTAGATTGGGATGAATGCGAAACCAATAATCCCGCCAGATGGCGTGACTAACAGTCGGTCGTATTTCGGTCAAAATGCGTTTCAAACTTTGAACTAGATTTTATTCTGCGATATTAGACACAGATTTATCTCAATATTATTTATAAATGAAAAGAGAATTGATCTACGAAAGACCGACAGACTGCTAGCGCCTCTAGCGGATCATCACCTGCCACAGGTAGAAAACTCTTCAACAAATACGCACCAGCGAGTAGAGGTAGTCACCGTAGGTAGATGTGAAGTCTGGTATATGCACAGCAGGGCCCCCTAGCGCCACTCCGACGAGATTACATTTCAACGTATTATTTTTGATCATCTAAAGATAAGAATAAGCGTAAATATATGAATTAAGACTTAACCAGCGCTCCTGGTATAGCACCAGGTGGCGCTGTCTTCGAAAAGATAACGATGCTGATAACATCTATATTCTAATGAACTAATCAATGAATTTACAGTAGAATAGCCCGGTACACTGAGACGCGTGAAGAGTAAATTGTACAGTTTCAATCCCACCGCCAAATACAAGTTTAAAAGATATGAAATAATGAAATTTATTACTCTTTAGAAATTTATAATGCACCCCTGGCGATGGTCTCTAGAGAATTGTTTTTGAATTGATGTTTATTTAGAAAACGTTGCGTATTTTTTCTATATATCGAGTACCAGATGTTTTTTTTTTCAATCTTTTGAATTTTGAATGTATATAACGGCCTTTAAACTCATGACTTTTTGAATAACGTACCTGGTGCATAGATTTGACGAGTAAAGGTCCGATTTTTCCGCCGTATGATTCTCCGAACACGTACACCGGAATCGTCTGCAATAATAAGTGGATCAATGAGAATGAAGTTGAGAATTCGATTCATCTTCGGAAACGTGATCTCTATCACGTCTATTCCTATTTCTTTGACGTCGGTCCGTTGTGTTATCGAGCCACTTCAAAAACAAAAATGGCGGCTTTTTCAAACGGTCTTTATTGATTTTAGATGAACTCAGATCGGCGGTGAACATGCTACGGGAGACACGTGCTCAAAGATTAAAAAATACATTTTTCTTTCAAAGATTTAAATTAAAGACTTTACACGACGACCAAGACCTCTCTACAGACTATCGCGTGAAGCAACCTCTTGAGGGGTACATATTGATTTGATCTTAATTCTTTGAAAAATAAATTTCATTTTTGGGCCATTTTGAATTCGTATACAGTGGTTTAAGATGTATACGTCCCCCTTTCTCCAAACCCTCCCTTCAGTAGCGAGTAGCGCTGCCACCTAGTGGACTTTCAGTGAACGATCGTTTACCTGGAATTCCGGTTTCGTTACTTTCAAAAAATTCGTAACGACCTTCAGTAGATCGCTGACTAATAACTCGGTGGTCGTGACGTAGAGATTTTTATCGGTGGCATAACTATATCCGGAGCCGACCGGGCTGTCGATATACAGGATATTAGCGTATTTCACCTGAAATATATATATACACTTAGTGAATACTACGACTCGATGGTAATTAGTGGAATATGTGTTAATTGCATTAATTAGATCATTATTTGAAGTTGTATCGAGTGTTTTGAAGGACGGGATATTCAGTGAATTGGTGTCGCAACCTTTAGCAGTACATAATAGAGGATATAGCAGCACTGATAACCCAGTGCACCAATCTGGAGTCTGGATCCAGTTCCACAGACCACAGTAGCGTGAATTCAGCCTTTTTTAAGGGACAGTTCTATTTCAAGAAAAAGGGGCACTTTCTCACGTAAAAAGGGGAAAGATCTTAATTATGATTATTATTTCGATAACCTTAACATAAACAACGTTTTATTCACAATTTTTCATGACGTTAAACCATGGACTGTTTTAAAGTCCATGGTTGAATTTTAAATGATATTCAGGTCCATTTTTACGGAATGATTACTTTTCAGTTTCCAAAAAAAGATATGAAAATTGTATCCAAATTTCGAAAAATCTTGAACTGAATCTTTTGACGCTGGCTTTTTGAAAGGCCCTTTGAAAATTTTAGGGGGTTCTCACACCAGCCCGTCCCTCTCTCGGTATATTCGAGTTCTCCGAGTGAAATTAGTTCCGATGAGTTAATTCTTGAGTCAAATCTTTTGAACTCTGTGGCACTTGATCCTGTTGAATGAGAATAGTTGATATATTGATATGAAATAAAGTTGATTCGGCGAATTGTTCTAATATAAGGCTGATGGTGACAGGGGATTTCAGAGCTCGGTTGAATCAGTCATTTCGCTGTGTGATAATGTTGTTTTTACCCAAGACGTCTTTCGTTCCATCAGGTTTTCATCGTAAGGACCGAACTCGAAGAAGTTCCCTACTCCGCAACCCGACTCGCCGGGACCGCCCTGTAACATAGATCATACAACAATTAGATATATACAAGATATATATATATATATATATATATATATATATATATATATATATATATATATATATATATATATATATATATATATATATATATATATATATATATATATATATATATATATATATATATATATATATATATATATATATATATATATATATATATATATATATATATATATATATATATATATATATATATATATATATATATATATATATATATATATATATATATATATACAAAATAGATTTAATTTTATGCTTGACTTATATTGTACAGTACGCTATGTCCTATGAACTCTTTCCTGTAAATATTTTTGTAATCCTAGTATTGTATATATGTATTATATTGTTTTCTTCTAATTCGCTGATCATTGACGATCATGTCATTTGATTATGATGAATAAACAAACTCGAACTTGAAACTACAACAATGCAATCAGTAAATGTTTCGCGAAATCCCACAATAACAATTCAAACAACATTTTTCCGCCCATCTTCAGAGTTTATTTGAAGAAATTTAGAAACAGAAATAAACTCTGAATACGGGAGGAAGGATTCCACCTGAAACGCGAGAATATATACAAGAACAGTTGTTTGAATTGCTATTGTGGCCTAAACGATATTCATCAAGACTGGAAATAAGATAATCACAAACAAGTTTACTTTCGGCATAGTTTTTGGCTCTTTTGAATCCAGGGCTTATTTGGGTGGAATCGACCGCAGGACGCACATGGGCGATTTAGGCGCGCTGGAATCATCCCTAGGACAAACCTAGGTGGTTTCGGCGCACTGGAATCAGCCCTAGGACAAACCTGGGTGGTTGAGGCACACTGGAATCAGCCCCAGGACAAACTTATATGGTAGTGACACCGGGAATCGGCTCCAGGATGCACCTGTGAGGTTTAGGCACCAGGACGCACCTGTGTGGTTTAGGCTAAGCCCCAAGACGTACCTGTACCCAGATGATGAGCGGTTTATTTTTGTAATCGGTCCTCGGCTTCGCGTAGTAAAACCACCAGAACAGGTTGACACCGGTTCGAACCTCTGTGTAGCCGAATTCCGAATTTTCGATGGCTTTTTTCGGTGAAACGGGTCGATCGTGGACTTCGTGTTTACAATCGAGTTCTGGTACAATTACTAGAAATTTAACAGAAAATGTCTCATCTATAGGTCCTACTCTTGGGATCGCGCTGCACAAAAATGTGCGGATATTCCACAGATTTCCTCTGAATTTGTAAATCTATTCGTACAAATTTGCGCGTGGCTTCTAACCTTGGGTTTAATTCTACAGATTTTAGTCTGAAAACTTAGATTTTCAGATATTCGGATCTATAATCCCGGGCGCTTTTAGAACTTGACCCCTCGGTACCCATCGAGCACAAGGACGTCGCCCATTAAGAGAAACCTGCAATATCAATTTAAACAACTGAATCTTGCATGTAGAGAGAATCCCACAATGACAAGGAAAAAGTCCGAAAATGTAACTTCGGACTTTTTCCTTGTCATTGTGGGATTCTCTCTACATCGCGTCAACACGGATATAGTGTTCTATCAATCGTGAATCTTGCATTGTGTTTGAATTGATATTACGGTTATATTCACCAAGACTTGAATCCCAGCTATTTACAACAATAGGATGCCACGGAAATAACAGAAACATTCAGGGAATCTTTCCCGCGAGGTTAGAGTATAATCCGGACCATTCAAAGCTCGAAAATTGAACAGCTTTTAAGCTGTTTGGGTCAGTTTTATTACAAACACCTTAAAGGCTTACAAAACTAAAGAGAGCTACTCGAAGATGGTCGTTGAAAGACTTGCCTCCGAGCAAGTCGCGGCCCCGGTCATAATAAAGCGTTGGAAAATTGTAGCCACTTAATCTCAAGTGCTGCCGTTTATTGAAAGGACGAGATACTTACCAAGGAAATAGACGCAGAGTAATACGGCTACGAGTAGAAATATCACGATCATCAAAACACTGCCTACTACTACGCAGGTTCTGCAGGCCATCGACGACTTCTTCGGCTGGAAATCAGTTCTTACTATTTCTGTTTGACCCTGCGCGTGAAAAAGTGATTCGTCTTTTTCTTGTATTTGAGATGTGACTGAGTGATCCGTTTAGCTGGATCTTAGGAATTACGATGATTATCCGAAGAATTTCGCAATTAAAGAAATCCGAAGTAGTCCCACGAATTTTTTAATAGTAGAATTCATTATTATGAAACCACGCCGTTGGTTACGATTATTATGAAGCCATCATCAGGTGTCTAAAACCATCGGTCCACCTGATGATGGCTGTTAGTCAACAGCCGAAACGTTGTGGTTTCAAATTGATAAATTCTATCATATAAAATTCAAATACAGACATTAAAATCTAGTTTTATTTATCGAAAATTAAAATCAAAATACACAACGTTTCGAACTCTAAGTAGAAATCGTCGCCAGGTGTGAGGGGAATTAAACCAATTAACATGTTCTCCGAAACCTCTCCTTACACCTGACGATGATCTCTAGTGAGAGATCGAAACGTCGCATATTTAGATTTTGATTCTTGAAAAATAAAAATTTTTATCTTTTGAAGTCTGTATATAGTCGGTTTTGAAATTATTGTTTAAGAGAGTTTTTGTTAAGATTATTGCGCTGCCGGTCCGAAGATACAGTGTACATGCTGGCGAAGTGCAAGACGCTAGAAATATGTGTGACCTACCATGATGATATCCTGATGTTTATAGATCTCTCTTGGTTCGTCCTTGCTGTTGTGTAACTATCTATACTTTCAGATAACAATCTAATTTCCACGAAAAAAAAAAACCACTGATATCAGATGAGGCCGGCGCGAATCTGTGACTTTTGTCGTCGACGCTATTAATTCCTAAGCTGCATTTTCCTGTTCAAATTGAATTCGGATTCGACAAGAATGTGTTTGATTTATTATCCATCCCCCGGGACCGCAGCTCCTTAGTCGTATGTCCGTTATTAGAACTCCAGTATCCACTTTAACGGTAATGAGTCGGTTAGAATCTAAGTTTGTTCATTTTCGATGAGTTAACTCGAGAGTAAAATCTTTAAACTCGGAACTATTAGTCTGGACCCATAATGTCAAATCATTGGAAATCATTGATTTAAACTAACTCAGAACTTGGGAACGAGTCCCGAAATTCAGGATCCATTTGGCAGGATCCATTTGTGCATATTTCTGAGTTAAGATATGACTCTCAGCGTTAACTAATAGAAAATGATGAATTGATTTTAACTCAGCCTGTTAACTATCACTCACAACCGTGGAACTGGGCCTTTGAGAATAAAACGAACTGAATTTCATAATCCAAAATTCTATCTCTGTAACCCGACAACACGTGTGGAACTGGGTCCCGACATTTGCAGCCACACTTACAAGAAGACCACATAGGACGCGAGCCTACAAACACTAAAACTTCACAATGACTGCCTGTCAGCTCATTCCATGTATATTTTCTACTACAATATATGCATATATCTATATAATTACAATATGCGATAAAACCAGTTCACATTATGAGCGTTTTTAAAAATAGGCTTTTTCGTTTCTTTGAATCAAAAACATGTTATTATTAGACCTCTTATGTTTGCGTAAACGCCCACTCAACGGCTACGACTTTAACTGACTTTGACAAAAGGTGACCCTTTCAGCGAAAAACACCAGGCGGCTATTGACCCAGAATTTAGATGAATAGAAAATGGAAATTTTACACCTAATCGTAGCAACGAGTTTTTATGTACAGTGACGTCACTGAATTTTTTTTATGGAATTCTTACTGGATAGTTTTATTAATAAAAAACAAAGAAACGAGCCCGGACCTGGTAACCGGGCGAAAATTACGGTCGGCTCCGGAGGCACGGAGGAAATAAGAACTTTTAAGCGTCGGAGAAATAATCTATTGCAGGCGGGATGTAAAGAGATTTTTATCGGGCAGATGTTCGAACACGTAGACCTCCCGAAGCTATATACAGATCGCCGGTTTCTAATACATAACAATAAATACTAAATTGAATTGGTTTTAGACCTTATTTATGGGACTCGAACTTACTCGAATCTCGCCGGTAGAAATCGGACACTACTCGATTGCGTTCAAACGGGGGTTTCGCATAGAACAAAATGGCCGCTAAAACGCATGACGGTAAGAAAACGAAATCAGTGAATAAATCGTTTATTTTCAGCTGTTTAAGATGATTTTAACGGAATGATTAATGATGCCGCTGATCACTGACAAGTCAAGATTCGAAATATATAATCCGACCCGAAATTCAAACGGTTTGAATTATTTAAATGGAGGCTTGAAAATGAAACTAAAAATTGTTGCTTTCTCTTCTTTTTTCCAAATTTGTTGACTTCCGGCTTCTTCGAAGTGATAAAAAAGCGTCGCTTGTCTCTGTCATTTATACCACAATTAATTCTCATTATTTTACGCGATTGCTGATGTCATGTATTTTTTGTATGATGCCTGATCTGATGGATCCATCTGATATGCGCACCATCCGTCGATCACTGGTCTCGTCAATCCAGCAGGGTTTATTGGTTCAAACCCTGGTGGCGACAGAGTAACTTGGTCGAAGGTTCTTCTCTGGTCTCTCTACCCGCTGGGAAAAAGAAGCATCGAACCCGTTATAATGCCCTGAGTGGCGCTTAGCAGGTTGAGGGTATTTAAAAAAACTAATTTTAACGATTTTCTTTTTTCTCGATAGAAATTGAAGCCGAAGTGCGGCGTATTCAGGATAAGAAAGCGTCGCTCGTCGCCGAGGCGGAAATCGAGAATGAAGACGCCCGTCGAGTCGGGCTCGGCGCCCACGGACACTTCGATACGGATATCTACGAACCGTCGGGTAAATTCGAGGGTTACGTAACCTCGATCGCTCCGAATGAGGAACAAGATGTAAGTTTAAATCCGCGCGGTCTGATGATTAAATTCAATATTTATTCATCGTGAAATCTTACGCGATTGCAGATGATAAAAAGAAAGAAAAAATTACCAGGGTTCCTACGGGTCCTGAAATTCCTTAAATTCAGGAAATCGAAATCTAAGGGGTTAAATACCCTAAAATTCTAAGCTTTTCTTTTGTAAATTACAAAAGAAAAGATGGTGTATGGTATGGAAAATAGGATAACAATGAAAGAGAAAAATTTATTAACACTAATGCAAGTTACCAAATTCTGATATGTTTAATTGATTGGAAGACAGTTGAGCTTTATTCGAAGTTTGTGTTTTTTTTTCCTAGGATGACGAAGAACCGCCGATGATGATGTTGGGAAAGAAGGCGACGTATACAGCACCGTTGAATGTTTTAAACGATATGGCTCAACACGATCGGGTAAAAAAAAAACGCTTGATTATCATCTTTACACCCGGTTCTTATATAGATCAGGGAAATTAAGGAAATTTCAGGGTTCTCGGCGGTAGGCCTACTTGAAGGTCATGAGATCAGATTTATCATTCCCTCGGGGAATTCAGAAAATTTCTCGAAAAGTCTGAGAATTAAAATTTTTTGTGTCTCATCGTTGCTGGTTACACTGGGCTCGTGGAACCTCTTGATATGAAGCAGTCCCCATTGAGGATATCTTATGATTTAGTGAGAGAATTTGAATTTTTGGTGTCTTGTTCTTGCTGGTGACGAGTGGCACAAGGAACCTCTTGATAAGAAATAGACCCCACTGAGGATATCTTATAATTCAATCAGGGAATTTGTATTTTCGGTGTCTTTGGTTGTTCTTGTTGATAATTTGATCAGGGAATTTGAATTTTTTTATTCGAATTTTGGTTTTTTGGTGTCTTGTTCTTGCTGGTGGCGAGTGGCACGAGGAACCTCTTGATAAGAAATAGCCACCACTTAGCATATAATTTAATCAGGGTATTTTTAGCCAAGTGTCAGGGAAATACTGGGAATTTCAAACTCCAGTGATCTGTAAACATCTTATAACATGAAAAAATTCCATTTATCAAAACATTAATTTCCAGTTAAAAAAAAATGTAAAAAAAATTTGACCGCTTGAAAATGTTTTTCTATTTCGTCAGGATTTTGATCCGATGGCCGAACACCGACCTCAGAGGATCGCCGACCGCGAGGATGAATACCGAGCTCTACGACGTCAGCGTATAATCTCTCCGGAACGTCACGATCCGTTCGCCGGTACGTATCACGTCTCTCGTCTCTCACTGTCTTATATCGTACAATGTTTTTAATATGAATGATTTAATCGCGATTGTGTAATTTAAATGATGGCTCTTAATCCGGATCAGCGACGTCCTGATTTTGATTCATTTTTCAAACCTGACTGAAAATTCGTACTGCTGAAGTACTGGATCCAGTTCCACAGTTCTGAGTTAAATTCAACCCTAGAGTTAAACTTTGAAAATGAACTGATGTTAGCTCAGAGTTAACTCTAACTCACAACCGTGGAACCGGGCCCCGACTATTAGAATATAGTCTAATAAACTACTAAATCCGGGAAACGTTTTCGGACCTAATATTATTTATCTATTCGTTATTATTCGCTTTGTACTAGTTTGAATTTTTGTTCGGAGCCATCCCTTTATCTACTGGGTGGCTCCGGTCGGACTCTGTTCCGGATTAAGCGTCTTATTATCGTATATTTAAAATGTCAAATGAAAGAAACTTACGAATTATCAACGTGCGATTGTGGAGCGAGTGGTTCTCGGACCGACGATACGCGGAGATGATGGGAAAAAGAAAATTTATATCTTTTATATGGTTCAACCCTTTCAGCGCGTCTACACCGCAGTGCGGTGTATAAATCGGTGATAGATTTTGCTAGTACACCGCACTGCGGTGTATTGATTTAATTAGTAATGACTAATTATCTCTCTTGGAAGATGGCAGCACCTGTCAAACATAGTGAAATAGAAGTTACTAATGATACACTGCACCGCGGTGTAGACGCACTATAGTGGTATTCCCGTTATTCAACATACTACGGTGGAATTTTTCAGAATTTTCAAATTATCTTCAGCAATATAGGGTATTAATCAGTCAGCACGGAAAGGGTTAATCATCAGATCTAAACTTAAACTCGCTGTTTTTCCAAATTCTTGCGTTCAGTCTGACAACTGCGGTTTGTGCGAATGTTTTTTGTGTGTGAGATTTAGAACCAGTTGAAATAAATCTTGAAAGTTCCGGGCATTTCGAGGCAAATTCACGAATTCGCTTCTGTTTATTCCTCCTATGACATCATCGCCGACGAGCTTTCGATTTCTATTTGAGATGGTAAATCGGTTTGCCGGTGATGTCGTAGGGTGATGTTTCAGAGGCGACCATCGAAATGCAGATATCTATACGATAGTCGGTATTAAGAGAGCGTGTGTGAATTTGAACGTCTGCTGAGGAATGAAAGAGTCTCCGAAAAATTTGATCGATTTTTTTTTCCTCGCAAAAAAAAGAGCAATATTAATATAGAGATGTTTTCTTTCCCCCGTGCAGTTGGTACCAACAGAACTTGGCTCCGCGTCAGGCTGGATTCGTCAACACGAGATTTGAACACCGCGTATGCTAAGTGTTCTATTGGTGTTCAATGAACGCCAAACGGTGTTCACGCAACAGTCATGCGTGTGCGTGTGTGTTCTTCTGGCCTGAAAACTCGAACATAATTTTTCAATGCAGATAATCAGAATTTCTTAATTGCAAAATTATCTCCTAAAATTTATTTTCAAATACAATGAGCCAGAATTCATTATTTATTTATCCAAATTTTAATTTTGAACTTATGAACTTCAGGATTGCGTGACGTAAGTGTAGAAATGGAATAAGTCCAGTTCAAAGTCCACAGGTTCCCAGTCATAAAAAAAAAAACTTGTTAAAAA
The DNA here is from genome assembly GCF_964204645.1 of Tubulanus polymorphus. Classification (NCBI taxonomy): domain Eukaryota; kingdom Metazoa; phylum Nemertea; class Palaeonemertea; order Tubulaniformes; family Tubulanidae; genus Tubulanus; species Tubulanus polymorphus. Next base: position 11,540,944 of record NC_134034.1, read on the forward strand.
TCTCCGAACTACCCCTGCCAACTTCCGTCCCCATTGTTCAGTGTGCTTGTGAGTAGCGTGAATCGGAAAACAAACTACACTGATCTAGAATTTAAATTATAGGCGACCACTAGGCGGCGCTGCGTGTCGGCAGCAGACGGACTCTATTGTCGAAAGTTGTTTAAACCGGGAACAGAGCGTAAACAGCGTAGGTATAACGCGCCTACCCGATAATAACGCAAACAACGATAAATTATTGTTTCCGCGGTTACCGCTGAAGTTTCGATGCATTGTTGCGTTATTGTCGGCGGCGACGACAGGTAAAACAACGTATGGGTTTTGTTTATCGGGAAAAAAATGGCGACGTTTTTCGCGAATGATGAAAAGTTGTCGCAAATTTTTTTTCAAACAAAATCAGTAAAATGTGGTTAAAAATGCAGCCCGAATTTAGCTGGATATTTCTCAACTAGTTTCCTTGATTGGTCTATAAGCGAAATTGTCCGTGGGTCTGCTAAGCCGCTGGTTGATTCAAGAGGCAAATTAGATCAATTTCAGTCAACAGAGTTCTTACAGATAAGAAAAATCAGGGAATTCAGAGTTTTTCCTCGAAAAACTTGGAATTTGAATTTTTCATGTCGATTGAGGTTAGCCTATAATTTAATCGGGGAATTTTCTAGTTACGAGGCTGCGCTCAGGAATAATCCGTGAAGACCCTGATATCTTGAATACAGATAAAATCTTTTGACAGAAAAATGGTTTTGTCCGCTTTAGGAGTTAATCAAGGAAACAGTGTAAAGTTCATGTACAACCGGGATGCTTAAAAACGTTCATTTTCCGTTTGAAGATTATTTACCAAAAAAACACCTGAAAAAAAAGGTTTCAAAAGTTGAAAAAATGATTAGTTTGAAGGGCTCAGTTGATGTCTATATTCAATTCTATATCTGACACGTGCCGAGTGCAGATTCATTGAGGACTCCTGAACTCTTCATCTGAAATAAATCTAGATTTTATTCTGGGCTTCGAAAAAAAACAATCAAAAAATTTGCAGGGGTCAGATTGGTGGTGAAAAATCTGCAAAATCGTGAAGATGTGCGAAAAAATTTTAGAAAAGTTTCATAAAATAGTTTAATCCCTTTTTTAAGCCAATTACCGTGCAGCTGAGAATTTTAAGCACAAACTGCGATGAAGTTAAAGAAATGATTTCTTTAACTTGAAATTTAATTTCGTTCAAATCCATCCAGATAGTGGTCAGTAGCCGCTTAGGTTATTGTACCTCGATGTTAGGAAGGTTGGAAATAAACTTGTCCTGAAAAACGCGAAAATTTTGTGAAAAAAAAAGCCAATTTAAGGACGTGAAAAACAGTAAAAATTCCCGAGTTCATCGATCTGATCCCTGGCTCCTAATTTCAAAGATTTCTCGCGTGAACGAAGTCATCCAGGTTCGTACAAACGAACGTGATTAAAGAATGTTTTAACGACTGTAGGAACCCCTCGACTCGCGGTTTTAAAAACCGCGAGTTTCCCCCGGACGGAAGGAGATGGAATATATTTCGCACGTCGCTAAATTCGATCCGTCACGACTTTCGCGGTCGTGACATTTTTCTTGTGTCGTTACAGGTGGTAAAACGCCGGATCCGTCGTCTCACGCGCGAACCTACGCGCAGGTCATGTTAGAGGAGAGACTTCGTAATGATCAGGTCAGTTGTACTTTCTCAATTCGTACGCTCGTAAACCGGGGTCCAGTTTGAATCGTTCGGCCCCGGCTTAAATAATAGTCACAATTGTGGAACTGGATTCCGAGAAATAAACTCATTCTAACTCTCAACACCCGGTTCCACAGTTCTGAACCCAGTTCCACAGTTGTTGATCCAGTTCCACAGTTCTGGACCCAATTCCATTAGTTGTTGATCCAGTTCCACAAATCTGAACCCAGTTCCATAGTTATGGGGTCAGTTCCACAGTTATAGGGTCAGTTCCACAGTTCTGGACCCAGCTCCACAGTTGTTGATCCAGTTCCTCAGATCTGAACCCAGTTCCACGGTTGTACGTTCATTTCCACAGTTCCGAACCCAGTTCCACATTTCTTGACCCAGATCCACAGTTCTGAACCCAGTTTAACAGTTGTCAGAAAACATTCAACTCATTAGTTAAAACAGAAATGATCGAATTTGAGTCAAATTTAACCAATAATAGCTGTAGAACTGTGTGCTTCCAAAACAAGAGCCGAATTTTCAACTCCAATTTTAGCTAATAAATATTGATTTGATTTTTGTCATTAAACAGAAAGATTTGCGGCAGCAGATGGTCGAACGTATGAAAGCTGGTGATCTACGAGCTCAACCTTCAAACGGAGCCAGCGCCGCTCAACCCCCGGCAGCGCAACCCAAGAAACGCCGTCGCTGGGACCAGGCAGCAGAGGACGTCTCCACGGAGAAAAAGAAAAAAACGTCGACCGGCTGGGATCGAGAGACCGGATCGGAGACGCCTCGCGATAGCTGGGCCGAGACGCCCGGTCGCGCGAAGGGATCCGAGACGCCCGGAGCGACGCCTAGTACCAGGCAGTGGGACGCCACTCCTGGGCACGCGACGCCCGGCGCGGTTACACCCGGGCACGAGACACCCGGACACGCTACCCCAGGACACGGAGCCGGCACACCGAGCGCGAAACGCAACAGATGGGATGAAACCCCGAAAACAGAAAGAGGTAGGAAATTAAAAAGACACGTCGAATATCTCTGATTTTCAGGGTTCCCTGCAAGGAAAACCAGGAGGATCTGGATTTATATTCCCTGCAAGGAAAATCAGGGAATTCAATCTCACTCTTCTTGAAAATCTGGGAAAAGTCTTCAGAGAATTTGAATTTTTGGTGTCTTGTTGTTCTTGCTGGTGATTAGTGGCACAATGAACCTCTTGATAAGAAACAGCCCTTACTGAGGATATCTTGTAGTTTAATCAGGGAATTTGAATTTTAATGTCTTGTTCTTGCTGATGGAACAAGGAACCTCTTGATAAGAAACAGCCCTCACTGAGGATATCTTGTAGTTTAATCAGGGAATTTGAATTTTAATGTCTTGCTGTTCTTGTGGATGGAACAAGGAACCCTTTGATAAGAAACAGCCCCCAAGATGATATTTTACGATTCAATCAGGAAATTTTCACTAAGTGTCGGGGTATTTAGGATTCTCTAATCTGTAAGAATTTGATATCTAAAATTCTTGCTTCAAACCGTTAAATGTTGATTGTTATTGCTGGTATATTTGTAGAAACTCCCGCTCACACCGGTTGGGCTGAAACACCTCGTACAGATCGGATCACCAGTGAGGATCACAGCCACACTCCGAGCGTTCAGAAACGAGCCTCGCGCTGGGACGAGACTCCTCAAGCGATGGGCAACGCGACTCCCGGCTCAATGACTCCTAGTAACATGACTCCCGGTCATATGACACCCGGCGGTACGACTCCCGGCGGTACACCAGGCGGACTGACTCCCGGTGGGTTGACTCCCAGCGGTACGCCCGGAGGATTTACTCCGGGTGGGTTGACTCCGAGTGGGGCGACTCCAGCAGGACCGAAAGCAATGGCTATGGCGACACCGACCCCGGGTAAGTGAGGATTTTAGATAATTTATTTGAAATTGACTTAAAATACTCAGAACATTTCTTCTTATCATTGTCGTCTGCTAAAGTGATGCTTAATATATGTTAATTTATTTGTGGGTGTGTAGGTCACCTGATGTCGATGACGCCCGAACAGATGCAGGCGTACACGTGGCAACGAGAGATCGACGAGAGGAATCGACCGCTCTCCGACGATGAGTTGGAGGCGATGTTTCCTCCGGGCTACAAGGTAAAAATACAACCTCATCTGAAACATTGTTTCACTACTGTCTTAACCCTTTCAGTGCTGACTAATCTATACCCTATAGTGCTGGAGATAATTTGAAAATTTTGAAAAATTCCGTCCTAGTGTGTTGAATAACAGGAATACCACAAAAGTGCGTCTACACCGCGGTGCAGTGTATCATTAGTTACTAATATTTCACTATGTTTGACAGGTGCTGCCATCTTTCAATAGAGATTAAAACTAATTACATCAATACACCGCAGTGCGTTGTACTAGCAAAATCCATCACCGATTCATACACCGCACTGCAGTGTAGACGCACTGAAAGGGTTAATAACAACGGGATTGATTAGAAAAATCATGAAAATTTTTACAAATTATAATAATCGATTTTGTTTGCAATGTTTTTCAGGTTTTACAACCTCCGGCTGGTTACGCTCCGATACGTACTCCGGCTCGTCGACTGATCGCTACTCCGACGCCGATCGCCGGCACTCCGGTCGGATTCCGCATTCAAACTCCCGATCATAAAACTCAAGTCGTCGACATGCAGCCGAAGGGTAACCTGCCGATGATGAAACCCGACGATATTCAGTACTTCGATAAATTATTGGTGAGTCTAGAAAAAATGCACAACACGATCTCCATGCGACTCCGTGATTCCTTAAAAACTCCTTCGAAACAAAAAATGCCCTTTAAGGTCGTTGAAACTCCTTTAATTTGAACGAAATGTTTGAAAGTTCTTCAATTTTGAGAAATAGGTAATTAGAAATTTTGTCTAGTTTGTAGTTGTACAGTAAACTACGCCTTAATCGTTAATTACCGGTTTATCCAAAATAAAGAGTACCGGTTTAGGAGGAGTCTACTGTAATTGGGATATGAAAGTGATGCAGACGCTTTCTCAAAATTTGCTCCTTTAAAACTCGATGAAAACTCCTCAAATCAAGTAATGACCGATCTATAGCGACCCTGTATATCCAGGAATGGCTGATCTGTAGAGAGACTCTTCTGGAAATTTGAAATTGTCTCCTTTAAATCTCCTTGAAGACTTATATCCTGGAATGACTGATGTGTAGGGACCGTGTGTTTATTTGGTAATATACCGACCCTCTCTGCCCCCTCATCCTCAGTTCCTCGTAAACTCACTATACCTGTCTTACCTGTATTAGAGATATTGAAATATTAACCGCGAAACTCGACAATAATTGAATTGTTTTGCGATGATTTCAGGTTGAAGTTGACGAAGAGTCTTTGTCGCCCGAGGAGCAGAAAGAACGTAAAATCATGAAACTATTGCTGAAAATCAAGAACGGCACGCCACCTATGCGTAAAGCCGCGTTAAGACAGATCACCGATAAAGCGCGCGAGTTCGGCGCCGGGCCGCTGTTCAATCAGATCCTACCGTTGTTGATGTCGCCGACGCTCGAAGATCAAGAGCGCCATCTACTGGTTAAAGTCATCGATCGTATATTGTATAAACTGGACGACCTCGTTCGGCCGTACGTTCACAAGATTCTCGTCGTCATCGAGCCGTTGTTGATCGACGAGGATTATTACGCGAGGGTCGAGGGACGCGAGATCATCTCTAATCTAGCTAAGGTAAACTAAACCCGGTCCAGGATAGCCACTGACCCGAGAAACTCGGAAATGTAAATCGGGGAAACTTGAAGAGAATTTGGCAAATTCTAGGCCGGAAAGCTGGGGGAATCACAAATCTGGAATGAATTTTGAAGAAAAAAATCCTGGGCCCGGTTTTATAGACTGGTATTACCTTTACACCCGGTGGTTAACTCGTTTGAAAAAAAAATCGAGTTAATCGCCCAGGGTTAAAGATAATACCAGCCCATAAAACCGGGCCCTGCTTCGGATAACGCTACCGACCACGCGTTTCTTAAACAACACGTGAAAAATGAATAGTTCATGAAATTTTAAACCCCGAAAATTTCTCTCAATTCACTCGCCGCAGAATCACTCGGAGAATTTCTCCATTCACTAGGATTCATTTCCCACAGTTGTTAGAGTTTTAAACTGATTGAAACGAATTGAAAATGAATTAATTTTAACTCAGAGTTAACTGTTAACTCTTAGTTAGAATTAGTTCATTTTAAATGAGTCGAATCTTAACTCGAGCCTGTGGAACTGGGTCCTGCAAAGTCAGGGAAACTCGGCGAAATTGTTTTTAATGGGGGATGTGCCCCCCCCCCCACTCAACATCTTCATCAATTCGATATTGCTGTATGTTATTTTCAGGCGGCTGGTTTAGCTACGATGATCTCGACAATGAGACCGGATATCGATAACATGGACGAATACGTGCGTAACACGACCGCCCGAGCGTTCGCGGTCGTCGCCTCGGCGCTGGGAATTCCGTCGCTGCTGCCGTTCTTGAAAGCCGTCTGCAAGAGTAAGAAGTCGTGGCAGGCTCGTCACACCGGTATTAAGATCGTCCAGCAGATCGCGATATTGATGGGCTGCGCAATTCTACCGCATTTGAAGAATTTGGTCGAAATCATCGAGCATGGTAAGTGTATAGTAGTGAACATTAACGGGGTTCTTCTTGCGGATCAGGAGAATCAGGGGATTCCGGATTTATTTTTCCCTGCAGGGAATATCGTGGAATTGCGACTATCTTCCTGAAAATCAGGGGAAAATGTCAGGCAATTTTTGGTGTCTTGTTGTTCTCGCTGGTGACAAGTGGCACGAGGAACCTCTTGATAACAAACAGCCCTCACTGAGGATACCTTATAATTTAATCAGGGAATTTGAATTTTTGGTGTCTTGTTGTTCTTGCTGGTGACGAGTGGCACGAGGAACCTCTTGATAACAAACAGCCCTCACTGAGGATACCTTATGATTCAATCAGGGAATTTGAATTTTTGGTGTCTTGTTCTTGCTGGTGAAAATGTTACAAGGAACCTCTTGATAAGAAAGTGCGGACTTGTGATTTCACCAGAAGACTCTTTGTTCAAAGGTCAGGGAAATATCGGGGAATTTTGAATTCCCTGATCTGTACGAACCCTGTATGGAGTAGTTATTACTGTTTTTAGAGCTCAATTACTTTAAAAATATGCTCAATATCTCATTCATTTCAAGTTCAGTTTCAACTACTATTTTTGATATCAAATTACGATCAATTTGTTGCAAAACCTCTCGAATAGAAATAACAGGTTCTGAAACGCCAGTGACTTAACGCGGTTCTCATTTCATTATTCTAAGGTTTGGTGGACGAACAGCAGAAGGTACGTACGATCACGGCGTTGGCGTTGGCCGCGCTCGCCGAGGCGGCCACGCCGTACGGTATCGAGTCGTTCGACAGCGTGTTGAAACCGCTGTGGCGCGGTATCAAACAGCATCGCGGTAAGGGTCTCGCCGCGTTCCTGAAAGCGATCGGTTATCTGATACCGTTGATGGACGCCGAATACGCGAACTACTACACTCGTGAGGTGATGTTGATCCTCGTTCGTGAGTTCCAGTCGCCCGACGAGGAAATGAAGAAGATCGTCTTGAAGGTGAGTGTGAATTAACTGCCGAATTCTAAATTCAGGAAACACTGGTGATTACGACTTACTCAGATTTAACGGGGTTTCCTAGTTAAAACCAGATAACTATATTGAACCCTCGTTGATCTCTCTCTCTCTCTCGCGCTCTCTCTCTCCTCCTGCCTCTCTCTCCCTCTCTTTCCCGCTCTCTCATTAATTGATTGTCTATTGTTGTAGGTTGTTAAGCAATGTTGCGCCACTGACGGTGTCGAGCCTCAATACATCAAAGACGAAATTCTGCCTCCGTTTTTCAAACATTTCTGGAATCAGCGAATGGCGTTGGACAGACGCAACTATAGACAGGTACGCAAGACAGCAGCAGACAGATAGCTCTGCTGTCAGTCGGTACAACTTAGATAAAATAGGGTGGTAACTGACCTGGAAACTCAGGGACTTGGATAAAAACCTAGAAGAAAAGAGAGAATTTGGATATTGACCACGTTTTTCTTTATCAGTACATGATTTAATGAAAAATGAATGAATTGTAACATTTTAAACCTAAAAATATCACTATTCACCCGTAGCGGATTATGAGCATGGGAGAGTAGCCAACCTGGAGAGCAAAATTCGTTCACCTAAAATTGAAACATGATATCATGTTTTTCTTGCAGCTGGTCGATACGACCGTAGAGATCGCTAATAAAGTCGGAGCGGCTGAAATCGTCGGTCGAGTCGTCGACGATCTGAAAGACGAAGCCGAACAATATCGTAAAATGGTGATGGAAACGATCGAGAAAATCATGGCTAATCTCGGCGGGGCGGATATTGATTCACGGTTAGAGGAGCAGCTTATTGACGGTATCTTATACGCCTTCCAGGAACAGACTACTGAGGTAAACATCCCCCACCCCCTTGACCTACCCTAACCCTCCTGCAGGGCTCTACCCTAACCCTCCTGCAGGGCTCTACCCTAACCCTCCTGCAGGGCTCTACCCTAACCCTCCTGCAGGGCTCTACCCATTCCTGACATTTCATTTGTTCTCTCACCCCTCCACTGCTAGGAACAGACTACCGTTGGTAAACATCCCCCACCCCCCTGAACTACTCTAACCCTCCTACAGGGCTCTACCCTAACCCTCCTACAGGGCTCTTCCCTAACCCTCCTGCAGGGCTCTACCCTAACCCTCCTACAGGGCTCTACCCATTCCTGACATTTCACTTGTTCTCTCACCCCTCCCCTGCTAGGAGCAGACTGCTGAGATAAACTCACCCCCTTACCCGGCCTCCTACTGATTAGCCTCAAGGTCCAGTTGTACGGTTAGGACTTGGTCCAAAAGTGCTCTTAAATCTTAAGACTGGTTTAGGTTGTTAGATTGAGTATAAAACTAAGATGGTCTTGAACCTCAACCATGACTGCGCCCCTGGGCTCTCCTGTCCTGGCATTTCACTTGCTCTCAGTCAAACCGGAAACCAGCTGTCTTAGTAACCAGGTCCCTTTTGATATGATTCGGCCATTTTGTTCGTTCGTCCGATTTATTCGATGAAACGAAATTTTGCGTTTATATTTACAGGATGTGGTAATGTTGAACGGTTTCGGAACGGTTGTGAACGCTCTCGGTAAACGAGTGAAGCCATATCTACCGCAGATTTGCGGTACGATTCTGTGGCGTTTGAATAATAAATCGGCTAAAGTTCGTCAGCAGGCGGCGGATCTGATCAGTAGAATCGCCATCGTCATGAAAACTTGTCAAGAGGTATGTCTTTAAGGGTCAATCTGCTGTCCTGGGGATAGCTCCAAGCTGCTCTGCCACCGAGGTAGTGGCTCCCAGCTGTTGATTGTCTGAAAAAGGGTGGCTCTGGGCTGGTGTTTGACTTACGGGTGGCTCCTAGCTGCTCCGTGACCAAGGAAGTGGCTTTGTTTGTCGGAAAAGGGGTGATTCTAAGGCTGCTGTTTGACTTTTTGACAAATTGTTTGAATGGGTGGCTCCTGTCTGCCATGCTGCAAATTGTCTGATAGTGGGTGACTGCATTTCCTGCTTCTAATATGACTCGACCATTCATTGATATTTGCAGGAGAAACTGATGGGACATTTAGGCGTTGTATTGTATGAGTATTTGGGAGAGGAATACCCGGAAGTGTTGGGTAGTATACTCGGCGCGTTGAAGGCCATCGTCAACGTTATCGGAATGACTAAAATGACGCCGCCGATAAAAGATTTACTGCCTCGATTGACGCCTATTCTGAAAAACAGGTTCGTTAGGTTGCCTTCCAATAAATCCCCCTATGACTTCATAAAATTGATAACTTATTTCTGATAAGATGGCCCCCATAAATCTCCCTATGACATCATCAATTTGCCAATTAATTTGTTATATAGACCATTTCTAAAAATACGGCTACTTCCATAAATCCCCCTACGACATCATTCCATAAATCCTTTTATGACATTACCAAATTGAGCAATGAATTGATACAAGAGCTAATATGTGATGTCATAGGGTGATTTTCTGGAAGCGGCCATGTCTGTAGAACAGCAGGGAAATTTTTTTCTTGAATATTCGATTGCATTTGTTTTAGACACGAGAAGGTGCAGGAGAATTGTATCGATTTAGTCGGACGTATTGCCGATCGCGGTTCGGAGTTTGTTTCGGCGCGAGAGTGGATGCGAATCTGTTTCGAATTGCTCGAATTATTGAAAGCTCACAAGAAAGCGATTCGTCGAGCGACGGTGAACACATTCGGTTATATCGCTAAAGCTATCGGGTATGTATGTCTCTGCTGAGGGAGAGTTAACTGTCCGTCTGCTGAGGGAGAGGAGAGTTAACTGTCCGTCTGCTGAGGGAGAGGAGAGTTTACTGTCAGTCTGCTGAGGGAGAGTTTACTGTCCGTCTGCTGAGGGAGAGTTTACTGTCCGTCTGCTGTGGGAGAGTTTACTGTCCATCTGTTGAGGGAGAGGAGAGTTAACTGTCAGTCTGCTGATGGAGAGTTTACTATCTGTCTGCTGAGGGAGAGTTTACTGTCCGTCTGCTGAGGGAGAGTTTACTGTCCATCTGATTAGGTTTCACAATAAATTCATGTCTGAATATTTGTCTGTGTATTTTCAGTCCTCACGATGTGTTGGCCACGTTACTCAACAATCTAAAAGTACAAGAGCGTCAAAACCGTGTCTGTACGACCGTTGCTATAGCGATTGTTGCCGAGACGTGTTCTCCGTTCACCGTGTTACCGGGGCTGATGAACGAATATCGCGTTCCAGAGTTGAACGTACAAAATGGCGTCCTGAAATCACTGTCGTTCATGTTTGAATATATCGGTGAGATGGGCAAGGATTATATCTACGCTGTGACCCCGCTGCTCGAAGACGCCCTCATGGATCGGTAAGTTGAATCTCACGTTCACCTAGTTCTAAACTCAGTTCTACAGTCCAGGTCCCGGTTCCACAGTTCCGGATCCAGTTCCACAATTCAGGACTCAGTTCTAGTTCCACCATGCGTAACCTGGTTGGATATTTTGAAGTTGCTCAATTCTCTGGTCCAGTCATTCAATAGATGTTAGAACATGATACCACGAAATTAACAGGGTTCGGATTCAAAGAGTCTGGTTTTAAAGATCCGTTTTAACCTTTAACATAAAAATGGCAGGTTTCCACGCGGGGCTAGCGTCAAGCCAAAACAAGGGTCTCTGATTACGAAAAGACCCCTCAAGGATAAATTTCTATCTTGTTTTTTTTTTCTTCTCACAGTGATTTGGTTCATCGTCAGACGTCGATGGCGGCGATACAGCACATCGCGCTCGGTGTTTACGGTTTCGGCTGCGAGGACGCGTTGATTCACGTTTTGAATCACGTCTGGCCGAACGTGTTCGAAACGTCGCCGCACGTCGTACAGGCGTTCATGGGCGCGATCGAGGGCATCCGAGTCGGGCTCGGTCCCAGTAAAATACTACAGTACACTTTACAGGTAAATTCGTTGACGCTGTTTTCAGTATATATTGCGTAACTCGCGCGCTAGGCGTTCCCGAACAGGGCGCCCACTGTCCCGGAAAAATCTAGAAAATATTCAGAGACGACTTGATGAATTTTGTGTAAAACATGAAAAGATAAGGGAAAAACTCAGGGTATTTATAAATGGGGAAAGTGAATGAATACTAGTTAATTCTTAGGTTCTTACCCCAGCCGACCCCTTTCATTACAGTATTTTAGAATGATTTTCCTTCACGTTGCATTACAAATCTATAGATGAGGGGAGTGTAAACAATTGATCTCTTGGCCATTTCTCCCTTTGCAATAACCTGGGTGGCCACTTAGCTGGAAATTAGGGACTAGTCAGGGAATTTTGTAAAGAAAGGTAAAAATCAGGGAAATTTGATTATATTGCTAGATCATTGTAAAATCAAACAGTTTCTATCTATGTGTTACGTATTTGACTGTGTTAATTGATCAAATTCTTAGCAGATCAAGTCAGGGAAAACAACGCGTGCATGTCAGGAAAAAAGCTAGTCAAACGAAAGTGGCCACCCTGATGAATGGATTTTATGTTTGAAATTGATAATTTGAAAACATTTCAAATTGTTTTTACTTGTAACTAAACGTCTGATGTGCAGCAGCTGAGAAAAACTAGATTCCTTTTAATTAAGGAATCGACGAGAATGATTTTTTCAAAACACGCTGACGAAAACCTCGGTTTTGCTTGTTTTCAGGGATTGTTCCACCCGGCGAGGAAGGTTCGCGACGTCTATTGGAAGGTCTACAACACGGTTTACATCGGCGCGCAGGACGCCATGATACCGTCGTTTCCACGGATACCGAACGACGTCAAAAATCAATACCTTCGATACGAACTCGATTACGTGCTGTAACCGTAGCGACCGTCGGTGGCGCGCTGCCCGCATTTAATTCGTAATATCGGCGGGGTTCTTACGGGTTTTTCGGAAAGTTTTGGAAAATGGGAATTGTTTTTCAGGCCCTTGAAAAGCTATGGAAATTTTGTTATTTCTCTATGGCTGTGGAAGATCAGAAAACGGTCTCAAAATTAATTTCTCATTTTATTATGAGGCTATCGCCTACTGGTATGCCTAATTGTCTTAAGACACATTTGATAAAAAATTTATGAAAAAACTTTATCGATGGTATTGATAATTGGCACTTATTTACATTGCCTGTTCTAGTTGGTGATGTGTTACTTAGAGTTATGGAAAAGTTATGGAAAATGAAATTGGGAAACCCGTTAGAACTCTGATATCATCAATATCGCACTCGGTCGAAAATTACTCGCACCCGGTCCCGAATTATTCGTAAAATATTTATATTTTTATGTACGTGCTTTAATGATAGATATAAATTCAAAGGGTCTCCTGTTTTATCAGTAAGGGCCCCTTGGCATCACGTCGTCCCCGGGCCCTGGTTTGGACACAAAAAAAGTTGAAAATCTTGCAGTTGGGGTTTGGAAGTTGGGAGAATGTCCTCAAAATAAAAATTCGCCCTTAAACGATCGTAGAATTTTGCCGCTGTAAATAGTCAAATGGTGTGAAAGATTTGAGGAAAAATATTCCATCAGAATTTGTATAATTTCTTCTTTTCTTGTCGTATATTGTTTTCAGCTGTTTTATCAATGTCACCACGGTTAATATTGTACACGTCTGTGTCTCTGTGTGTGTTAAACAGTACAAACTGAATACGTGTTTTTGTAAATAAATTCCATTCTAGACGTCGAAAATCAGTGTTTGAATTCAGCTCACTGACAAGTCGGTTTCAACAGTGGGTTCTAACAGATCAGGGAATTCCTGATTTATGAGTGAAGATCAGGGAATTCTGACTCTGCAAGGAAATTTGGGGAATTTGAATTTTTGGTGTCTTGTTGTTCTTGCTGGTGACGAGTGACACAATGAACCTCTTGTTAAGAAACAGCCCTCACTGAGGATATCTTATAATTGAATCAGGGAATTTGAACTTTTGGTGTCTTGTTGTTCTTGCTGGTGACGAGTGACAAAATAAACCTCTTGATAAGAAACGGCCCTCACTGAGGATATCTTATAATTGAATCAGGGAATTTGAATTTTTGGTGTCTTGTTCTTGCTGGTGACGAGTAGCGCAAGGAACCTCTTGATAAGAAACAGTCCCCACTGAGGATGTCTTATATATAATTTAATTGTTGAATGTTTGCTCAAGAGTTAGGGGAGTATGAGATAACTTTCATTTGAGAAACCAAAATTAATTTTATTCAAAACTCTTTAAAAAACACTTACTTTAGATTAACATTAAAATCTTAAAACAGATTAAACCGAAAACTTCTACAACAAAATATTTCTTTTGTAAGAATAACTTTTCATCTAACACTGTTATTGTTGGTGTAGACTACTGGTGGCTCCCTCTAGAGTAATACCAGTGGCTCCCTCTGGTTTTAGCAACTGTTGCAGACGTCCGAGTCGAGCGAGAAGTCGTTCTTTCTGCTCGATTAAATCTCGTTCGTAATTCAGCGCGCATTCGATGATTTCGTCTAAAGCCGCTTCGCATTGTTGCTCCGTAGTAACGCTAGAACTGACACAACAATAAACAACTCAATTCGACCAACTTTTCGGCATGACCCTTTGATTAAGCGCACTAGTCCACCCCCTTCAAAATTTAAGTGTGCCCTCCGAGAAAACATTTTTTGCAAAAGACAAATTCAAACGGGCCCTGATAAGAACCAGGGGCTGGTTGCACAGTCACAGCTTTGACTTAAGACCAATTTAAGACCATGTTAGTTCTATAGCCAATCTAACAACTTAAGACTAGTCTCAAGATTTAAAACCACTTATAGACTTAAGCCATGACTGTGCAACTGGCCCCGGAGAACCCAAAGCCCTCCCATCAGAGTCGAATTGGAACTGGATCCAGTGATTAATTAGTTCATATTCAACCTCAGTCAAGTAAGGAGAACTGTGTAACTCGAGTCCAGTGTTCCAAAACATTGGCTAACACTGTTACCTCTAATTTAAGAGACAAGTAACTTACTTAAAATGTTGTAAGTACATGTTTCGGATAGAACTGGTCTCTGAGTTCAGATCTGAAAAAAAAATACCAAAAGTGAAAAAATCTTCATTGTTTCCTATGGCAATGGAAGATGAAAATAGTTTTTTATTTGTGGAGATTTTAAACTTGTGCGGCGAACGTACTTTTGATAAGGTCATCGAACGGTATAAAATGATCGTCAGCGTTCGGTGGAGTAGATTCTGCAGCTGCGCCCTCCGGTGGGATATCGCTCTTTTCCATCTCGCTGCGACCTAAAAAATCAAAGACGACCTTGAGATCGAGATCATCCGAGGAGATTAATCGAGGAATTAATGTTCGGTTTCTAACCTGAACTGGTATCTTGATTACTGAATTGATTAGATCCTGAATTGGGTTCTGTCTGAAAAAAAAAGAAGAAAATTCTTAAGATAAAATTCCAATCAAAACTGGTTACCATGGTTTCCCTTTCATTAGTTAGTTAGCTATTGACGAGGTCAGGGGCCGGTTGCATAGTCATGGCTTAGACTTAAGACCAGTCTAAGACCAACTTAGTTCTATAGCCAATCTAACAACTTAAGACCAGTCTTACGATTTAAGACCACTTTTGACCTTAAGTCACGACTGTGCAACCGGGCCCTGGGGTTTAGGGGTCCTAAGCCCCTGACCTCGACTGGGTTTAGGGCCCCTAAACCCCGCGGTCAAACTGGGTGACCTATCGGATAGAATCTTACTCGCTCTGCCGTAGTGAGGTTTTTGAATCGTTTTTGTGGCTGTTGATTGATTGAGTCGCTGAATGCAGGATCGCTCCAGTCCCCGGAGCAGCCCGTCAGAGAATTGGAGGATGTGATGAGGCAATCGTTGGGATCTTTCGGAGGAGGCATCAAAATTGATTCATCTTCCTGCGATCTGAAGAATACTGGAGGTGGTGGTGACAACAACATCCTCGCCTGCCACTGCTGCTGCTGTTGTCCTCCCTGCTCTTCAATGTCTTCCATTGTTACTCTTGTTTCAAAAACAACCTGAAAGAAAACAAAGGGAAAACAATTAAGAGGAAAATGAATGGTGTTCTTAAGTCTAGGTAGATATACACGGATAGGCCTAGTGAGTGGTAGGAGGACGGATGGTGGTATCCTGTCAAATGGTCTCAAAAAGGGTAATGAGGGGTTGATCTAGTTAGAATGAGGGTTTAGAGTTACAGGAGGGGTTCGTGAGGGATATATAAAAAGTGTACCATCATTATCAAAGCAAACAGACCAAATTTATTTGATTGATTGCAGACGAATCTTTTATATTTTCTACAGTTTTTGTGGTTTTGAGTCGATCACTCCCCTACTATCACTCCCCCTGACCTGGGGAACAGACTTGGTCTTTTAAAGAAACAAATACAGGACAAGACGACGCCTTTAAAACTCTCGAATTATGAATTAAACAGACGTAAAAACATGAAAAACACAATTTCTTCAGAGATACCCGGCAATCGATGATGTCACTCTACACGGGATTCCCGTATATCCCAGCGGGCACTGGCTGACGTCAGGGAATTCTCAAAAATCCCCGCCCGGAATCTCTCCGCACGGGTATGCCCAGGGATTCCCTGTCGGGATATACGGGAATTCCGTGACGTAAAACAATCCGCCATTTTCCTTGGTTTCGAGACCAAGCCCAAAATCGGAGTTTGAAAACAAGTGAGTTTTAACGTTGAATTCGACGCAAATTGCGACTTATCGACAACTGTAAACTGAGATTTATTAAAGATTTTAATTAAGGTCAGTGTTTTTATCACCTGTCATTGCGTTATAACGATCAAATCTGCAGATTTTTAACTGTAATCAGAGGCGTTTCCGACAATACCAGATTGAATTGAATTTATTGCCTATGTGATCGTGTATTTACTGTTTTCGGCGAAAATGCCCTATGTTTGGAGCTTGGAAGGATTCTTACATCAACTTAAAGCATTATCAGTTGATGTGGCAATTCCTTCCTGTAGAAGTAGGCAAGTCTTATAAACTTGCAAATAAATTCCATCTATTCCAACCAGAAAACCGGTCTTGCCTCTTGGCCGCCTCTGGCTTCTGGTTGGCCTGAGCCTACTACACTTGGGGCCAGTTGCTCAAAGGGTTGGTTAAAGACAACCAAAGGATACAAACCATAGCAACAAAACTTTTAATTGTCATTATATCAACTTTACTCCACTGGTTCACTGTAACAAACTTTTTAGCAACTATGGCCCCTGCTACTGTTGAATTATAGTTTGGAGAAATTGTAAATAATTTTTTTGCTGTTTACCAGTTTTTTCTCAGTATCTAGCCTGTCATACGCTTTCTGTGAAATAAATTTGAGCTTGAACTTAAGCTGTTCTTGTTGACAGTGGTTAGAAATGAATATGACATGAACCTCTAGGTACAGACCTATAAATATAGAATCATTGATAAGCTACTGGATGAACGGAATGCATCACGGTTATCAATATGAGTCACACGGAGGGAGGGAGACTGTAGGGTGTAATCACTATCAGTTTAAACAAACGTAAACAAATTGATTCAATTATGTGTCATCAGTTAATATTGCTTCATTGTGTATAAGAATTTAGTTTGTTTGAAATAAGCTTCAGTCATTGAATAGTTGTGGTGAGAGTGGCCTCTATGCTATAAGGAATTTGTCTTCAGTGAAATAGTGTAAAACCTAAGCTCCTACTAGTCATTCAGCTCTCCGTCAGCAGCTGGAATTTCTTTGATCTCGCACTCCTGATAGTCCTAGCGCGGATTTGACCGTTAATCGAAATGGGAAAACTGTGGCAAGTCTTATGCGGGTAAGAATCAGTTTATGAGTTTTTTCAGTTTCTAAAAAAATACTTCTTTATTCAAATATTTTCCCGATTCTTCTGATACCAGAGATACTTTACGCGTTAAGCTAATAAAAAACTGATACCTCCTTTCTCCTAATCGGCCGGGTAACTTTTGTAAACTGCGATAAAATTTGTAATCAGTTCGTTTCTATAACTGCCGGGTTTGTTAGTGTTAGGTCTGTTAGTTAGGGCTTGATCGTGATTTTAAAAAGAAGTGAATGTACAGGATAGAAAGGCGACCGGCCGGGTCAACTTTTGAGCTCAGCTGTATGAGCTGATGAGAAAAAAGGTCACGATAGGTAGAACACAATATCCGTGTTGACGCGATGAGGAGAGAATCCCACAATGATAATAAAAAGTCCGAAAATGAAACTTCGAGATAGTAGTTTATTTCAACGTTTCGACTATATCCTAAAGATCCTGAAGATGACTATTAGGATATAGTCGAAACGTTGAAATAAACTACTATCTCGAAGTTTCATTTTCGGACTTTTTATTATCATTGTGGGAGAAAAAAGGTATCCGTTTTCTAGCCTTACACTTGTTATTTAACTACCCTGTATTCATCTTAAACGTAATATTGGGTAAAATTCAAATATGAGTTGAAAGGAATAAGGAAATTTATCCTTTTTCGGTCGGAAATAAGTAAGAGTTTCAGATCAGGGCTGGGTTTCATAGAGGTGGAAGAAAGATAGTCCCTGGGAACATTTTGAAATTTGTCAGTTATAACCATGGTTTCTCATTGTAACTATGGTGGTTGTTACCCAGATTGACGATTTACCCCTAGGGATAACTTTGATACTCAGTCTATGAAACCGGGCCCAGGAATTCAATATATTGCAAAAACATAATTTAGGTACTGAAAATTGTAGACTGATAGAAATGTAGTTATTTCGAAGTCTTATTTTGATTGACAGAAGTTACGAGAGGTTTTTACGGCAGGTTTTTCTTCAGCTGAGATATTATTAAAGTTTTCTCTTATGAGTCATTGTTTCTATACTGGATTTGATTGAGTCATTCGTTGAGCCGCCGCGTGCTGGCACAATACTGTCGCAATACTGGCACAATACTTTATAAAGCCGTCACACAAATATATCTATTGAAATAACTATGCAATGAATTATATTTGTAGGGCTCTATATATATATAATATATTGTTCTACACCCTCAAAAATAGAAATAAAAATATTATGTTTGTTTTGAGAAATATGCAGCCAGTTGACATGCGTGTGTTTTAATAATATCGTAGGTTTAAGGCGTAAAAATGATTAACCCTTAAATCGGTTATAAAGATGAAGTGATTTAATCAAGAAAATAGATTTAGTTGAAAGTTCAAACACTACTTTGTGAAAACCCGGGTCCAGTTCGTTTAGTGAATTGTGTATTTCGTGGACTCCTGGGCCCAGTGCACGTCTTGCCTTAAGTTTTAATCTTAAGACCGGTCTTTAGTTGTTAGATTGGCTATAGAATCAAGTTGGTCTAAGACTGGTCTTAAATCTAAGCTATGACTATGCAACAGACCCCTGGGGCCGGTTCCATAGACAGGACTTAGACTTAAGACCAGTCTAAGACAAACTTAGTTCTATAGACAATCTAACAACTTAAGACCACTTTTGGTCTTAAGTCTTGACTATGGAACCGGCCCCTGGGCCGGGTTTCATAGACGTTGTTATAACCATGGTTTCTCATTGCGGTGGTTGTAACCCACAGATTGATGATTTACCGCCTGGGGCGGGGGATAACTTTGAAACCGGGCCCTCGAGAATAGATTTACGATGACCTTGATCGAACAGGGGTCAACGGGTTCGTCGCGTGGATTAATTTCAGGTAAAGTACGATTTGATTTAGAACTCGTTTAGAACTCATTCGTCAGTCTTGTCACGTCGTCGTTCGGCGCTGTGACTCAACCAGCCTGCTCGGTGAATGCTGGATCAATGTGTATCTGTTGCAATAAAACTGCTGCTGTCTGGCTGGCTCTGTCTCTCTGTGATGCTGTGTCCGGCTACTAGCAGCAGCAGCAGCAGAAGCGAGTCTCGCCCTGTTGCTCTCGAGACGTTCCGTACATCTGGACCCGACTGGCTCCAAAATCCGTGTTAAACAAATAGCGAGGATTATGTTTTAAAAACGGTTTTAGAATTTAGCGTTTATCGGAATATTTCGAATTTGTGAGGATTATTTTTCTTGGATCGTCGTTGATGTGCGTGAATATACGTGAAATAGACGACGATGTTTGCCAGGTAAACTGAACCTTTCTGTAGAACGTCAGTGAACCCCGGGAACTGATAAAAAAACTCACTGTTTATTTCATATTCAGTCTGTTGCATAATATCCATCATTTAGACAATGATATAAACAACGCAATAACAATTGCCACACTCTACTGCCAGTTACTGTATGTGTGCTATTTAGATGCTACCTTCATCAAATTCAGTTTGTTGTGAATAAGAGCAGGCGGGCGAGCAGACGGTGGGTCGGTCTCTTGTAACAATGGGAACCTGTATGATGATATAGCTACTTTAAAATGCTCCTTGCATATGGTTTGATATAATTTGATAGTTATCCAATCAACACTTGTCCCTGATCTAAATGAAGCTCTGTGTGCTGTAGGGTATGGCTCAGTGTCCGGTGAACCATCAGGTTTATATCCCTGTAAGGGATGTGTCTGCTAAGGCAGGGGTTTGTACTGTGACTGAGTCTCATGGTGTCATTAGGTTCGAATACCTGTGAGGGAGGATATATCTAATTAGGGCAGGGGTTTGTACCACGCCAGGCTCATATGAGGCAGGTACATTGCAGAGTGCATGGTGTGAGGGACGGGTGTAGGCTATTAGGGCAGTTTGTACCACGCTAGGCTTGAGTCAGGAACGTGGCAGAGTCTCTGGGTGTGAGGGACGGGTGTAGCTATTAGGGCAGTTTGTGCCACGCTAGGCTTGAGGCAGGAACGTGGCAGAGTCTCTGGGTGCGAGGGACGGGTGTAGCTATTAGGGCAGTTTGTACCACGCTAGGCTTGTAGCAGGAACGTGGCAGAGTCTCTGGGTGTGAGGGACGGGTGTAGACTATTAGGGCAGTTTGTACCAGGCTAGGCTTGAGGCAGGAACGTTGCAGAGTCTCTGGGTGTGAGGGACGGGTGTAGACTATTAGGGCAGTTTGTACCAGGCTAGGCTTGAGGCAGGAACGTGGCAGAGTCTCTGGGTGTGAGGGACGGGTGTAGGCTATTAGGGCAGTTTGTACCACGCTAGGCTTGAGGCAGGAACGTTGCAGCGTCTCTGGGTGTGAGGGACGGGTGTAGACTATTAGCGCAGTTTGTACCAGGCTAGGCTTGAGGCAGGAACGTGGCAGAGTCTCTGGGTGAGAGGGACAGGTGTAGACTATTAGGGCAGTTTGTACCAGGCTAGGCTTGAGTCAGGAACCTTGCAGAGTCTCTCGGTGAGGGACGGGTGTAGGCTATTAGGGCAGTTTGTACCACGCTAGGCTTGAAAGAGGAATGTGGCGGAGTCTCATGAATAATGCCTGCTTGCTATCAGGAGATGAGTAGATGGACCTGTTGCTACCATACACCGGTACTATCCATGTTTTATGAGGTGTATTATACAGCGTGTACAGAATGCTATAATTTGATGGTTTATCCCTCGGGTGAAGGGCGAACGTTCAGGAGTGGAGAGGGGAATTTTTATTGCCAGGTTAATTGTATAGTCCACTCATGAACACTCTCACAGCCAGCTCTGACTGTTCTCTCTCTAACAACGCTGCCATTTACATTTTTAGTGCCGCTAATTTCCTGATTTTGAGCTCCTTCTCTCCGCACCCAGAATCAGCGAGGCGTTCGTTCGTTCATTCAGTCATTTTAGATGCAGATTTTATGGTTTATACAGTTGTTGACCCCGGCGAAGTCGTCAGTCGCACAAGTCGTCTCTTTTTTTGAATCTCGATTTGTATTTTCCGTAAGAAAAAAAATTAAGAAGTCATCAACGTAATGATCATCGTAACCAACGATAACTTCAGCTCAAATTTGACTAATTAAGAAATTTTAGTTCAATCTCTTATTTTGAGCCCTAATTTATATTTCTAAATCAATTACTAAGCATAAGTGGTCATTTCGATCAGTCATTTCGATGACTTTCACGGTGAGTTTGACAGACTGAAGACAATCCTAGATAAACTCTGGACGCAGCTCCCTGCAGTGATTTTCATTCAGAAATCTTTAGATGAAAGAAAAAAAATGATCTGAGAGGAATTGAATTTTCACTCGCCGGAGGTCACAGCCAGATTTCAATCGATTTCTAGACTGAAGCGCATCCGTTGCGCGCAGGGCATCTCTTAGATCGCACCTGCTCGGCCCGGCGCCTGCGGGCTCGTATATTGGATCGGCAAATGATATGAAAGTCAAAAGATGTCACCGGTATATCATCGCTGACGTCTGCGTGTTCAGTGGTTAATCCGTTTCGGCAGAAAAATCAATACCTCCGCGTCTGCTTGTGATGATATTATTTAGTTTTCTATTTATACTCGTCTCGTCGATGTGCGTCAGGTTTGTGACACTTTCATCGTTCATACGATTTCGAACAATCGCCGAATGATAATGCGATTTATTTCGAGGTTTTCTGTAATTGAATGATTAAATCTTCTTATCTGAGTTCCGGGTATGTGTGGCGTGCGCGCGTCATTAGATCGACTGATTTGTGGTTTCAGCAAACGTGATCTGTGGATCAAACAATATCTGGTTGAGCGAGCAGTCATGTTTTAGAATCGTAAGGACCTAGGACCAGTTTCACAATCATGACTTGGTTTGAAATTCTGAGATCGGTCTGAAGTTCTTAGACTAACTATGGAGCTGAGAAATTAAGCTGGTTTTAAGTTGTTAGATTGTCTATAGAACCAAAACGAGCTTATACTGGTCTTAAGTTGTTAGATTGGTTATAGAACTAAAATGGCTATGGAACCAAAATGGTCTTAGACTGGCCTCAAGTTGTTAGATTGGCTATAGAACCAAAATGAGCTTATACTGGTCTTAAGTTGTTAGATTGGTTATAGAACTAAAATGGCTATGGAACCAAAATGGTCTTAGACTGGCCTCAAGTTGTTAGATTGGCTATAGAACCAAAATGAGCTTAAACTGGTCTTAAGTTGTTAGATTGGTTATACAACCAAAATGGCTATGGAACCAAAATGGTCTTAGACTGGCCTCAAGTTGTTAGATTGGCTATAGAACCAAAATGAGCTTAAACTGGTCTTAAGTTGTTAGATTGGTTATACAACCAAAATGGCTATGGAACCAAAATGGTCTTAGACTGGCCTCAAGTTGTTAGATTGGCTATAGAACCAAAATGAGCTTAGACTGGTTTTAACCTGATAGAATGGTTATAGAACCAAAATGGTCTTAGACTGGTCTTAACCTGTTAGATTGGCTATAGAACCAAAATGGTCTTAGACTGGTCTTAACCTGTTAGATTGGCTATAGAACTGCGTTGTTCTTAAGACTGGTTTCAAGGATTACACACGAGCTGAAGAGCTAGGATCTTCTTGGACATGGCTCAATCTCTCGCAACATTACATTTCAGTAAATCATGCCATAACATTCGGAGATATGCCGGGTTCGCCGTGTGTTTATTGAATTCTCCAGACACAGGAACTCAGTTGAGAACGCGCACGTAGATTAAAACTCTCATATTCAGATAAGAACCTCCTCTCTCTCCTCTGCGATAATGGTCATATAGTGTTTGTATGGTAAATGGATTGATTTTGGAGTAATATGAACAGTCTCTGAGCGTCTCTGTGTCTCGTGAGCTGTTTGCGTCATATGTCGTTTATTGTTTTCATTGTTCACTTGTCGCAGACCACCTGTCTCTCTCTCTCTCTCTCTCTCTCTCTCTCTGATCTACTGATAATAAATACGGCATCAAACCCTGGATCAATGAGAGACCAGCGAAACACTGACTATAAACACCTGTGGTCAGTCACTCAAAAGCTGGTTTGAATTGACCGTTGGACCAACTTCATGGTTGCAATGTCACTTGGTGTTGACCAGAGACCGACCGACCGACCGACCGACCGACCGACCGACCGACCGACCGACCGACCGACCGACCGACCGACCGACCGACCGACCGACCGACCGACCGACCGACCAGGATTCAAACACATTAACTCGGATTATTGAGACTGCCCCTCCCCCCACCTCCCTCACGTTTCTGATGATCTGTTGTTTCTATTTTCAGTTGTTTCCCAAACAGAGATTCATCGTTCACGATGTCGAAAGCTAAAACGCAATCAGCGGCCATTATTCACAAGGTTATCATGGTCGGTAGCGGTGGTGTCGGAAAATCAGCTTTAACTTTACAGTTCATGTACGACGAGGTGAGTTAACTGATATCCCCTCACTCCCTCCCCTCACCCCCTCTCCCCTCCCCCTCACTCCCTCTCAATCAGGGTAAATCAGCGTTACAGTTCATGTACGACGAGGTGAGTCCCTCTCCCCCTCACTCCCTCTCAATCAGGGTAAATCAGTGTTACAATTCACATGTTCGACAAGGTGAGTTTACTAATCACCTCTCTCCCCTCACTCCTCTCCCTCTCTCACTCCCGTCCCTCTCCCCCACTCCCCTCCCTATCCCCTTACTCCCTCTCTTCTCACTCCCCTCCCTATCCCCTTACTCCCTCTCCCCTCTCCCCTTACTCCCTCTCCCCTTACTCCCCCCTTACTCCCTACCTCTCCCCTTATTCTCCCTCCCTCTCCCCTCCCTCCCTCCCTCTCCCCTTACTCCCTCTCCCTCCCTCTCCCCTTACTCCTCTCTCACTCCCCTTCCTAGCTTTCCCTCCCCTCTTCCCTTACTCCCTCTCCCCTCACTCCCCTCCCTCTCTCCTTACTCCCTCTCCTCACTCCCCTCCCTCTCCCCTTACTCCCACTCCCTCCATCTAGGAAAATCGGCGTTAATGTTACAGTTCATGTACGACGAGTTGGTTTAGTAATCACTCACTCTCCTCACCTGCTCTCCCTAACCCCCTTCACCCCGGTATATAGAGCCCTGTTAATCTGTCCGACTGGTAATTAATGTTGTCAGGGAAAAAGAATTTCAGGAATTATCTGTACGAGAATCTCGACCCTATGTTCGATGATAAAGTACATTCTGATATATTTGCTGCATAGTGAAAAATGGTTTATGAGAATTCTAGAAAGTATGACTGAACTGAAGTTGAGAGGTTGTCTTAAATCTTAAGTCCGATCTCTAGTTGAGAGTTTGTCTTAAGACTGATCTTGATAACCTTTGCAGTTGTTAGTTGTTGGCCGTTGAACCAAACTCACTAATGGATACGTGTACCGGTATATAAGATTTTGAAGACCGTTAAGTCGCTATCCCATTAATGAAACCTGTTCCAGACGGGCCTATGTATAGTGGAAACGCTATCTGTGATAAACGCGTTGTTGAAAGTTGAAACTATTATACTGATTTGATTAAATATTCCCCGGTATTCGTTGTTTGTGTTTGGTATTTATTCTGAGTTGAACGCACGGTAATATTTCAGTAGTCGTATTGAAACCACTCGTAAATATCAGATCTACTTTGCGCTGGCAACTTAAAGATTAAAACTACCGTATGCGAACTTCAATCGCAATGATATATCTGACCTTAAAACTGGACATGGACCCGGTTCCACAGTTGTGAGTTAAGATTTGTTTCGGAGTTTACTCGTTTAGAATGAACTCATTTTAACTCTTAACTCAGAACTGTGGAACTAGATCCTGAATTGTAAGCTTAGATGCTGCAACTGAGGCCCGTGGGTAATCTGGACCTGTATCCGCGGTTTGCGGGTTCAAGTTTGACTTAAAGTTCGTTGAGAGTTGAAATGAGTTCATTATTTGACTTCAGGAGTCACATTATGGAGTCAAATCGAGTTTACGATTCGAACCGGGTTGAGGGGACTGAGGTGGTTTTAACATTTCACGAAAGTGTCGTCAATATTTAGTATCCATGACCGATACTGACATTTACTTCTGACTTAAACTAGAGTTGATATCTCCTAGCGCCTTGAAGTGTAACTTTAAACTGGTCCCAATTCCTAAGTTCAGACCTATGATAATCCGATCCCGTTTTACACTTAATTTCGTTTAAATCTAATAATTGAATGGTTGTCGTTGACAGTTTGTCGAGGATTATGAACCGACGAAGGCCGACTCGTACCGTAAGAAGGTCGTGTTAGACGGCGAGGAAGTGCAGATCGATATTTTAGACACGGCCGGACAGGAAGATTACGCGGCTATTCGTGATAACTATTTCCGCAGCGGCGAAGGTTTTCTCTGCGTTTTCTCGATTACGGAACAAGAATCGTTTCAAGCTACAGCTGAATTTAGGTGATTATAAAATATTTTTGAAAATTATAAATCTGTAGCTGGAGCCACCCCTTTATAGATAATCTGGAGCCATCCCTCATGGATAGTCTGCAGCCTGGAGCCACCCCCTCAAGGATAATCTGTAGCCTGGAGCCACCACCTTAGATAATCTAGAGCCACCCCTCATGGATAGTCTGCAGCCTGGAGCCACCTCCGAGGATAATCTGTAGCCTGGAGCCACCGTACTATAGGTAATCCGGAGTCACCCCCTCATGGATAATCTGCTGCCTGGAGTCACCCCCTCGTGGATAATCTGCTGCCTGGAGCCACCCCTCACAGATAATCTACAGCCTAGAGCCATCCCTTTTACAGATAATCTACTGCCTGGAACCCTACCTCTCAATCTGCAGCTTGGAACCATCCCCTAACAGACAATCTGCAACCTGGGATTCACGTTCTGTCGCTTGCTATTTTACAGGGAACAGATTTTACGTGTAAAAAATGATGACAACATTCCATTTTTATTGGTTGGAAATAAATCGGATTTAGAGGATAGAAGACAGGTATGTGTTGATGTCTCTCGGCGTCGCTGTTGGGTCTGAACTGCTTGAGTTGACGGTTTAAGTTTCGTTACAGGTCACTGTTGAAGAAGCTCAGCAAAGAGCCGGACAGTGGAGCGTCCCATACGTAGAAACTTCAGCTAAAACTAGAGCTAACGTAGATAAGGTATGAATCAAAAATCTCTGGGAGGTGTGTAGGTGTCCGGGAGGTCGGTAGGTGTATGGCACCTCTGTAGGTGTCTGGAAGCTCCGTGGGTCTGTAGGAGCTTTTTCAGGGGTCTGAAGGTGTCTAGGAGCATGTTTGAGGTGTGTGGGTGGCCAATAGTACTGTAGGTGTCAGTCTGTTAATGTTAGCTCTGTTAGTGTTAGCTCTGTTAGTGTTTATTATTTATACGGAAGCTCGTTTTATTTTTTAATCTTTCACTGGCTGGCTATAACTGCATGCTTTATGTTTTTTGTTCTCAAAGAATGCCACCTGTCAATCAATTTTGTGTATTAGCCACGCCTCCAGACAGCTGCGTCTGCTCTACCCGCTCCTTAGTTGTGTTTGCATTTTCTGTTGTTGTGTTCTGTTTTTATAAGTAGGAATGCCACCTGTCAATCAATTTTGTATATAGGCCACGCCTCCCGGCAGCTGCGTCTGCTCTACCCGCTGTTTAGTTGTGTTCTGTTTTTAAAAGGCGTTCTATGATTTGCTGCGTACGATGAAGATGGAATACGGCTCCGAGCGACACCGACGTAAAAGTCAACCCGGTTACGAACCCGACGATAACAATCGAGGCTGTTGTAATATACAATAGAGGGCGTCGTCAGACGGTATTAACCAATCATAATCATCCCTCCTCCACCACCCCTCGAAACCCCTCCCACGCCTGTCAATCATTTAGTATCCGCGTAATCCGGATTATTGGATTAAGTGTTCTTTAAATATTGAAGGAGAATGATATATGATTTGATATGGGGATTTGGATTAACCACTAATCCGTATGAACCACTAATCCGGATTGCGAATATGTTTATCGTTTATTTCAGTTACCTGTATTTATCAGTGATTGTTGCACATTTCTAGATCATGCACTACATCGAAAATGATTTTAAATATTACAGGGACCAGTTCAGAAACGATGGCCGTTCCATATTTCATTCGATTTGATGATGTCATAGGAGTATTAACTGAGGCGGCCATCTTTTCTGCACGGGTCTGCAATGATGATTCATCTATAATTTTATCCCGATTCAAACGAAAACGTATTCATGGTGTTGGGAGTTTGTAATGAAATGATGATGTCATTGGGGGATTTTTAGAGGCAGCCATCTTGCTTGAAGCCACTATAAGCCATGTCACTTGGCAATTTGATGATGTCATTGGGGACTTAATGATGGCGGCCATCTTTACTTCTGCAGAAGGTCCTTACGACTCTTTGATTCCTTTGAAACTCCTTCTAAATGGAAAATGCTTTTAAAGCTGCTCAAATGTCCTTTAATTTGGGCGAAATGTTTTAAAACTCCTTCAATTTTCAGAAAAAGGCTATCAAAAAAGTTTTATTGGACTACACCTAAATTCGTACAGTTGTGACGAGGATTTTCCCGATTTAGCAGTTGACAATTTAGAAACTGAGTTTAGTTTGTGTATTCGATAAAATTTACAAAACACTGAGTGAATAGTTTACCGATATAAACAGAACTGATTTAGGAGGAGTCTACAGTGATGCAGACGCTTCCTCGAAATTTCAAATGTTCGCCTTGAAAACTCCTTATATCCAAGAATGAACGATCTGTAGGTTCCCCCTGTTCTGTAGTTTACTGATGGTATGATTGTTATTTTCGTTGCAGGTATTTTTCGACTTAATGCGCGAGATACGATCGCGAAAATTAGAAGGTAGCAAACAAAGCAACGGCAAAAATAAGAAGAAAAAGGACAAATCCAAGCGGAAATGTACGATTTTGTAAAAACAAAAAAAAAGACAAATTTAAAATTGGAAAAAAGACATTATAATTCGTTAATCAAAAGACCGTTTATAATTTGATGACTCATACGACCACCAGGAGGCGCTGTACATACATTTCAACGTGACACCTATTGCTATTGGGAATGGAAAACAATGCAAATGCAGATCATTATACAGAATATTGAGCACCATCGAGCTGTAGTGTATATTTTGATGGATAGATGGCGCAGGCGGGGTTCGTGCAGCTCCCCTACATTGTTCAACTCGAGACAACAATGCACTCGTCTCCAAGGTGACTGCACGGCCATTTTGTTTTTAAGAATATAGCATGCACTTCATTTTGTGCGATACACACATTCACTAAAAACATTATTATACCTGATACTAATGCAATATTTATGAAGAAATCAATGTCTTAAAATATATTCAAATACAGCCTGATAGGAACTGAGTTCAGGGATGGGATGGGGAACCTACAATTCTGCTGTGGCAATTGAGTATTCCACTTATGACAAGTAAGACCCACCAGGTGTCACTAGTAGTTACGGCACTCCGTGTTCAATTTCTCCTACAATTCAGTGAGAAACTTTTCAATGAAAACTATAGCAATCACTGAGTAGAAAATAAATTCCTGATTATATTAAGGTCCTGTGATAATGTATGGATTCAGGGCCTAGAAATTCAGTTCAAAATTGATTGAAAATTAACTCTTATTTTAACAAAGCTTAAGACCAAGTGCTCGCCACGCCACCTGGTGTGATAGCTGGTGCTGCGGTTCTCCATTCAACCCGAACTGCAGTGTCCTGTGAATTCACTATTTATTTACCTTAAATGAGAATAAATCTAATAATTATTATAATTGTAAAACTCTTGCGAACACCAGTGAATCGTCGTGTGTTTATGAAGTAAAATGGTGTTTAATGTGTATCTCGTTAATTAACGCGCGCGTTGCTGCTATAGGATACGATTCATGAAATGTTGAATTTATATTTTTACAACTTCGATGATGATATGTGGCTTTTTATAGAATGAATTAAACTCTAATCATTGAGAAATCTTTGCTGGAATAATCGGTTTCATGAGGACGGCTAAATTTGAACAAATGAAAACAAGAAACGACTTGCAGCAACTGAGTTTAGCTTTTTCGAGAAAATGGCTCGGGATTCAAGGCAAACTTAAAGCCAAAGCTCTAGGATCTATTATAGATCTTAATTAAAACTGGTCTTTAGTTAATAATGGCAATTGAAAACTCAAAGCAATTAATAGCTAAGCTGAGTTGAGCCTTTTCATGAAACTGGTTCGGTGGCTCCGGATTCATGGAAACTTAATACCAAAGCTCCGGGGTCCATTTGTAATATTAAGTCATATAGGATTTTGAAACTGGTCTTTAGTGATTAGATAGACTATAGAAAACTTCAACATAGATTTTATTTATTTGCATTTAAACTCATTTTGAAATGAGCTTCAATTAGTTTTAATCATTACTACCAGCAGCAGCAGCAGCAGCAGACGGACTTGTACGAAAATCATCCATTATTCCGGTGCCCGGGCAACGACCCTCGGCTCAGTATCGCTAGAAATATCGTCCAAAAATTTACTCTGACCCTATTCCGCAGTTTACTCGGACCCTATTCCGCAGTTTACTCGGACCCTATTCCGCAGTTTACTCGGACCCTATTCCGCAGTTTACTCGGACCCTATTCCGCAGTTTACTCGGACCCTATTCCGCAGTTTACTCGGACCCTATTCCGCAGTTTACTCGGACCCTATTCCGCAGTTGTGAGTTTGGATTTGACTAGGGTGAGTACTCATGAGGTCAGTGGAACTGGGTCAGTTGCTCGAAAGATGGCCAAACTTAACCGCCAGATACAATAAGAATGGACTTTTAATCGTCGCTCTATCAACTATCCACTAGTTAAGTCTTGCTAGCGTTAAAGGAACTCATCCCCCCCCAAATTCTTGGACACAGAAATCTGACATTAATTGTGCTGCGTACTCGTGTTAATTTTTGTTTTATCGTTTTCAAACAAATGTAAATAGTTCAGTAGGTTTATAACCAGTGGAAATTAGCTCGTAGTTGATCAGCATCACGAATCTGCTTAATTCGGATCATGTTCGGTGGGATCTATATTCTCCTGATGTTCGGTGGGATCTATATTCTCCTGATGTTCCGTGGGATCTATATTCTCCTGATGTTCGGTGGGATCTATATTCTCCTGATGGTACCCTGGCTACAGACGTTTTGAAAAATAACCACAAATCTCCGTGATACTAACTTCGAAATGGTTCTGATTTCGGCCACAATTACCAATCAGGACCACAGATCGGCATTTCCCAGTCATATTTTGACTCTTATTCGGGTTAACTAGTTTCAGAACTGGGTCTAGTAATTTAAAAATGTCTGTAAAGTAGGTTTTGATTGGTCTCCACCGATTCTGCAATTCTCTTCTGGCGCGTTCGTGTCAACCAGAATATGCTCTACCTATTCCGGGATGGTATAATCTGTAAACCTGATAGAAGCGGTCGGTAGAGTTTGTAATATGTAAACCTGATAGAAGCGGCCGGTAGAGAGTTTGTAATCTGTAAACCTGATAGAAGCGACCGGTAGAGAGTTTGTAATTCGGAATTGCTTAATCGGTATACGTCCAATCGAAACCTGCGTTAGATTGAAAAGAAATTATTTTCAATATTGAGAAGGCTGTAACTTGCTTAAAGTCGTCAGTGCTGATGATGACTTAAACCTGGCAGACTGCCAGGGGTCTGCACGGAGAACTCCGAGTATTCTATCAGTCTTTCTTTGAATGTAAGCGTATATGTTTTGGCGTCTGCTTGGAGTACTCCGACCGACCGTGTAGGTTTCAGTCTACTACGCTCCCCCATGACTTGTTTTAACGCTTTGTTTGTTGTCAAACCTCAGAATAGAAATATCTGAATATTTTTTCATGTACATGTATAACGTTAATGTACTAATAATATATAATATTGTATATATATATGAATAATTATAATAATAATAGTAATGATGATAATATGAATGATAAACTGGTTCAATACGATTATTATTATTACTATTATTATAGTGTAAAATGTTTACAATTGAAAATGAATAAAATTTGAATGAAAATTTATATATATACGTATCCTAAATCAAGCATTACGTTCTGAATCTAATGATTAAACCCCTCAGTCCAAGGGCTGCAGTACGAGGTCAAGGACAGCGGTTTCTTTAGTGGTGTACTCTCGCCTCCCGGCAATTGTACTCTATCATTGGCCTTTTCGAGAGTCCGAAACCTTTCTGTCGAGGTCGTGCGATTGTGTGATTCGGATTTTGTGCGGCCCAATACCTGTCATTTCGTTACCTGCTCTGAAGAAGCATATCATATTTGAATTGTACGTTCCAGCCGTGCATTAACCACGTTCGTAGAATTTCGTATAAATATTTCTTTATTTTAGCTGAAATCACAAAGTTTACTACATATAATGTTATTATCATAATTCCTTCATATAAAAATGATTTATGTAAAAAAAAAAAGAAAAAGAAAATCACTTTTTACAACACTGAAAAACCACTTAATCGTCTTATAGATAATTCATTAACTAATTCTTGTTAATTAAATAAAACTCTCAACACGAATTATTGATAAAATACAAAATTTCGGCTTTTTCGCTTTTATCAGACGGCGAACAGTTGACTGAGTGAAGGCATTCTGATTCAAAGTCTTTTCTGACCCGGAGTCGCGTAAAGTCACATATTCGCTTCACTCATCAGTCGAGTGTAAACCCCTTTTCTATAACCGAACAAAAAGTCACCTTATGAAAACATTTTCTATGAATTTTCTTCAAGAAAGAAATGTAAAAATATTTCCAATAGAAATGATATAAATATGACACAATGAAATGGAAGCAGCAATTTAACTATTAATCGTTTGACCTAAACATCGAAATCGTGAGAAACTCGATGTTTAAATATGCTAACATGATTATGAGGACCAAGCAATGCTACCGTGGTGAGTGAGGATTCACCAGGGGTCGCTAGTATGAAGTAGGACATCAACTATTGCGGTAATAGAGGATTCCACTTGTGGCAGGTGAGGATCCACCAGGCCTGTTGCTGAAAAATTGGTAAGAGTTAACACCAGTGGATAGTTGACATAGTGACAATTAAAAGTTCATTGTTACTATGGTATTTATCCGCCGGTTATCTTTAACTAACTTTTCAGCAACTGGCCCGAGGTGTCACCAGTACACTACACTAGGACATCAATGGATGAAAATTAACCCACCTACAGACATGAAACGCCATCTGGAGGAATAGCTGGGTCAACGTAGAATATTTCTTCAGCTTCACTACTAAAGTCGATCTTATAACGTAAAGTTAAGCGGAGCTCAGTAAAATGAGTCCTAGATCAATCAGTTCGGATTCTCGGCTGAAGTTCAACACCGGTGGTTAGCAGATTTAAACATGGAGACAGTACACACAGGTCCCAGGTTTGATCCAGATTCTAAAACAAGCAAATCAGGAATCCCCTAACCGGGCCCTACGTTCCCTAGCCGAGCCCTGCGTTATCCAATGAAGCCCTACATGCATTCTCTACAATTTCTTCATAAGAAACTAGTCGTCGATATTACATGTACTATAACTAAATCAGCGCCGCAAATGAAAAAAACCTTTTTTATAAATGCAAATATTGAAAATATTTCACAGTGTTACGTATGTCTATAGAATGCTATAATTCGGATTCCAGTTCCACAACAGTCAGATAACACGCGTTTGCAGAACTGGACCCCGTCTTGCGTTACTGGCTATTAATAGATTGAATATTCTATTGAAGAGATTCGCGTGAAAATATGATCGTTCGTCTTATTCCGCTTAGATCGGATGAAATCGGTTCGGTCACAGACACTCCGGTTAAACCGGGGCCGTGATACGGAAGTTTTCTGAAACTAAGTCAACGGTTCCGACAGTTTCATCGGTTTTTCGGAAGATCTCGAAATTCGTGTGAAAATAATTTCAGATTATTAAAACGGTACATTCGTGGCGTAGACTTTACGAGTACTTATCGTAGAAAATCCCTGATCATCGCGGAAATGAGGGGCAAGACTTCGCTTATCGTTATAAACACAGAAATGAACGAATACCCTAAACACAGTCCTATTCACAGCGTCGTATAAAAGATCTACGCTACCATTTAGGAGATCTTTGCAAACATTCTGAGAGGATATTCTTACCTTTTTTTATCAGCTGGGAGCTTCTTTACAGGACAAACAGTCGTTACGAAGAAACGGAAAGACAGTATTTGAATCACAGGACACCTTCCACTAATCATGCACGATTGACACTACGACGAACCTACTAGACATTTTTTAAGACGCTCGGGTCTTTTTTAAGCTCTATTTCTATAAGTAAACCCCGACGCGGTTGTTGGTTTGACCGGATATTGAATACAACTGCGGGCAAATACTACATTGTTCATCTATCTATGTATTAACCCTTTCAGTGGTGACTAATTAATGCCCTAAAGTGCTGGAGATAATTTCAAAATTTTGAAAAATTCCACCCTAGTGTGTTGAATAAGGGGAATAGCACTATAGTGCGTCTACACCGCGGCGCGGTGTATCGTTAGTTACTGATATTTCACTATGTTTGACACGTGCTGCCATCTTTCAAGAGAGATAATTACTAATTACATCAATACACCACAATACGGTCTACTAGCAAAATCCATCACTTATCTATACACCGCACTGCGGTGTACATGCACTGAAAGGGTTAATGTATGTATCTATCTGCGGCTTGGATCCTGCACCCCTCATATATCTACTATTGTAGTGTGGACAATCAGTTTTTGATATTGCGCTTATAAAATGTCTGGTGTTTGTAGTTCATTTTCAATAAAAAGTGTCTCAGGTGAAGTTCTCAACACTAAGTGAAGTGTGAATGATCAGTTTGAATGATAAGTGTGCTGACGCTCACGTTCAATTTTGGCCTGGATCAAAATTTAAGAAATTTAGTCAAAATTCAGTAACAAGAGTAATAAGTTTAAAACCGACTACATCTAGAAGCAAAATTTCAAACTTATCATCGATTCTCAACATCAGAGTCTGACTATTCTACTTCAATCAGTAAGAAGAATGTCTATTGCGCCGGGTCCAGGCTGAGAGGGGGTGCAGTATCCACACTGCGTATCGATACCTGTATAAACGGTGTAAGGTTTTTAAAACCAACGATTATCATACATAATACATAACTAGATTAATGGCATCGATCTGAGTTGATATTTCAACGGGAAAATCTTTATGATAAACTTTATCTATTACAATTTTACTTCGTGTTTCATGCAAAATACGTATTTACAATTTTCATGTCTCTATCAAAGCGATTGGCTTTCAATAATAATTCGATTAATTAATTACCGGTACCTAAAATCGCTGTAATTAATCAGTTATTTATAGCGAATGATTTTATGTGCATAATGGTGTTGTTTTATCTAGATGAGTTCGAATCATATTTACAAATTGTGATGAGAATTTCAAACTCAAAAACTGGTGAAAACACACGGCTTTATATAGCAGAATATTGGCAGCCGTCACCTTTAGGAGATTCTTTACAATAAAACACAGCAATGACACGTTTACATGTTTTGGACCCACAATGTGTTGATGATTAATAACAACAATTAGTTGAACAGGGGCTCGTCAATTAGGTCAAGAAGCTAGTTCCAAAATGGTCTTAAATCTTGATACAGGTCTTAAAGTTGTGAAATTGGCTATGGAGCTAAGTTGGTCTTAGACTAGTCTTAAATCTAAGCCAAAATGTCTGCGCAACTGCTCCTGATGTTTTGGCCAGGATGCTTGAGATTTATTTGAAATGATGTCAAAGCTGGGTAGGAGCTTTCTGACCGAACCGTCATTGTAACAAAACGTCATTAAAGCGTTAACCCTTTCAGTGCGTCTACACCGCAGTGCGGTGTATAAATCGGTGATGGACACCGTATCGCAGTGTGTATTGATACTAATCAGTGATCAGTTTTTATCTATCAAAAGATGGCAGCACCTGTCTAACAGTGAAATATTAGCAACTAATGATACACTGCATCATGGTGTAGACGCACTATAGCGGTATGCCCGTTATACACCGCACCCAAGTTATCGCCAACAGTTTCAGGTATTTGTAATAATATGAAAAGGTTTCAATATTGTGGGTCTTATATACACAAACTACATGGATTGCACTAGTCTTAATTGATTTTGACAGCATTAACATTTTACGCCTGATGATTTTTTGTGCGCGTTGAACTCAGATGAATTCTTCTTACAGCAGTTTTTCAAGTTCCCGCCGCTCGCTTCTGAGGTCGTCGTCAATTGCAAAATCGATTCCCATCAACATTCTACACCGCGCAACTTTTCACGCGAAATGTTTCTCAATTCGATACACGAAATATAATGACACAAGAATTGTATATACGGGACTATCATTAATCTCAGGATAGGCATTTCGTTTAAAAGCACCCCCTAGTTGGCGTATCATTGAGAAACGCCCCTTAAAGGGCATATCACATAGAAACGCCCCTTGCGTATCAGCAAGAAATGCTCCTAGGGGGCATATATCACCAAGAAATGCCTCCTAGTGGACATATCAGCGAGAAATGCCCCCTAGTGGACATATCAGCGAGAAATGCCCCCTAGTGGACATATCAGCGAGAAATGCCCCCTAGTAGTTCGTATCGATATTCTTATATAAGCACACACCATTGTCACAAAAAAGTGGTTTTATATAGTCATTCGTTATTTAGATGACATCCTAATAACATTTAGCACCATTTGAGAAATATGACATTATTATTTGCTTTTTCTTTCTTTCGCACGACGAATTCATAGATAGAAAGAGATGCCGGTTCAAGTAAAACGACGATTTGTGCTTTGTGGCGTTCGTCGCGAGGCACTCGAGGACCTTCATTTACGAATAAAAATCTTCCTAACGCGATACGACATCGAAATTATTGCTAAGCGTGAAATTCTAAAAGGGTAAAAGTTACTCGGAAAAGGCAGCGGCGCACGCCCAGCAGTTGAAACAAGTATCGAAGAGATGTCTATCTACCGTCGTACGAAACCTCGCCGCCGTTTCTAAGGAGCAGACGTACGTATGCCCCGGTTAATCGAGGTCGAATATTCAAGGTCGAATTCGTTTGATATTCATCAACGAATCGATCGGTCGCTTGGAATCATTTCGAGAAGTTTTCGAAAAATTCACAGGTTCCGGAAATTGGCTGGGACGTACGTCTGCCCGTCGTCGAGACGACAAGTTTACAACAGTTACTCAGCAATAATCAATAATTCTCATACATGCACATGTCAACGAATGAACATGTAATAATGACATGCTGCACAGTAATTGCATACAAAAATCTTCATAGCACGCAGACCGTAAGTAACAATGCAGTTTTAATTGTCGCTAGGTCAACTATGAACTGGTAAACTCCATAAATCTGGGGTCAGTTGCTGAAAAGGTGGTTAAAGATAACCGGCGAATAAATACTGTAGTAACGATGAACTTTTTATCGTTACTATGTCAACTATCCGCCGGTTGACTCTAACAAACCTTTGAGCATCTGCCGCCCCTGGTCTGCAGTTCTGCCCAAATGCACCCGTGTTTTGTACACGTATGAGAATTCTAAGCCTGATTCGTATTTCCATGTATTAAAAAGGCACCTTCTTAAAATAGTAGTTTCTCTATACAATAATGATAATACTACACAGTACGAGATAATAAGCCCCGCCCCCTAGTTACGTCATCGCCGTCGCTAGCTGGATGATTGACAGTTCGCAGCGGTCATGTGGGAGGAGCCGAAAAAAAAAACGTTTCGCACTACAGCTCGCAAAGTCGTGGCCCCGAAGTGAAAACGCGCGTCGCTCCAGGTTCAACCGTGTCACTATAGATGGCGCTAGCGTTTATCCGAATTCGCTACAGATATCGCTGGTTGAACCTTTGAAATAATACTACTCTGCACCGACTGACCTCCGTCGCCTCCTCGTTAACCCATCGCTTAATCGATTAATCAATACTCCTAGTAAACGCGTTAATTAAATTAATTAATTAATTATAGTCTACGTCGTTATCGTCTATATATTCTTTCTCTTTGTTCATCAACGATTGCTTCTTCTTTTTCTTCTTTTTCACGGTGACCTCGTGCATGCCCAAATCCTCGGCACGTTTACGCTTGAAGAAACCGAGCTACAACGACACGCGGAAAAAAAAAACATCGAATTAAAACTCTACGCATGAAACATCGTTCCCGCAGTTATACGAATTAAAAATTCCCAGGTTTTTCCCAAGTATTTCACGGGTGATTTTTCAATTTTCCCATTAGGAAACGAACACATATCGTCATGCAACGGTCAACATTTAAGCGGCGACTGGTTGATAAAGGTGATTTTCAAGGGTAAGCTGAAGAAAGTTGCCCTTGGCAAATGCAGTATGCGAAATGTAAAGAATTTCCCAAGTATTACCCTGATTTGAGGAAAATTTTTCAAATTCCCAAATATTTCCAAACTGGGAATTATTATTTCAAAATTCCCAAGTTTTCCCAATTTCCCTGTTCTGTGAGAACCATGATGAAACTTTCAAAATATATCGAATTCAACAAGGGCGGATCAGGTCCACGGTCCACATCAACACAAAGAACAAGGGATCTTTTTCAGAAAGGGGCATTATAGAGGAATCGAACGCAATTCATAGTATAATAGTAAAACAATAGCAGATTTGGGGGGGGGGGTCAGGACCACTGACGTTGCCCTTTTCATCAAGACAGATTGTCAAAACCTGCAAACTTGATGCTCATCCTCACGCAATTTGCATCTTTAATGATGTATTTCTTCAAATATATCGCTAACTCCGAAGGTGGGAGCCCGCTAGTGGCCTTTGACTAGGCCGCTTTATCCGAGAGATGCCTTTTCTTTTCTTCTGGACCCCGCCTTATAACTTCACTAGATCCACCCCTGTTAAAAAGCATTTTCGACCTCCCAACCACCAAGAAAACTCTTTCGACAATTCTTCTTCATCAGTACAGAATTGGTATGAAATTGATGGTTCATCGCACGTGGTCACATTAAGATTTTGTAGCCCCAAAATTAAGTAAAATATCACAAAAACGAGTCTCATCAATAGATAAATACATCTTAGGTGCTTGACGTTGACTTACCTTCCAACAAACTAATATAATAATGATTAATAATAAAAGACCGGCGCAAATAGCTACGATGATGATCCACAGCGGAATATCTTCGGCTTCTTTAGGGGGTATATCAGGATACGCAACGGTCAACGCCTGAAAATTTGTTTAAAAAACATCTTTAATCGACACTTTCTTTTGATACGGAATGGACACTTAGATTTTGCCCCGACTATTCCCCGACATGCGCGTTGTTTTCCTTGACTCGATCTGCTAAGAATTCGATCAATAAACATCGTCAAATACGTAAGACATAGACGGAAACTGTTTTGATTAATATGAGCGCGATCCAACAATCTCGACAAATTTTCAGGGGCTGCAGTCGCTCAAAAGTTGGTTAAAGATAACCGGCCGTTAAATACCATAGTAACAATGAAATTTCAATTGTCATCATATCAACTATCCACTGGTTAACTCCAACCAACTTTTGAGCAACCGGCCCCTGGACTTTTCCCTGATAAAATCTGTTTCTCTTTTAGCTTTTTAAAAATTTCCCCAAATTTATAAAGGAGAGAAAATTCCCTGACTTTTCCCCGATTTTCAGCTCAATGGCGCAACCCTGTATCATTAAGTATTTTTAGATGATATTAAGTCATTAATTAATTAATTTTATCATTAATTAATTTATCATGGGATTTTATTCATATCAGATATTGAGTCGACGCGAGTCAGAAACACTTACGCTCGTATAATCGTTAGTCGTATCGTCCTGTTCGATATTCAGTCGTTTGTCGATACGAACGATCGCTTTCGAACGAATGTTCACGTAATGCACGTACGGGTAATCCTTTAAATAAAATCAGAATTCTTAGAATTCTAGCGACTTTCACTAGAAAGCAAAGAGAAACGTACAATCGCGAGAAAAGCTTTCTAAATAATGAACGTGAGATAATTTGAAAATTTCTAAAATTCCACCCCGGTGCGTGTTGTATAACAGGAACACCGCTATAGTGCATCTACACTGCGGTGCGGTGTATCATTAGTAACTAATATTTCACTATGTTTGACAGGTGCTACCATCTTTCAATAGAGATAAGAACTAATTACTAATGAAAACAATACTATGCGATGCGGTGTACACTAGTGAAGTCCATCGCCGATTAATACACCGCACTGTGGTGTAGACACACCGAACGGGTTAATCAATCGTTTGATCAAATCTTTTCATCTTATAGCTAAGTTGTACCGATTAAGTATCACTAGATGAAGTTATACACACGCAGTAGCCACTGGTCTTT
This sequence comes from Tubulanus polymorphus, assembly GCF_964204645.1. NCBI lineage: Eukaryota > Metazoa > Nemertea > Palaeonemertea > Tubulaniformes > Tubulanidae > Tubulanus > Tubulanus polymorphus. The sequence goes on from NC_134034.1 coordinate 11,580,381, forward strand.
GAAACCAATTTGAATCGGACGCATCGAGCTACATCGGATTTCCCGGCGTTGTTTAATCGTTTCTCACCTCGACTAACGTGTGATTCCATAACCGCGCTCTGATTCTGATTGTCGCCGTCTCTCGCGGTCCTAACTCGGCGATTTGACATTTAAATCGGAAACATTTCGCCGTCCGGTAACCGCTGGCTCGTTTCTCACAATCCTGAATGAACAAAAAAAAAAAAAATAGTTTCTGCGGTGAAACGCCGTGTGCATGTTCCGACGACAAATTGAGAAACCCGCACTAAAATAACGAGATAGATGAAGTCCCAAAAGTTTCCTTTAAGCTAATGATTGCTGAAGGTGACTATTAGGTTGTAGTCAAATCTTCGAATGAAAAAATTTACAGCTTAAAGGAAACTTTTCGCACTTCATCTTTCTCGTTATATCGGCGTGGCATTCTCAATTTACACATTCCTTGTTACAACGAACTTCAGGGTCCAGTTCCACAGTTCCGAACTTCAGAGTCAACTCTAACTCACAACTGTGGAACTGGGTCCAGGGCATCAGAAACTCTGATAGTTTGTTACGTATCCGGGATGAAATTATCAAAATTGTCGTATTCGGGACATAATCCTAGGTTTCTAATCAACAAAATATCCAAGGTGGTTATTACGAAATTCCACTGTAGTCAGACGCGCGTTGTTGGGTCCTATCTTTGATGTTGACGAGTTGGTAAGGCTCCCTCACCTCGCAAGCGGTTGAATTCATCTTTTTTATTTTTTTTAAGGGTTTTTTTGATCTTAAAATAGGGATTGTTCCCATTATTTATTTATTTGGCTGGTAAATTTTGTTTGATTTTTCGATTGAGTGTCCCCTTACAGACCCACCACACCTGCCGGGAGCGAAACAGGGGGCTTGATTTTGAAATCGGAAATCGAAGTACAGATATAGATGTGTGATCAGCCGTCGAGTTAACAGAATATTTTTAAATCGAAGTACATAATTGGAAATTCGGTCTTTAGCCGGGATACCGGATAGATAGCGCATGAAGAGTAAAGGGTTAATATTACCACTCACCAGCGAAACGATGTTTTGTTTTTTCCCTCCGGTTCCGACGACCTCCTCCGAGCGGATGACGTAGTCGCGTTTGTTTCGGTTGCTAGGCGGCGTGTTATACGTCACCTCGTTGTTGTCCGATGAGCCGGGTTCCGCGTCGACCGGGCTGCGCTGGAAACGAAAATAATCACGGGAAAATGATTCATGAGCGAACAACCGAAAACACTTCCAGAAAACATGGCTGCCTCCGTAAATCCTCTTATGACATCATGAAATATACATAAAATTACTTCATCTATTATTATTAATGACCGATTAGATGTTATCGCAGCGACTAGCGATGATGTCATAAGGGGATTTACAGAGGGAGCCATCTTGAAAAGGCGAACCCTATTTTCGACTTCAAATACAACACCGAAAACTACGTATTCCTTCTTCGTCGCAAGCGCAAGGAATTTAAATCAAATACAAAGCAATGATTTCTAATAAGTTTTAATCACCAGCTACCATAGATGCGCTTTCATTTATCCAGACAAAAACTACACCGATATACAGAATATTCATAGGTCAATGAATTCTCAGCGTTTTACTTAAGAATTCTTTCCCCGGCCCCGAAAAAAGAAGCAATTTCTTCTAACGTACAAAACGGACGACACCAAAACAAAATAGACAAAATGAACGAAATTTCGCGATCCATAAAGTACGAACGCTCTCCAAGGGTGAGGGCAGCGCAGTGTTCCCTCCATGTGCTAGAATTTTAAAGGGGCTGTATTATGATATCATGGCTGCCAATCCACCCAAAAAAAACAAACATTAAGCTTGTAATCTTCTATTTTTCACATTAGCTCAATATATTTCAAAGTAACTATCAGCATTGATAGAATATTGGCATCCACTCTGATAGGGGCAGCAGATATTCCATAAATGGTGGTTGATTTTCAGAAGGGTGGATGTAAAAATGTAACGGATGCCCGCCCCTCTAAAAAACCTGTTGCGGAGAACAATGGCTAATTCAAATTTTCTTATTTTTGCTATCGGATATATCGAAATTGGGGGAACGAGGGGAGGATTTCTGAAATTTGGCACTGCTTACGACACCTTGCAGAGAGCGTGCGTAGTTCACGGACGAGACCCCGAAAATAGTCAAAGACGACAATTCCAATGTTTACGATAAAACTTACAAGCGTTAAACGATGTCTTTCATTTATCTGTAGTAGATGTAAACGATAATCGATGATTAAAAGGTAAACGATAATCGATGATTAAAAGGTAAACGATAATTGATGATTTAACGGTTCGTTTGCCCACGCATTCCACGTGAAGAAATTTCCAAAATTAAAAGTTTTTCAAAGGGTGATAAACATGCTCAAAAATATTTTAGCGTATTTTCATCGGCCCCGATGAGTAACCCCGACCCCCTGGCCCCACGTAGAGGCGCTTATTTATACACTTACCACAATACCAAGCGGATTCACCTGACCTGGACCCATTATACATTGACCTCCTTTACCTTCGACCTGAAATCAGAGGAATTAAGGAGGAATCGTAAGCAACTCAGATTTCAAGGAGCAGAATCTCAAACCCCAAACCCTAAACTTTCCAAAACTTCAGTGAAACCGATTTCTAATTGTTGTTCATTAACTGATGTCATCACCGTAATTGATTTCATTTCGCACTATTATTTTATGCTACATTGTATCTGAATTATATTTCTGATATATTTCGTACAGCGCCTTAGAGCCTTAATGAATAAGGCACTGCACGAGTTTCAAATAACAATGATTATAACGATAATTGTGGGTTTGATGTTTTAGGAGACTGATGTTGCTAAATAACAATGATAATTATAATGATAATGATAATAACAAAACAATAACAACAATAATAATAATAATAATAAATAATAATAATAATAATAATAATAAATAATAATAATAATAATAATAATAAATAATAATAATAATAATAATAATAATAATAATAATAAATAATAATAATAATAATAATAATAATAAATAATAATAATAATAATAATAATAAATAATAATAATAATAATAAATAATAATAATAATAATAATAATAAATAATAATAATAATAATAATAATAAATAATAATAATAATAATAATAATAAATAATAATAATAATAATAATAATAATAAATAATAATAATAATAATAATAATAATAAATAATAATAATAATAATAAATAATAATAATAATAATAATAATAATAATAATAATAATAATAAATAATAATAATAATAATAATAATAAATAATAATAATAATAATAATAATAAATAATAATAATAATAATAATAATAAATAATAATAATAATAATAATAATAAATAATAATAATAATAATAATAATGATAGGTTTGAAGTTACCTGTGGTTTTTCGATGAGGTAAAGTAAATGTTTTCCCTGGTCTCGTTTGTTCTCGACCTCGTACGGCCAGTAGATCTCGACGGTCGAGTAGGCGATCGTTCCCGGTCCTTGATTCAACACCTCGTACGACTGAGTCAACGGATAACCGATTTCGTCTTCGAATTTGATCGCGCTCTCTCCGACGGCTGGATGACCGTAGAATACCTGCTCCGGAGTCGAACCGCTGAAATATATAGATATCGTACTCCAGAATTATTCCTCCGGGCTGATTAACACCAGGGGCCGATTGCACAGTCGTGACTTAAGTCAAAAAATGCTCTTAATCTTAAGACTGGTTTTAAGTTGTTAGATTGACTATAGAACTGAGTTGGTCTTAGACTGGTCTTAAGTCTAAGCCATGACTATGCAACTGGCCCCTGGACTGCAGTTGCTGAAAAGTTGATTAGAGAGAACCAGCAGATAAATACCACAGTAACAAGAGTTCTAATTGTCTCACTATGTCAACTATCCACTGGTTACCTAGATACAACTTTTCAGCAACTGCGGCCCCCGACTAATATCTCTTATTTCTGTTAATAACACCTGAAATGAAAGTGATTTTAAATCAAAATTCGTACTAGTAGTTTAGTTGAGAATAAACTAGAAATGATCTGATTTTAAGAGTACATGCACGCAGATATTTCAAGGGATCAGAAAAAGAGTAGAAACAACTCTCAAATAGATCTGACCGCCGGAACGATTTTTGAATAGGCCTTTCCGGTGATATAGAGTACTCACCCGCGCAGCCAGATATCAGCTTTCTGTATAACTCTGATAGGAATGATTTTGTAATCATCTGTCGGTGATTTCTCTGAACTCGATCTGTAAACGACAACCAAACCCAAGTTTTAGTTAGTTACTGTTTTTCTGTTGTACATCATCTTTTTGAAGATATGATTCAGCGTGTAGTATAACAGCTATAACTATCAAAACCGAAGCCATTCTGGAATTCTGGATGAAACAAATGCGCCAGAAGAAAACTCTACCGGCCGCTTCTATCAGGTTTACAGATTACAAACTCTCTACCGGCCGCTTCTATCGGGTTTACAGATTACAAACTCTCTACCGGCCGCTTCTATCGGGTTTACAGATTACAAACTCTCTACCGGCCGCTTCTATCAGGTTGTACAGATTACAAACTCTCTACCAGGGCCGCTTCTATCAGGTTTACAGATTACAAACTCTCTACCGGCAGCTTGTATCAGGTTTACAGATTACAAACTCTCTACCGGCCGCTTCTATCAGGTTTACAGATTACAAACTCTCTACCGGCCGCTTCTATCGGGTTTACAGATTACAAACTCTCTACCGGCCGCTTCTATCAGGTTTACAGATTACAAACTCTCTACCGGCCGCTTCTATCAGGTTTACAGATTACAAACTCTCTACCGGCCGCTTCTATCAGGTTTACAGATTATACTATTCCGGAATAGGTAGAGCGTATTCTGGTCGAAACGAACGCGCCAAAAGAGAATTCCAGAATCGGTAGAGAGTAACTGATCCGAAGAGTAAAGCAAAGTTTACGTACGTGTTTACTCCGAGTTCGATGCTGATATCTCGATCTGAACTCGACAGACGCTTCGTGTGAAACGATATCGAGAATTCTTTCGTCTGATTCGCCGCGAACGGATTGCCGATTTCGCATCGTAAAAACCCGGCCGACTTCTCGCACGGGATATCCTAGCAACCGAGAAGAAAACAACCGACGATAAGATATAGAACGTTGAACGGGGCTTTCGAATTTGTAACGCCAGTCTCTAAATGGAACCAACTGCCTTTATGTCCAACAGTTGAATGTTTTAAAAAGACGTTTCGAAATATTCATAACTGAAATCTTAGTCCATATAAATCTTAACCTTAATGTTTATTCTCCGTGGACCGGTTCTATAGACTGGTTTAAACCCTTAGCCGGAGTTTAACTAAATCGGCGATGAATTTGTTTTAAACCTAAACCCCCGTAACAGTTAACACAGGTCTGTAAAACCAGCCCCAAAGTCCAGTACCACAGTTCCGAGTTTAAGATTTGACTCCGAGTCGAACTAACCTTAACTCAGAGTTAACTCATTGAAAATGAACTGGGCCGAGTTTCACGAAAAAGTTTAAGCCTAAAATGGTTTAGTTTGAATTGTTGTCCTCATTGAAAACATGAAGTAACCAATGGCAATTACACCAAAAAATTAAGTTCAACTTTTTCGTGAAACTGGGCCCTGACCTTAACTCAACAGTTAACTCTTACTCACAAATGTGGAACCGGGCCCAGGTGTTTTAAAATATTATTTCATCATTTTTGATTTCATAAAGATTCAAAGCACAGCGATTACAATTCGCAGGAGCGCGCTTTATCAGAAAAATATATCATTATCATTGATTTTATTATCATTAACATTATCGCTATTAACATGACTATCATAACTATTATTACCACAGCAATACACGACCTGGAATGAGACGATTTAATCGGAACTTACGAGTTTTTTTGTGACTAGAGTCGGAGGGAATTTCATGGTGAACTGTGAGAGATGAGCGTCTTCGCCGGTATTCGTCAGTTTCACGTCGACCTTCAACACTTTCACCTCGCCGTAACTCAACAAATACGTACCACCACGACCCCTAGTGGCGGAAAATATCATCGTTGATTTCACGCAGTATGTATAACAGGGTGGCCACTTATACAAATCTTCATGGGGCCAGTCGCGCAGGCGTGACTTAAATCCAAAAATGGTCTTAAATCTTAAGATTGGTCTCAAGTTGTTAGATTGGCTATAGAACTAAGTTGGTCTTGGACTGGTGTTAAGTGTAAACCATGACTATGCAACCGGCCCCCGAATTTTTTCTAAATTCCCTTCCCTGAGTCTGATTGAATCAGAGAAATTTTCAGGTTTGAAATGTTAGAATTGGATTTGAGTTGGATGCCGCGTGATTTAGGATACTCACTGCTGGGGAAGGTTTACTTTCGCGTCGACTTTCAAATCGCTGTGACAAATCTGATCATCGCCGCAATTCTTTATGAACTCCACCTATTGACGAAAAAACGAAATGAAACCAGATAATCGTTAACGTTAGGGACACGACGAGAGAGCGCCAGAAATTCCGACGGAATTCCGCGAAACGTACTTTCAGGAATTGTTCGGAGACTTCCTTGTTAAACGTCGGGAACGAGTTGATGTCCGGAAGCGGTTCGCCCTCTTTCAGCGGGTCGGGAGTCTTCTCGACGATGTTGTATTTGATCTTGAAGAAAATCGGATTCAGCAGATCCTGATTAGACGGCTGAAATAGGAAAGCGACGATAAAGGGTTAACGCGACGCAGAGGCAATAATCGAACGCGGTTTCGGTTTCGATGTCGGCGGTTTACGCTACAGATTTGGAAATTTGCAACTAGCTCCGAGTTGGAACGCAGTCGCTTAGTTCACAAAACAGATAATAAAATTGGGAGTTTGTCGACTGCGATGATGAAGCAGTGGGTTAATAAGCCATTGATACATATTACGATTTGTCCAATATATAGCGGTACATATTATATACACTAGTTACAAAGCCCAGGGTCCAAGTCCAGTTACTTTAACATAAAGCATATGAGTTGTATGGCTAAACCAGTGGATAGTTGACATAATTAAAGGTCCACGGTATTTATCAAGGGCTGCAGTCCCCGAAAGTTGGTTAGAGATAACCAGTGGATAGTTGACATAGTGACAATTAAAACTGCATTGTTACTTCGGTATTCAACAGCCAGTTAGCTTTAACCAACTTTCTATGAACAACCAGGCCCCACAGAGCGTTAAACTTTCAGGCAGCCTAAAAACCGATCTCCCCTCAAGAAATTCAACTCGACTTCCCAAGTCAAAACGACACCCCTGCGAGATCCTGAGCTGGATGGCCGTGATTTTTGGTCATGCAAAATAAACATTTCGACAACATTGAGACGAACGTCTGATTTTCATCATTGATCGGGAAATGAAAAATTTCTACAAATTCTACACGAAAAAAGTTTCTTTTTACGGAAAAAAAAAAAAATAAAATCAAGGCATTTAGAAAATATGCCTTATATTCGTTACGAAGCCATTCACACATTAAATGCGTTAAATAGATAATGAGCATGATTGACATATGACATTATGTTAATGAATTTACAAGCCCCGCCCATCGGGTCTTGGAAACATCAATCATTCTGACTGCAAATAAAAGGATTAATTGACGATGTTTCTACTACGTCTACTACGGACAAACCATACATAGATCACGTAGAGGAACCGAGAACAAAATCGTGAGGACTTTTTTTTCGTGAACTTCCTTGTTTCCTCGCAGGGGATTCAGGCTGATGACATTGCAAAGACCCTTTCACGTTACTCCTTCAGCTGGGATATGAACATGATGGCATCGCAAGACTGCCATGTTCCTCCCTCAGCAGGGTTTCCAACATGATGCCATCACGAGACTGCTACGTTCTTCCTCAGCAGGGATTCGAACCTGATGGCATCTAGAGACTGCAACATTCCTCCCTCGGCTGGGATTTGAACCTGATGGCATCGCAAGACTGCCACGTTCCCTCCTCAGCAGGGATTCCAACCCGATGCCATTGCGAGACTCTTCCGTTTTTTTTCAAATCGGAATCTTATGAAAATCAGTCGTTATTCACAGATTTTGTTCTCACGAATCTCGACGTTTTACGATGGTTTTTATATCCGTTGATTATTTACACAAAATACCTTATCATCATCACCGGTTCCCATCTGAAAACACATCGATACATTTAAACATCACACCCTCAAACATTGTCTATTCACACTGTTATAGATCAGATCTTACAGCCAATTACATTATCCATGTGTCTACGCCATATTGGTTGACAAACACTATAAGTGGTCTACACAACAGACCCTTGAAGTTTGTAAATACACTGGGTCCAGTTCCACAGTTCGGAGTTAAAATTTGACCCCGAGTTAACTCATTGAAAATGAACTAATTTTAACTCTAACTCACAACTGTGGAACTGGGTCCCGATTATCTTATTTTTGTATAGCAAGTCTGCAGCACAGTTAGCAATAACTGATTTACATGACAGACCCTTGAAGTTTGCAAATCCCTTTGTTTTATTTTGTTGTCAGTCTCCAGGACTGGTTTGCAAACACGATAAGTGATTAACCCGATAGACCCTCAAAGTTTATCAATCCCCTGATTATGTTTGTTTATGTATAGCAAATCTCCAGCATTGGATTAGTGTACACTGCATTTCATTTTTGTTTCATTGACATATATTTTACTTCTTTCTGACAAAAGAATTGAGTTTTGTGTTCTGAGCCCTGATTGGTCAGTCGTCTGACAATGAGCCAATCGCGGCAGGTTTTACGTAATTTCAAGCCCGCCTCCTGCCGTTTGGTCCCCGGATTACGACGCGTCGATAACGTAACATTCTACTTACGTCGAGGAAAGCGTGAAGTCGAACGCATTTGAAACGATCCTGGAACGCTTGATGTAACGTCATTTGACCGGTGAATCTGTAACGGTCGCTGCGACCGCGAGGAACGGCCGTGAATGACACTCGCGAGTATTTAATAGACTCCTCAAAACGTTCCGCGATCACTGTATACGTTATACGCGGTGCTACTAATAACCTGCAATTACAATACATGATGTCATAGGGGGATTTATTCCAGGGTGCCATCTTTTCTGCGGGGTTATTTGATGATGTCATAAGGGGATCTATAAGGGGTGTCATCTTTTCTGCGGGGTCATTTGATGATGTCATAAGGGGATCTATAAGGGGTGTCATCTTTTCTGCGGGGTTATTTGATGATGTCATAGGAGGATTTATGGAGGAAGCCATCTTTCCTGTAGGGTTACTTGGTGTGTCATAGGGGGATCTATTACGGGTGCCATCTTTTTGTAGATATATTTGAATGATGTCATAGGGAGATTTACGGAGACGGCCATCTTTTCTAGAAGTGTCTATCGATCAATTTAATGATGTCATAGGAGGAAATAGAGGTAGCCATCTTTTCTGGAATCATCTAAAGATCTATTTGATGATGTCAAAGGGTGATTTATAGACAAAGCTATATTTCTGGACGCATCTTTAAATGTATTTGATGATGTCATAGGGGGATTCATTGAAAGGTTTGCTTACTCTTTGTCGATATACTTGAAACAGATTTCGAGGTCGAAGCAGATTCTCGATTGTTCCTGACAGTACGGACCGGTATAAACCGGTCGTATCGCCGCCGGTATCGAGCTGAAGTTCGTACGCAGATTGATCGCCGGTCGCGCGCGCAGCAACGCGGCCGAATTCGACTCGTACGCCCCGACTAACAGATCCGGGTATCCGTTCAGATCGAGATCCATTCCGCCGGATAGCGAGTATCCGAACGTTTTCATCGCGTTCAGCGTCGTCGTCGATCGGATCCAGTTCGGGATTTTCATGTCTTCGGCCGTGATTCGTTGCGACGGTTTCGTGTCGAGGCCCGTTTTTTTGCCGTTGAAGATGTAAACGGCTCCGTTTCCTTCGTACGGCGCTCCGACCGCTAGATCTACAAACCAACAACAATCGAATCAGTTACGTTCAAAACTTCAAATTTGCAATCGCATCGAGCGGCACAGACGCTTAGATTTAAGTTCTAAACTCATTTTGGTTCTACAGACAATCTAACGGGGTTCTTTCTGATCTGGGAATCAAAAATTAAATCATAAGATATCCTCAGTGAGGGCCTTGCGCCACTCGTCACCAGCGAGAACAAGACACCAAAAATTAAAATTCCCTGATTAAATTATAAGATATCCTCAGGGAGGGCTGTTTCAGATATATAAAGTATTTTCGATATTAAATGTATGACTTAAAAAATGTATATCAGGGTGACAATTACTTGTGCCACTCGTCACCAGCAAGAACAAGACACCAAAAATTCAAATTCCCCGAATAAATTATGAGATATCCTCAGTGAAGGCTGTTTCTAATCAAGAGGTGCCTTGTGTCACTCGTCACCAGCCAAAACAACGAGACACCAAAAATTCCCTGACTTTTCAAGAAGAGTCCCTGATTTCCCCGCGCTTAAAAAGCCCTTACTTTCCCTGAGGGGTCATTCATTTATTACGTATGCATTAGGGGAGGGGGGAGGGGTCAGTGCAATTGCGTACTGTAATGCTTAATGTATATGAAAAAATGGCCGCTTTGCGTACCGAGGGGGAGGGGGGTTGAAAAATTCAAATTTTATGCGTACGTAATAAATGAATAATCCCTGATTTAACAACTAAATACCAGGGCCCAGTTTCACAGAAAGGTTTAACTCTTAAATCGATTTAATTTCTTGCTTTTTTCGTGAAACTAGGGTCCAGTCCAACGATCTGAGACCGTGTTTTTAGGACCGGTCTATTTTACCGTTGTATCCGTCTTTGTTCAAGTCTCCGAGATTGGCGAGGCTGAATCCGAATCGCGCTTGTTGACAGTTGAGTTTTTTACATTCGGTCGCCTCCATTTCTCGACTGAGAATCGAAACTGGTTTCGTCGACGAACGAATTCCCTAAAATTCACACACCACACATTACACAATTAATATTTCATATATAGCCAGTGTCGATCCAAGGAAAAACGAAAAAAAGGTATTTTATTGAAGTGATTAAATTCATCAAAATTGAAAAGCGATTGTGAATTGATCAAAAATTTTGCGGAGAATATAGAAATATTTTGCAAGGGTTGACCCGGGATACTTCCAAGTGTAGACCTGAAAATTTGAATGGGCACCTAATTTGAAAAGGCATATTTGGCAATCTAGGACAAAAAAATGTTTCCATATTTTTAGAGGGCATGTTCGAATTTTCACCCTGTCCACGCCCTAAATCCACCCTTCTTTAGGTTGGTAGTTTCAGTGAATATCCTGTGTGCGCCTGAGTGGGGTAGAGGGGGTAGAGAGGGGGGTTGAAGGGGTAGATAGGAGGTAGAGGGGTAAAGGGGGTAGAGAGGGGCTGGGGGTAGAGGGGATTGAAAGGGTAAAGGGGGTAGAGAGGGGGTGGGGGTAGAGGGGATTGAAAGGGTCGAGGGGGTAGAATGGGGTAGAATGGGGTAGAGAGGGAGTAGAGGGGGTAGATGGGGGTTAATGGGGGTATAGGGGGTAGAGAGGGAGTAAAGGGGGTAGTGGGAGTAGATGGGGTTAAGGGGGGTATAGGGGGTAAGAGAGGGGGTAGAGGGGGGTCGAGTGTGAACACTTACCGATCCATTGTTCATATAAACGAGTATTTTGCCGCCGACGAGTGGAGCCATGTAAAACGGGGCCCCGACGACCAGGTCGTCGTGGCCGTCATTGTTGATATCGATAACGACGACTTCGTAGCCGAACGACGCGCCGAACTGGTCGCCGGTTAACACCTCGACTTTCTGCAGCATTTTCTCCGTGGTATTCTGAGTGAACAGTATCACCTCGCCGAGGTTCAACGAGGCGTGAGGAGCGCCCGACGCGTACACGTCATCGATACCCGGTAATAAACGCCCCGTACCGACTGAAAATCCTACAATCATTCATTCAAAAAAAATGTTTTAAATAAAATTCTATTTTCAGTAGATTTTGGAGTAAGCGTATGACGTGCTTATGACTTAAGGGTTAGTTCAGGGACAGAATGAGTTTAGACTGGTTTTTAGTTGTTAGATGTTTAGTTAATTGTTTAGTTGTTAAGTTGTTATAGAACCAAGATTGTCTTAGACTGGTCTCAAGTGGCTAAGCAACTGGCCCATATATAACTGGGCCAGTTGCTTAGTCAGGGCAAAGACTTGAGACCAGTCTAAGACAATCTTGGTTGTATAACCAATCTAACAACTTAAGACCAGTCTAACCTCATTCTAGTTCTATAGCCAATCTAACAACTTAAAACCAGTCTCAGCTTATTTTAGTTCTATAACCAATCCAGCAACTTAAGACCAGTCTTAACTCATTCTGGTTCTATAGCCAATCTAATAACTTAAGACCAGTCTAAGCTCATTATGGTTCTATAGCCAATCTAACAACTTAACACCAGTCTGAAGATCAAAGATAGCTTTTGGACTTAAGTCACAACTGGGCAACTAGCACTCCAGTAGTTGCAGGGGTTAGTTCCATAGTCCAAGCTTAAATTCAAAGGTCTTAGTCTTAGATCTTAGACTGACTTTACATTGCTAACAGTCCGTCCTAAGCCTAAACCATAACTAGGCCCCGGAGAACCCCCCCTCCCGACAAGTATCCCCGTAATACTTACCGAGATATGAATTTTTCGCGACTGGAGGCGGATCGACTTTACTCGTGTACCACCAGGTGTCGCCCTCTAACCCTTCGGCGATCGTGTTCTTAGAGATTCCGCCTGTCGAAACGAAAATAACACACGCACGAAAATTAATCACTCGATACCACAACGATTAACCCTTTCAAATCCGGACGATTCTTAATATTCGAAATTAGTTCTCCTCGAAACCAAAATCAGCAAACTACACGCATACGCGAATAACGATGACGTCATCGATTTAAGCTTACCCGCCCACACGTTTATTCCCGGCAGTCCGAGGATGATATTGTTTTGTTCGGACAGCACTCCGCTGACTCCCGCCTGACAGTATCCGTACAGGAAGTAGCCCTTGTAGGTTTTCGGGCGGCCCTCGCACGGCGGGAACGGCTTATCGACGTCTAACGAGTTATACAGCACGTAACAGATACCGTATCCCCATTGATACTGAGCCTTGACGCCGACTTTCTGATACCTGTGACCACACGTCTGTAAATATATATATACAACAATTCATTAGAACTAACATTTCATACGGTCCCTACAGATCGGTCATCCCAGGGCCCAGTTGCACAGTCGTGATTTAAGTCCAAAAGTGGTCTTAAATCTGAAGACTGGTCTTAAAATGTTAGATTGGCTATAGAACTAAGTTGGTCTTAGACTGGTCTTAAGTCTAAGCCATGACTATGCAACTCGCCCCAGGGCCCAGTTGCACAGTCGTGACTTAAGTCCGGAAGTGGTCTTAAATCTTAAGACTGGTCTTAAGTTGTTAGATTGGCTATAGAACTAAGTTGGTCGTAGACTGGTCTTAAGTTGTTAGATTGGCTATAGAACTAAGTTGGTTGTAGACTGGTCTCAAGTTGTTAGATTGGCTATAGAACTAAGTTGGTCTTAGACTGGTCTTAAGTCTAAGCCACGACTATGCAACCGGCCCCTGCTGGTTATAAGCAGTTTCACGGAGTTTTAAAGGAGAAAATATCAAATTTCGAGGAAGCGTCTTTCAAGTCTCAATTACAGCAGACTCCTCCTAAATTGGTACAGTTTTTGTCGGCAAACTGGTAATTCAGATTACCGATTTATTTGAACATTTTCTTTCATATTTCAATGAAATGTTTCGAAAAGAATTTGGTGTTACTGATAGCACTTTTCAGAGGTTGGCAGCCCTGACATATCGAAAAGCAAAATTTCTTTTTTTTCACGACCGATATATCTATATTCTAGGCTCATATCGCTGATATTTTGCGCAGTAAATTCTCGACGTATAAAAACTTCCACACGATGTTGTACACGTGCGCCGTTGAATTCGACTTTCTAGGAAAAGAACCGTTCGTCAAACTGAGTCAGACATTGGTTCTACGGGCCTGCGTTGTCAGGGTGTTAGCCGCTTTATGATGTCATCGGGCGATTCGGTAGACTTTCATCGAAACTTACGAGCACTTTTTTGCCGGGTCCCTGACTGCGTAACGTCACGCCCATCCACTGGTTATCCTTGCTTTCATCGTCGGCTGGTTCTGAATCGAACAAATCAATCGTAGTTAAAACTTAAACGATCCACAATTATCATACACGTTATATTATAACCCCAGGGGCTGCGGTCGCGCAAACGTTGGTTCAAGATAACCGGCGGATAAATACCATAGTAACAATGAACTTATAATTGTCACTGTGTCAAATATCCACTTTTGACCAACTGCCGCCCCTAGGCCCACGAAAAAGTTAAACTCAAATTTTTTGTGTAATCGCCATCGATTACTTCATGTTTTCAATGAGGACAACAATTCCGTTTGAGGCTTAAACTTTTTCGTGAAACCGGGCCCAGAAGCCAGTTTTATAGATTGATATCAACTTTGATTTGCCCGGTAATTTTTAATCAACGCATTTCATTTCGAAACTAAGTTAACCACCTAGGTTAGAGTTAATACCACCGGTCTATAAAACTGGGCCCTGAATCCAGTTCCGCAGTTGTGAGTTAAGATTAAGTCAACTCTAACTCACAACTGTGGAACCGGACCTCGGATTCTAAATTTCTTTTCGCATGATTTCATCATTTCAATGTTCACGCAAACTTCGTCATGCATTGATTTTCAGTCTCTTGGTTAGCGGACAATTTTTGGTGTTAGTAAAACAAATCGCACGCAGTTTTGTTTTAGTAAAATATCAGTAGCTACTGCATTTTGAAATCGGCGACCCTCACCGTTTAAGGGGGGGGGGGGTACGAAGGGGCATTCGTTAATACGCAAGCAAATAGACTTCAGAAAGTGCTGCCATCTTCAGTTAGTAATATGAATTAATCTAAAGAACGCGAGCATTTCACCCCCCGGGGGAGTTTCGTCTAAAAATGAATCATCGGATTTTTCCAAGGAAAAAATAGAATTATCACAGAATCTCGCGAGATTGATAATAATTTCATCGAGCGAGAATCAATTTCCCGAACGTATCGACGACATTTAAAAAGAGGTTTGGATCGCGACGCTCTGAAAATATTACTAAATCGAATATCTTTATATATGAAAACTTCAAGTCACGGTTTGAGATTGCGTCCTTCTACCTATCAGCTTATAGAAGCCCAGAGCTGGCACCGGGTTATTAGCCGCGATCGCGCAAACAAAGCTCAGGCCTGGTCCGATGTTTTCGGTTGGGGCAAACCGACACAGGGCCTATTTGGGACCCGTGTGAACAGTTGTTCTGGGCCAAAACGCGCTATAGACACCCGGAGTGACGATTGGTCCCCCAGGATCATTGAAGGGGCTGAGCAGATATATCGGAGATATATCCTACGGCGGGATTTGATGAACGATGATGAACTATCGATCTATTTTTATAAATACATGCTGTTCATAAACGAACTGAACCCTTTATCAGCCATGACCATGATACCGCCGTTCCATCATATCTCAAGGAAATAACATTAAAACCCAGGGGCCGGTTGCATAGTCATGGCTAAGACTTAAGACCAGTCTAAGACCAACTTTGTCAGCTAATCTAACAACTTAAGACCAGTCTTGAGATTTAAGACCACTTTTGGACTTAAGTCACGACTATGCAACTGGCCCCAGTTTTTTGCGATTTCAAAGTATTCAAAAACGAAATTGATTTATAAAGAACTAAAATCAAATGTTAAAAGACAATATTTCGATTAAACGCTCGCTCTCTCAAGAGACCAGTGTCGTCGGAAGAAATTAAATATCTTCAAATTTGGTTTCGAAAATACCGCTAAAATATAGGCACTGACTGATAGAGGGTTAATTACTAATGGCGAAGAGATACGATAACTTACTTTCAACACGACCTGTGACAAATTACAACAATTAATATTAGAATCGTTAGCAACAGAATAGTGAAACACAAAACACAAAGACTGTCGTATTAAACACAAAAAACAACAACAACAAATATTTGTGACGGCGGAGGGACCCAGATCCACGCGTGACGGACCCAGATCCACGGCAGACGGACCCAGATCCACGCCAGACGGACCCAGATCCACGGCAGACGGATCCAGATCCACGCCAGACTGACCCAGACCCATGGCAGACGGACCCAGATGATGATTTTGGGTGAATTACAAACGTCTTGTTCTTGTGCAAACGTATAACAGTCAGTGAGATGGAATGTCTGTGGTCATTGAGTACAGGGCACGGGGAACCCGTCGGTGTCATTGAGTACAGGGCACGGGGAGCCCGTCGGTGTCATTGAGTACAGGGCACGGGGAGCCCGTCGGTGTCATTGAGTACGGGGCACGGGGAGCCCGTCGGTGTCATTGAGTACGGGGCACGGGGAGCCCGTCGGTGTCATTGAGTACAGGGCACGGGGAGCCCGTCGGTGTCATTGAGTACAGGGCACGGGGAGCCCGTCGGTGTCATTGAGTACAGGGCACGGGGAGCCCGTCGGTGTCATTGAGTACAGGGCACGGGGAGTCCGTCGGTGTCATTGAGTACAGGGCACGGGGAGCCCGTCGGTGTCATTGAGTACAGGGCACGGGGAGCCCGTCGGTGTCATTGAGTACGGGGCACGGGGAGCCCGTCGGTGTCATTGAGTACGGGGCACAGGGAGCCTGTCGGTGTCATTGAGTACAGGGCACAGGAAGCCTTGATTTATCATGAATTACATCAATCCTATGCATATATAACAAGCCCTTGTGGAATTGCAGCAGCAACAACAGCAGCAGCAACAGCAGTGGGGGGATTGGTGGTGATAATCTTTTTCTTTAAAGTCACGTATCGCTCTCTGTCGATTCCACCACTTGGGAACAATTTATTCGCAATTACATTAACATATCAACGACAAACGTTTGTATTAAGAATGAATCAGAATTCAGTGATTTGTGAACGAATAGATCTGATACATCTGAGCATCAATCTAATGGTGATGCTGCTGCTGCTGCGGCTGCTGATTCATCGTAGAAACTAAATCAAATCAAACTCAAACTCCTCACAAACGACGCTACTGAATGATATACGAGATGACCGTGATGAATTGAAGTTGATTACACAGGAGAAAGCTAACGCGTTGTAGGAGATCGAGAAAATGAAAGGATGCGGTTTCAATTCATGGTTCCTTCTCAACTTTTTAACTAACGTGGGTTCTAGACGTCAGGGACCATTTGGGAAAAAGTTGGTTAGAGTTAACCAGTAGATAGTTGACATAGTGACTATTGAAACTTCATCATTACATGGTATCTGGGGCCAGATGGGCAAAAGTTGGTTTGAGTTAACCTAGTTGATAGTTTGACATAGTGACAATTGAAACTTCATTGTCACATGATATTTACCTGGGGCCAGTTGCTGAAAAGTTGGTTAAAGTTTTTCTTAACCAACCTTTGAGCAACTGATCCCTGATCAATTAAGCTCTTTAACTGACGTGGGATTTAGGGCCAGTTGGGCAAAAGTTGGTTAGAGTCAACATCAGGGGATAGTTGACATAGTGACAATAAAAGTTCATTGTTACTATCACGGTATTAGTCAGGGGCTGCAGTTGCTCAAAAGTTGGTTACCTTTAACCAACCTTTGAGCAACTTCAGCCCCTGATCGCTAAAGGATGTCCAATCAAATGGGGGGGCGGGTTCGAGAGGACGATCTCTACAGAAAATGAGGAAGGGGTGATGGGGTTTCTGACCACCTATATACAAGATTTCTTCTAGTGATATGATCAGCAAAATCGGGTTATAGGCGTAAATTGAACCGAAATCGTCATTATTTTTAGAATATGGATTTGTATTTCCTCGCCGGGGTTAAACGTACCTAAATCATCGATGCGTAGTAGCTGACAGTCGGTGTGTCGGGCGTGGCTGATCGGACAGCTGTAAACAACTCCCGGACGAACGACTCGTCGCATGAACGTCGAATTACCACGCGGCGCCCCGATTAATATCCTAGGAGAGAAAACAACAACATAGCTTCATTAGTATCCTAGGAAAAAAAAACAACATAGCTTCATTTATATCCTAGGAAAAAACAACGACATAGCTTCATTAGTAACCTAGGAAAAAAAACAACATAGCTTCATTTATATCCTAGGAAAAAACAACATAAACAAGTTTAAAAAGAGAATTTATTTCAGGAAAACAGGCAATTTAATCAGTTATTAAAAAGTGTAAACAATGACTGCCCGCATTAAAACAAAACAGGAAAAACCGCGTCAAACATAATATCCTGAATCACGCAGTCCTCAATAAACAGGATTTCCTGTCGAGGATCGTACGCAGTTAACACGCGCAGTTCTGTCGGTATTTACAACTCCGACCGCAGCAAGAATTCATTTTAATATTTCATACTGTAATTATGGATATAACTCCTATACACCCGTGCACCTCTCCCCTCAAAACATCGTAACAAAATACTCAATTCAATTTATATTTGACAGCACCACTCCTGGTGTCGTGAAACCATGCGGTGTTGTTACAGAATTCAACTGTCGTTAGCCGATACCCGATAATCCGGATAATTCCAGATCACATAGCGTTCTACGGCTGCTCCGCCGGTGACCTTGAGAATCTAATAGAACTGGGTTCAGAGTCAACTGTGGAACTGGGTTCAAAGTCAACTGTGGAAGTGGGTTCAGAGTCAACTGTGGAACTGGGTTCGGAGTCAACTGTAGGACTGGGTTCAGAGTCAACTGTAGGACTGGGTTCAGAGTCAACCGTAGAACTGAGTTCAGAGTCAACTGTAGAACTGGGTTCAGAGTCAACTGTAGGACTGGGTTCAGAGTCAACTGTGGAACTGGGTTCAGAGTCAACTGTAGGACTGGGTTCAGAGTCAACTGTAGGACTGGGTTCAGAGTCAACTGTGGAACTGGGTTCAGAGTCAACTGTAGGACTGAGTTCAGAGTCAACCGTAGAACTGAGTTCAGAGTCAACTGTAGAACTGGGTTCAGAGTCAACTGTGGAACTGGGTTCAGAGTCAACTGTAGGACTGAGTTCAGAGTCAACTGTGGAACTGGGTTCCGAGTCAACTGTGGAACTGGGTTCAGAGTCAACTGTAGGACTGGGTTCAGAGTCAACTGTAGGACTGGGTTCAGAGTCAACCGTAGAACTGAGTTCAGAGTCAACTGTAGAACTGGGTTCAGAGTCAACTGTGGAACTGGGTTCAGAGTCAACTGTAGGACTGAGTTCAGAGTCAACTGTAGGACTGGGTTCAGAGTCAACCGTAGAACTGGGTTCAGAGTCAACCGTAGAACTGGGTTCTGAAGAACCACAGAACCACTCGAGCTCGATCCAGTTAAACGACGACACATTGAGATGTGATGGAATGCTAATAACACTCAATTTTCCTTATGTCGGAAAACATGCGAGCGCAAAAATCCACAAATCGCTCGGCCTCGAACGGCGCGGGCGTGTAATAAACTCCATTATAACAGTGATATTCGACCCAGGGGGATGAGTTTTTATCAGAACCATTAGAACCATAAGCGGCAGACGCCGAGCGAATCGACGAGATATTTCACTAGGAATCGCTGAAAATCCCTGACGATTCCCTCGACGCCGCGCGACCCCCCGTGATTAAACGCTATCGTTTCAAAACGCATTTTAAATCGAGTTTGGGAATTAATACATCGAAATAATACATCGAAATGCCGTAAATTGCGTAGAATTCATCTAAATAGAACAGTCATTAAATCGTAAATAGAATAGTTGAAGTTGTCGAGGCGAAAGTGTCGTTTCAGTAGATCTTGTATAAAACTGAGAGTCATCATCACTGACAGCTCAGCGTTCCTTCAGTATGCTGCAATGTTAAAAGGGCCGTATTATGACATCGTGGCTGCTGAACTAACAAGGCTTTCGATCCACCCAAAAAACAGAGTTTAAGCTCGTAATGTTCTATTTGTCCACATCCACTCGATATATTTCAAAACAATTATCAGCATTGATAGAATATTGGCATCCACTCTGGTCGGGACAGCAGATATTTTATAAAGGGTTGGCTGACGATTTTAAAGAGGGGTGGTTGTGAAAATGAAAGAGGTGTGGCCGCCTCTCTAAAACCTGTAGTGGATTGAGAACACTAGAATCGATAAGAGCTATATTTTCATAGCTGTTTCTCAAGCAGAACGAACGGACTAAACAGACTGACCGGACAGACGACTATAATAGACTATAATGGACTAGACTAGGACGGTTGGTTATTACCCGTCTCTCAATAATAATACGCAATCATGTATGATTATGTGATTTTTGGTAGAGTGTCTTCACGCATGCGAAGATCTATAAACAGCCGATCGGTCGGTCCGGTTATCATTTCCCCCCCCCCCCCGGGTTCCTCCTGATCAAATCGACCGGTCTTCGTAAATCTGGGGTAAGTAGTCAGACTTAAGACCGGTCTAACACCGATTTAGTATCATAGCCAACATAACAACTTAAGACCAATCTTAAGATTCAAGACCACTTTTGCAACTGTGCAACTGGGTCATTCTACACGGGGTATCGGGTTTTTAAGCTGATTTGAGTTTGACGAAAGCATTTTGGACCGCGTCCTTGAATTGGCCCGGCCTAGAATAGATACTTAAGCAGTTTAAACCACGTCCTTGAATTGGATTTTAGTATAGAACTAGAACAGATGTAATGTCATATAAAATCCGATAACTGGCTCTCAATCTGCGGGTGTCTGAGTCAGCAATCCGGATTTTTACTGAACCGCTACATAAAGAATCGGCGCTATATAAACACTGTATACTGTAATATCATCTGACATATGAGAGATGAGACGATGAGGGGGGAGTGGAGAGAAGGGAGAGAGTGAGAGGGGGTGAGAAGAGACAGAGTATGAAGATGAAGAGAGAGAGAGAGAGCAATTACATTATTCATAACCCAGCACCGGCGTGCGTAGTCGTTTGTGAGAGTGGTTAAAAATATATAGTTAAGAGTTTTTTTGAGTTGTACGTTCAATATCTACAGGAAACTAGTGCACGCATGCACGCGTGCGTGCGGAAATAGGGTGGCTCCATGCTGCGTGTATTTTAGATTGAGTCTTACTATAAACATCAACCCTTGCGTACTCTTAAACATCGACATATTTTTCCGGTTACGCATTATTTGCAATAAACCGAAGATGTTTTTTCGAGTCAAGATTCGACGAGATTTTCGCCTTGTTTTGAGGGTTCTAAAATCTATCGTAGTAATCAGCACGAGTCCATGGTCCAGTTTTTTATAGCAAAATCATGATTACTTACTTATGCGGAGCTTTCATTTCCCCCAAAAATGGTCCTAAGACTGGTTGAAAGTTGTTATATTGGCTATAGAACTAAAATGGTCTTAGACTGGTCTTAAGTCTAAGCCTTGACTGTGAATTAGCCCCGTCAATTGGTCACGTGACTTAAGTCCCAAGTGGTCTTAAATCTTAACACAGGTCTTAAGTTGGTAGATTTGCTAACGAACTTGAAGTTGGTCTCGGCCCGGTCTCAAATCTAAGCAACATGGCCCCAGGACTGAAGAAATCAAACTGGAGTCGTGTTTTTCACCAAATTTCTAAAATCAGAATTTTTTTGTTGGCAAAAGTTTGATTCATTGATTTTAGTCATTTTTGTTGTCACTGTAAAGATCAGATTTTTTTAGATCACGCAGTGGTGTTTGGCATGCCGTTGGTGTGAGAAGAGTAGATCGCAAACATTCTCTTTGCTCTCTCTCTCGGCAGACGGATTAATGCGTCGAGATAAGAGCTAAATAAACTCCGTTCCGACTGTTCAGAAAATACGGGCTGAGATTGAGCAAGAATCATAGGAAAAAATCGAGGGATTTTTCTATCAGGTTTTTTGTCCATATAGTCACAACTAACATCAGCAACAAGCCCGAAGACCATCTTAGTTCAAATTTCCAAGACCAGTCTAAGACCATCTTAGCCACTCTAACAACCTTACACCAATCTAAGCTCATTTTAGTTCTCTAAACAAGCTAACAGCTTAAGAACAGTTTAAGGTTATTTTGGTTCTATAGCCGATCTAACAACTTAACACCAGCCCAAGACCACCTTAGTTCTGCGAACAATGTTACAAGATGCTACGACCACTTTTGGGCTTAGGCCTCAAATGGAACCGGCCGCAAAATCCAGATTTAAATCCAGTCCAAGCTCAGTTTACGTATCAAATAGATATCATAGAGGGGTATGTGGAGGTGGTGTTCATTTCCAAAAAAATTTCATTCATCAATCAGTCATGATGATGTCATAGGGGGATGATTAAGGATGGCAGCGAGAGCATGTTATATGTATTGCTGTGGCAAGTGAGTAACAGGATAATAATGAAGGAAATGGTGTTAAACGTTTAGAGAAATATAGCATTCATCAAGAGTTTTTAATGTCAGAAATATTTCTCCTCATAGAAAACAGGAATGATTCATTCATGAGATTTAAACGCTAGCAGATGAGACATAAGAGAGAGGGAGAGAGAGAGAGAGAGGGGAGAGAGAGAGAGAGAGAGAGGGGGAGAGAGGGAGGAGAGAGTGAGTGAGTAAGTGAGAGAGAGAGAGAGAGAGAGAGAGAGAGAGAGGGGGGAAGAGCTACTCTTGATTCTTATCGATATAAAATATACAGGCATTTTTTCACAGTGAATTGCTGTTGATTTCTGACACGCGCACAAGCGCACGGCCCGCACCCTGCACCCTGCAGCGTAGCTCGGCGAGAGGAGTTTATTTCTCACTGATTAAAACTAAAAAACACCGACCAAGGTTTATTCAATCAGTCATATATCAGTTCCCTCTCCCCAAAACGACCAGTCCAGATACTGAAATGAGGCCTATTAGAATCTTGTGTATATATGATAATAATTACATGTATACAGGATAATCATCTCAGATACATACGCACATTACTAATAGAGGAATGTGCTGAATGAGTTTATTCAAATAACACTAACTTCCAACTTTAGATAACATAGAGATAGAAAGAGGTGAGGGGGTGAGTGGAGGACAGAGTCGAGAGATGGGAGATAGGGAGGGAGAGAGGGAGAGAGGAGAGGAGAGAGGGAGAGGAGAGAGAGGGAGGAGAGGGGAGAGGGGAGAGGAGAGAGGGAGAGGTGAGAGAGGGAGGAGATAGGAGAGGGGAGAGGGGAGAGGGGAGAGGAGAGAGGAGAGGGGAGAGGGGAGAGGAGAGAGGGAGAGGTGAGAGAGGGAGGAGATAGGAGAGAGGGAGAGGAGAGGGAGGAGAGGGGAGAGGAGAGAGGGAGAGGAGAGGGAGGAGACAGGGGAGAGGAGACAGGGGAGAGGAGAGAGGAGGGGGAGAGGAGAGAGGGAGAGGTGAGAGAGGGAGGAGAGGGGGAGAGGGGAGAGGAGAGGGAGAGGAGAGAGAGGGAGGAGACAGGGGAGAGGAGAGGAGGGGGAGAGGAAGAGGGAGAGGTGAGAGAGGGAGGAGACAGGGGAGAGGAGAGAGGGGGAGAGGAGAGAGGGAGAGGTGAGAGAGGGAGGAGAGGAGAACAGAGGAGCAGAGGAAAGAGGAGAAAGAGGGGAGAGAAAAGGAGAGGGATCTAGAGAGAGAAGGGGAGAGGGGGATAGAGAGAGTGGAGAGGGAAAGAGAGAGTGGATATAGGTAATATCAGAGACGTACAGACTGATGACTACACGCACGAACTGAGAGAAAGTTCAAGAATGTTTCAACAAGGTCATCTCTCTATCCGCCGCCGTACCTCCAGCCTCACAGTTTACAACACACCGTGATGAAAATAGTGCCGGCATTCAAAAAATAGCAGCAGAAACCGTGAAATATGAAATCAACGATAGACTATGTGAACGAAACGGAAATCATTGAGATAAATCTTGAGCTGTTTCATCCTCCTCAAGGAAACACATTGACTGTGAACATGTTTTTTTCCCCGTTAACTACTGTGCATAAGATCGTTAGCATTAAAGTTAATTAAGATAAGGTTAATGAAGTACTAAAACTGGCAGTAGTACTGGTACACTCTCTGCAGGAATGTATGCTTTGTCAACTTCATACAAAGAGTTTTAATATTGTTTATGTTGATCTAGTCAGGCCCCAAACTAATCATTCCTCATTCAGGTCAAATCATAAATTACCAGATAACATTTCATGAAACAACAGACAGCGCGACAGATAGGACACTAATTCAGTAGTTATCAGCCGCAACCGGAAACCGCTACTGGCAGGTGAGGTCAAGGGTGCATCTAATTTCATCATCGGGCGAGCATTTATCCAAAACAATTCTTTCCTCTCAATCGCAAAAATACAACGGCAACAAAAAAGTGTTCAGGGGGGGGGGGGGCAGATCCAGGAACTCAGAATGCAGGGTCCTAAACTTTCTAGGCATAAAGAGGGACCCGAAAGGCAAGAAAAAGGGTTTCAGGGACTCCCCCTAAAAAATTTGAAAAAAAATGTATCATTTTCTGAGCGATTCTAAAACGAAATGACCCGCATAAAAAACCTGGGCAAAGAATAAAATCCTAATTTCATTATCATCGCAATTTTGACTAGGCCTAGCGTTGAATAGAATAAGACGAATTCAAATATCTTCGTTAAATCTGTAGAATAAGATGAATTCAATGAAATATCTTTCTTAAATCTATCTGCGTCGCTCACAGGGGCATTTCTGAAGTAAGGATACAGAATGTAGTACAACTGGATCTGGTATAAACAGCAGCGGTGCTGGTTTTTTTTTCTGTGAAGTAATGAATGAAATATTCTCGTTTCCTCGGTTTATAGTGAAACACATGCATAAAATAGTTTATAGCAGCAGCCGTTTATACGCGAAGAGTGCTTCATACAGCGCGATGTATTATTGTCATCTCGAAATCGGATAACTTTATATTCTGATTTCCCGAGTGAAGCACGTTTTTAAATTGTTCGTAAAACTGGCTTCTGAATCCGTTGAGTTGTTACCGAATAACTGCGCCCTAAACAGGCTTTACGATTGGAGAGCTTTAACAACCATCGATGAAATACTCCCTGAGAGATGATATAAAATCCCTGCAAAGATTTGAAAGAGTCTGAAATGTTTCCTTGAGCTAGTGTAGTTTATTCAACGTTTCGACTTTATCCTAATAGTCATCTTCAGGAATACAGTATTCCTTGAGCTAGTGTAGTTTATTCAACGTTTCGACTATATTCTAATAGTCATCTTCAGGAATACTGTATTCCTTGAGCTAGTGTAGTTTATTCAACGTTTCGACTATATTCTAATAGTCATCTTCAGGAATACTGTATTCATTGAGCTAGTGTAGTTTATTCAACGTTTCGACTTTATCCTAATAGTCATCTTCAGGAATACTGTATTCCTTGAGCTAGTAGCTTATTCAACGTTTCGACTATATCCTAATAGTCATCTTCAGGAATACTGTATTCCCTGAGCTAGTGTAGTTTATTCAATGTTTCGACTATATCCTAATAGTCATCTTCAGGAATACTGTATTCCTTGAGCTAGTGTAGTTTATTCAACGTTTCGACTTTATCCTAATAGTCATCTTCAGGAATACTGTATTCCTTGAGCTAGTAGCTTATTCAACGTTTCGACTATATCCTAATAGTCATCTTCAGGAATACTGTATTCCCTGAGCTAGTAGTTTATTCAACGTTGACTATATCCTAATAGTCATCTTCAGGAATACTGTATTCCTTGATCTAGTGTAGTTTATTCAATGTTTCGACTATATTCTAATAGTCATCTTCAGGAATACTGTATTCCTTGAACTAGTGTAGTTTATTCAACGTTTCGACTTTATCCTAATAGTCATCTTCAGGAATACTGTATTCCTTGAGCTAGTAGCTTATTCAACGTTTCGACTATATCCTAATAGTCATCTTCAGGAATACTGTATTCCCTGAGCTAGTGTAGTTTATTCAATGTTTCGACTATATTCTAATAGTCATCTTCAGGAATACTGTATTCCCTGAGCTAGTAGTTTATTCAACGTTGACTATATCCTAATAGTCATCTTCAGGAATACTGTATTCCTTGATCTAGTGTAGTTTATTCAATGTTTCGACTATATTCTAATAGTCATCTTCAGGAATACTGTATTCCCTGAGCTAGTAGTCTATTCAACGTTGACTATATCCTAATAGTCATCTTCAGGAATACTGTATTCCTTGATCTAGTGTAGTTTATTCAATGTTTCGACTATATTCTAATAGTCATCTTCAAGAATACTGTATTCCTTGAGCTAGTAGTTAATTCAACGTTTCGACTATAACATTAAGTCATCTTCAGGAATACAGTATTCCTTAGGATAATTAGGATTAAGTTAAGTTAAATAAACCACAGCATCAGGAAACCTTTTTCGAATACCCTATAGGCCCATTGGAACGCTTGAATTTTGATTCCGAAAAATATTTGAAACGAAAACTATTTTTCGGGATAAAACTCGACCATGAACGACCGGGTCTCAGGCGTAAATATAGATATTCGTTTGCGTGAATATTTATTGATAATATTTGAGAGGTCGATATAATAGGGACCCATGAGCCGCGAGATAAATATTGAAATATCGAAAAATAAACAAAACTCAAATCACGGGAAATTAAACTAGAATCGCGCGTGTCGTGTCATACAACAAATGGCTGGTGAATTTCTATGAGTAAAAATGACTTTAATTCGAAAATGCTGAATTTCTAGTAAAACCGTTTAAAATGTGGAATTTCTTGTTAAAACCATAAAATAGGTCTCTCGTTTTCTTAAGAGTTTCTATTCAACGTGTTTCTATTCCTGGCTTTTCTAAAAACCAACCAACACTTCGAAAACCGTAGCTCAAGGCTCCCATACTAATAATGGAACATGGTTCCTACAGATAATTTTTTACGGAGATGATTTCCAGAACTTTAGGGGTATTTTAGGGGCCTGAGGTTCAAAAGCCAGAATTTTAGGGTATTTCTTCCCTAAAAAATGGAATTCCGGAATTTTAGGGTATTTTAGGAATTTTAGGGGCTGTAGGAACCATGTGGAACTGCAGAAAGAATTTCTATGAATCAGAATTTTCCTTATTGTTTTTCTTAAAAACAGAAAAACTTCAAGAAGTTACGAGCGAAAACGTCAATGTACAGACAGTATAGCGCGTACAGCGGTGAAGTATGAAATGGCACAGTGGCCTATTAAACCAGAACACAATAGATCAGGTCTCTCCTCTACCCTAGGCTAATTCAGTACAGACATTTTTTTACCTCAACTATTTCCTTCCTAAAATAGAAGAGAGAAAATTTTAAACTACATACACAACGACGGCGTAGAGATCGTACTATAAGCGCAGCCAGACAACTGGCTTAAAAACTGTTTTTAACTATCTTTGTAAGAAAATTGGGCTCAGTCTAGTCTGATTATCCAGAATCAAATCTTAATCGAACCCACACAACTGTGGAACCGGGTTCAAGGTGAAATCAAACCCACAACTGTGGAACTGGATCCAGAGTCAATTTAACCTACACAACTGTGGAACTGGATCCAGGGTCAAATCAAACCCACACAACTGTGGAACTGGATCCAGAGTCAAACTAAACCCACAAAACTGTGGAACTGGGTTTAGAGTCAAATTAAACCCACACAACTGTGGAACTGGATCCAGAGTCAAATCAAACCCACACAACTGTGGAACTGGGTCCAGAGTCAAACTAAATCCACAAAACTGTGGAACTGGGTTTAGAGTCAAATTAAACCCACACAACTGTGGAACTGGATCTTGAATCAAATCAAATCCACATGAATGTGGAACCTCGATCCAGAGGCAAATTAAACCCAAACAACTGTGGAACTGGGTTCAGAGACAAATTGAACCCCCACAAATGTGGGACTGGACTCAACTGGAGACAATAAGCCACACAACTGTCAAATTAAACCCACGCGACTGTGGAACTGGGCTCGCCATACAACTGTGGAAGTGGGGCGGATATTAAGCAGGGAATTCATGAGTAATTTATTCCGGGCAGTGAGTAGATAATTGTGGTGAAATTATCTGTGTTCATTTCCATTGATCTATGATATAATTAATAGATTAGCCTAGTGACTACAGAATTACACGCACACACACCAGTCAGTGAGAGAGAGCGGAGAGAGCAACATTGTCAAATAGTTTCATCATGAGTAACAAAAGCAACTAAATTGACGAGTTCTAATAAAACCACATAAGGTCTTTGTCAACAAGAATTATTTATTGAAATGCATATATTGGTTTTATCAACGTCGACACTAGAATGCTTTTATAGAATGCTTCTTAGTATCAATTATTAATAAGAAATCTTTGTAAGTCTTGTTGTCGTATCGAATGGGGGTCTGTTTGTTTAACGATACCGGTATCAAATTTATGGAGAAGTGATGACTTATCCGACTCGCGGAGTCGTAGTTTATTGAACCCACATCTTGAGTCACCTGTGGGTCTTCCTAGAAATTGTATATTTTGGTTTTCCCCAATACGTTCCCGGAATGGAATAGAGTTGACCGAGCCTACAATATTTTTTAAACTTTATTTACGCTCTTAAGAGTTTTATCAAAACGAAGGTAAATTACTTTGTTTAATTAAACTTAATTACTTCGTGATTTTAATTCCTTATCATTTCAAATCCTACTAATCCATGATTCTATAATATCAAGAAAAATATTATCAATTCATGGTATAAAAACAGCAAAAAGCATCAAAACTGATAAAATCTAAAATCCGAGACGTTTTCAGTCAAATCCGTTCGTTGTTTTTGAGTGAAAAATTTGTAGACCGGTTTTTTAGAAGATTTAAAAATTCAACAAACAGCTGAAAAAAGATCAAATAGGAATTGACAAGCACTGTATCGTGGAAGAAAGACATTATGAACATACTCTGAAAATAAAACAACATTTTAACAGAAGAAGCAAAGACGATATAATATTGGAAGAGAAATGGATGGAACCAGGTCCGGGAGGCTGGGGAGTGATTGACTTTGAGTTTGAGCAGAAGAGATTTTTACTTACACACTTTGATTTGGAGTCGGCGCTCCTAAAGCTATAATGTGTTCCGCTACAGAAAATCCGAAATAAGAATCCGGGTGTCCAGTTTTAATCAGCGGTATATGCGTATCCAGATTAAACGTCAAAATACACCGGTAAAACGTAAATAAACACCAGCAACTTAAATATAAAATCCACCACCGAGCCGTAGCCGCCATGTTTACAACTACTGCTAGCAGTGTGTGTGCGTGTTCGTTAACAGGTGGCAGCACGTGCCGGTCTAATGCCCGCAGGACGGGGCCGTGGCGGGCGCCGGCACCAGCACCGGCACCACCTGTATTTCGAAGAAAGTCTCCAACATAAAAACATTAAAACCGGATATAAAACCATAAATTCAAACTGGAAAGCTTATGATTAACTAAACAGTCTTTGATTTAATTTTCATTAACATTATTTTACAAGATAACTAGAGTTTTGCCTCCCTTGCCTTAACTTTGAGTTTTTCAAACATGATCAAATTGGTTATTTTCTCAAATGTTACATTTAATGCAAGTATTTTGGAGACGTATTCTCTTCTATGCACCATATAGACATTGGTAAACCATGGGTTTAGAGTCCGTATATAGCTAGCACAATCTACTGATTAATTCTGTTCATATATCCTCATTTATCAAGAGACTGCTATAGGGTTCCGAGCTATTTTCCATAAGGACCTTAATGAAAATAGTATTTTATGAACCGGTGAAAAGCACCACAGTGAAAAAGTTGCGATACACGTAACTAAACAATTGAAAAGTTTTAACATGACTGACGAACATGTAGGCCTATGTCGTTTTATTCTTACACAACTAAATCAGTTATTCAAAAACAGTTCAAAATAAAAACATTGTACTACACTAAACCTACAAATACACTCACTCTGAAAAGTGTAAGGTTAACTAATCAATCTTCCTTCTTATAAGAAAACAAAAAACGAGTTTTCTTCATCTTTAAGAGATTTCTTCATAGACTCGACTCCATTTCATAGTAATTCCTCAGCTTTGCGACTGAGGGCGCTTTTCTAATTATTTCTTGTATAAGTTCTTGTTTTTGTTTTTTGATTATGCTACTATGTATTATGTATTCTCTATTTAATGTCATTCTTTAATGTTTTGTCCTGTAAAATTATTGCATGTCTTATCCTATGTATAAATGTTATATACGGCGCAATAAATATAAGTTCAAGTTCAAGTTCAAGTTCAAGTATCGGCTGCATTTTCTTCATTTGAGGCACAGAGGCACAAAGCCATTTCCAAAAATTACGAAACACTAACTAAACAACAATTATTGAATATTCTCATTGTAATAATTTATATTTCAAAATGTAAATTGTGGCACGATTTTACACGAACATATATAACCTGGACGGATCGATATCAACATCTTAAAATCACATTCAAAATAATAAAATTCTAATATAAAATTGCTATGGGTGAAACATGAACTTATTCTAATAGCGTTAAAATGAAGTTGAAAAAGTAGCGAAAATATCCATTCTTACAAAATAGGCACTTTAGATCATGATCCGTTAACTCAAGCCTTAGGCATTTGGCCTGGGTATACTGGAAGCTAAAAACAATAAACAATCTATCAACGAATCATAATTGAAGGTTTAAACGAGGCTCAAGTCTTCCAGAAGCACGAAATTGAGGCCGCGCTTAAAGCATCACGGGCCGGCTTTGTAGACTGGTATTATCTTTAACCCAGGGCTAACTCAATTCATTTTTGATATGATAAGTTAATGTAATGTATAAAAGGATTAAGTAAGTATCATGTGAGGAAGGATTTTAGGGGTGTTCTCGGACGGTCGGACCGGGTTTAAGTTAATAACCAGTCTATAACACCGGCCCCAGTATATTCATAGTATTTTTCATAAAACAGATTAAAAGAAATCACAGCAGTCTTGATGAGAATAAAATATGTAACAGATTCTATAAGTTCCAGATTCCATCAGTACCGGTAGTCAAGGGATCATTCATTTATTACGTACGCATAAAATTTGAATTTTTCAACCCCCCTCCCCCTCTGTACGCAAAATTGGCCATCTAATCATATACATTAAGCATTACAGTACGCAATTGCACTGACCCCTCCCCTGTCCCCTAATGCGTATGTGATAGATGAATGACCCCATAGACTCTAACACTAACATTTATAACCTAATCAACGTAACACAACAAATTGTCGTACGGAACCCGGTTCCACTGTTTGTTATCAATATTTGACTCACAGGTTAAAATCAGTGGCCAAAAACTATTCTCAACTGAAATTCGACCAAGAACTGGTTGTAGCATGATTCTATGCAACAAAAATACACGTTGGTTCGCGCGGAAGTACAGTAGACACCGCGGTGGCCTCAGATCTTGTGGGACCAATAAATTCTCTCAGAGATGGGCGAATTCTGGGGCAGTCAGAGCAGGAATAGGTTGTCATCATCATGAAAATGTGGGGCAAGTGATAATCTGATCGGTAGTCTAGTACCTAGCCATTGTTCCTGAAACAACTGGTATTCAGACTATCTGATCGGGAGTCGACTCCGGGGTAAACATGGTCTGGAGAACGTGATAATCTGAGGCAGTCAGGGATCATTCATTTATTATGTACGCATAGAATTTGAATTTTTCAACCCCCCTCCCCCTCTGTACGCAAAATAGGCCATTTTTTCATATACATTAAGCATAACAGTACGCAATTGCACTGACCCCTCCCCCTCCCCTAATGCGTACGTAATATATGAATGATCCCTCAACTAAACGTCTGCGTATCTCACTGCATTCCTAGATGAACGTTCTCGCACTGGGTGATCCTACCCCCCTGAACGGGCGCACGTGGGGTAATGAACTATTTCTATCATATTTGTGAAAGGAATAAATATCTAACATTGTCATCAGCTACGTTGATGTCATGAACTCCGTCGCCGGTTATTTTCAATAATCGCGGCTGGACGCTGAAAAATATGGAAAAAAATGTTCAAATTAATCAGTTTGCAAAAAGTAAAACACCAGTAACATCTTTCATATTTCTGTTCAAATTAATCAGTAATCAACAGTAAGACCCTCGATCAGTAATGAATCAGTAATCAAGGGGGGTTAAAACCCATGGCAACATCCTTCAAATGTTTCGTATTTCTGTACGCATCAAACAAATTAAATCAGTAACAAATACTGAATATCAGGAATCTAGTTGCCAGCTCTGGACTCTGGTTTTCACGTAATTGGATATGAATTTATTTTGAAACCATGAAACGAGTCCCGTCCGAAAGTTGATACAAACTCGATCTCCAAACAAACAATTGATATTTTACTCACGTGAAATGCAGTTCTGTAAACGTGTCGTCGAGAATCTCGTTATCGACGCACCAATTCGACCTTGACCTCGATTCTTCTTTCTCTTTGCGTTTCTGCTCTTTTCGTTCTCGTTTCAGTTTACGTTTCACCGAGTTACGTTCCAACAGAGCGATGCTGCTGCGAGGTTTCGACGACGACGGCGGCGGTTTCGACGACGCTGGTCCAGCAGGTGGCGCCGCCGGCGTGCTCGATCGTCTGCTCCGCAAACCGCCCTTGAACAACGACGATAAACTCAGACGCCGTTTTCGTAGCGTCGGTTTTTCGTCGTCCTGAGAAGAAAAATTGAGAGAAATTTTCCTCTTAAGGCTAAACAAAAATGATACCTTGTTTCTCCGCAGCGGCCGGGTCATTTTTGTAAAATATGATAAAATTTATAAACAGTTCATTTCTACAGCGGCCGGGTCTGTTATGGTAAAATTGATCACGATTTTAAAAAAAGTAATGTATAGGGTAGATAGGCGGCCGGCCGGGTCAACATTTAAGCTCAACAGAGCGGAGAAACAAGGTATCAATTTTTTTTTAGCCTAACAATTATCCGGCACATTTTGCTGATGACTGATGAGACTATTTTCAGTCTTGATGAATGTCACTAATGGAAACCCACAATATCAATTGAAACGACTGTTATCGTTTTTTTCTTACGTTTCGGATGGAATCCTGCCACCTGTACTCAGAGTTTATTTGGAAAATTCAATGTTTTGTTTTTCAAATAATCTCTGAAGATTCCACCTGAAACAGTTTACATTGATATTATGGGTTTCTCTTAATCATTTCTGACAACTCCGGACCTAAATCCATCGTTGTTGGTTAATTTCAGGGGCCTACACCCAGCTACTGTGGAACAGAGGTCTCGGGGCCTGCACTCAGTTCCATAGTTCTAAGTCAAATCATTACTAGACTTCGAAAAGTTGTGTCTGTTGACTCTAATTTTTGATAAATTATTTTTGATTCGAATCTAATTGAAATATAAAAGAAACTGAGGCGCAGTTAACCAGCAACCAATAGCGACGCCTGGTGGATTATCACAGAATCCTCGCTTGCCGCAGTAGACGTGTCAGTATCCTGCTAAAATTCACTTTTTGATCAGTGATTTTCTTACTTTTTCATTGTCACCATTAATCGATGTATTTTCACTGTTAGCACCGGTAGTAGTTGTCCCTATGCTGCTGCTATCATCGTCGCCATCCTCTTCGTCATCGGAATCATCATCGCTCAAACGATCTGTGTCTATTACGTCCATTGACGCCGATTTCTTCAACTATAAACAAACAATCAGTAAAATATCGAACGCGAAATCCGAATAAAAAAATCATAAGAACATGAATTTTGTTTCTATTTTATGAAAATCAAATAGTCTTCGCTGAAATGTCTAATCGAAAATCTGAATGAAAAAATTATAAAAACGTGAATTTTGTTTCTTTCATATGGAAGTGAAATAGTCTTTGCTGAAATATCTAATCTCTTCTTGTTTATAAACGTAACAAAATAAAATCTGAATGAAAAAATTATGAAAACATGAATTTTGTTTACTATCTTATGAAAATATTTGCTGAATTATCTAATTTTTTTTTAAATAAACGTACGGTTCGTTTGAGTTTTACGTTCGCCATCTGTTGCTCGATTTCGTCATTGTAGCCGTTGTCTTTTTGGTGCCACGTCGATTTCAATTGTTGTTTGAATTTCACTTCTTTAACGCGATGAACCTCGACGAACGGATATTCAAACTGCAGAAAATATGAATATACAGGAAAAATTAACGACATTTTCTAGCTATATCAACAAATTTCTCTTGACTTTTGACTTTTCCCTGATTTTTAGCTTTTTTACAAAATTCCCAGACTATTCCCTGATTTCCAGATACAGGTGGCCACCCTAATTATACGTTTAAAACTACAAATTGATAAGTTTCAAAAATTAAATTCCCTGTGGGCACCCTGATTATACGTTTAACACCCAATATATACAAATTGAAAAGTTTTAGAAACTAAATCGAAAATTACACAATGTTTCGGACTTTCTCTAGGATGAATCATCGTCAGGTGTGAATTGAACAATTCACAATAGAATTTGTAGAATCTAAGGATCCCTGGGGCCGGTTCCATAGACAGGGCTTAGACTTAAGACCAGTCTAAGACCGTCTTAGATCTATAGCCAATCTATCGACTTAAGATTAGTCTTAATATTAAAGACCACTTTTGGACTTAAGTCTCGACTATGGAACTGGCTCCTGGAGCGTAAGCACGTCGAGACGAACCTGATTTTTATAGTTGCCGTGGCGTTTCAAGAATCTCAAGAACGATTTACGATCGGTGCTCGTGACGACGATCAGATCCATGTATCCGTCTGCTAGATGAGCGTATTTACTGAATCCACGTGGCGCCATCTGGCAACGACCCGGATTCGACATGATACTGACGTTGATGTAAGGACCTTGTAGTTTTTTCCAGTCTTGTTCGACATCGCCGTTTCTTAAATCTAAAAAGAATTAAGTATTTCTACAATGTACCCGGTGAGTACTGGTACCCCTTTGTTTAGTTTAACTGTTTTCATGCTGTGTATATTACACAAGCTACTTTGTATCGCATTTCAGACTCTTATTCATTCTATTTCATTCATTTTCCTATCAACATTTCAAGTTCCATTCTGAAAATTTTGATGACAATTCTTTCTAAATGGTTTCGTTCAAGCTTACCGGTTATTATGCTGCTGCTGCCGGATTCGGCTAGCGGATCAAATTCGATCAGTTCATCTTGTTCAGGGCTGTCATCATCAACGCTATCTTTATTACCACGATCACACGTGCTACAACTAGAATGAGAATAAAACAATGTGAATTATTTGTAAAATGTGAATTCAGGGGCACAAGCGGCACAAGCTACCCCCGCAGTGAAAACTTAGAA
Organism: Tubulanus polymorphus; assembly: GCF_964204645.1. Lineage (NCBI taxonomy): Eukaryota > Metazoa > Nemertea > Palaeonemertea > Tubulaniformes > Tubulanidae > Tubulanus > Tubulanus polymorphus. Next base: position 11,615,706 of record NC_134034.1, read on the forward strand.
AGCTATGACTATTTTAATTCGATAGCCAATCTAACAACTCAAGACCAATCTAAGCTCATTTTAGTTCTATAACCAATCTAACAATTTAAGACCAATCTAAGCTCATCTTAGTTCTATAGCCCATAAAACAACTTAAGACCAGTCTAAGCTCATTTTAGTTCTATAACCAATCTAACAACTCAAGACCAGTCCAAGCTTATTTTGGTTCTGTAGCCAATCTAACAACTTCAAACCAGTCTAAGCTCATTTTAGTTCTATAGCCAATCTAACAACTCAAGACCAGTTTAAGCTGATTTTTGTTCTATAACCAATATAACAACTTAAGACCAGTCTAAGCTCAATATAGTTCTATAGCCAATCTAACACCTCAAGACCAGTCCAAGCTTATTTTGATTCTGTAGCCAATCTAACAACTCAAGACCAGTTTAAGCTGATTTTAGTTCTATAGCCAATCTAACAACTTAAGACCAGTAAAAGCTCATCTTGGTTCTTTAACCAATCTTACAACTTTAAGACCAGTTTAGGTTCTATAGACAATCTAACTAAGACCAGTCTATGATTCAAGACCACTTTTAAGACTAAAGACACGATCCCTGCCGTCATTGCTTCAAGACACATCTACGTAAACACCATATCAGTACACGGTAACATCATTCGCGTACATCAGGGGCCGGTTGCATAGTCATGACTTAGACTTAAGACCAGTCTAAGACCAACTTAGTTCTATAGCCAATCTAACAACCTGAGACCAGTCTTAAGATTAAAGACCACTTTTGGACTTAAGTCACGACTGTGCAACTGGCCCCAGTACACAAATATCAGGTACACGGTGCTTACTTGTAATGACAGATTTTCCCATCTTTCGGGTGACTTTTCTCTTCATTCGGACTCGGCACGTATTTTATATTACAGTCGTACGACCTACAAAATAATAAGTGAATTGTAAATCAATTTCTCTTCTTCCAGGCGATTAAGACTGAACGGTAGTTAGGGAATTATTACCAGGGCCCGGTTTCATGAAAAAGTTAAACTCAAATTTTTGGTGTAATTGCCATTGGTTACTTCATGTTTTCAATGAGGACAACAATTCAAACTTAACCGTTTTAGGCTTAAACTTTTTCGTGAAACTGGACCCAGGGGCCAGTTGCACAGTCGTGACTTAAGTCAAAAAGTGGTCTTAAATCTTAAGACTGGTCTTAAGTTGTTAGATTGGCTATAGAACTAAGTTGGTCTTAGACTGGTCTTAAGTCTAAGCCATGACTATTCAACTGGCCCCAGGTTTCAGGTTCCCTAAATCAAGACAAGGACTAATGTCTATTTCAACCTGACTTGAGAGCATTCCGGGTGGCCTAGCTCAGTCAGTTTTGGTAGTACATACCTGATAAAGGTCTTATTAGGACCAGAAAGGACAGGCAGTCGACCTAAAACATCATTTTTAAATCCATTTTAAACTGTTTTAAAGGATATCCAAAAAGTCAGCATTGAGAGGGATTCATGAGAGAAAAGAGACTCCATGATTTAAAAGTTTGACAATATGTTTCCATGCCTACCAACTGAAGTTTGGTACGTAGGCATGGAAACATATTGTTAAACTTTCAAATCATGGAGTCAATTCTCTTCATTTAGCCGCTTTCAGTGAACACTTTTTGGATATCCTTCAATACAGTTTCAAATGGATTAAGAATTAATGATTTAGGTCGATTGCCTGTCCTTTCTGGTCCTAATAAGACCTTTATCAGGTATGTACTATCAAAACTGAGCGAGCTAGGCCACCCGGAATGCTCTCAAGTCAGGTTGAAATAGACAATAGTGACGAAGTAATTCTGCTGACATACTATGGATTTAAACCTATGAATTCTGAATTGCGACCGATATCATTAATAGACACCGACAATATCAATTTAAACAACTGCTATTGTTTTTTTCCCATGTTTCAGATGGAATCATTAAATGAAAGTCGTTTGAATAAATATCGTGGGTAATAGTTTCATCAAGACTGGAAATAGTCTCAACATTCACTAGCAGCAAGTGACCAGCGCCATTTGTAAAAAAAATTCAATCTTCTGGTTGAAACATATTTTTGATATGAGAACTGATTAAATGTAACCGACCTGAAACGACGAGTGCTCAGCGATTTCAAATACGACAATTCCAACTGACGACCTCGACGATGCGTGAAGGTCGACCGATGAGACTGCACGTTGCCGTAGAAACCGTAATGAGAATTTAACGACCAGCCGATGAATTTATCCATCGAGAAAATCGAATTGACGTCGATATTCATCGAATAACCTGCAGACGAAAAAAAAAAAAAAAACTTTTTTTCTTAGAGAATTGTTTTGAAACCTGAAATAAGGATAGCGAATGATCCCGCAACTGATGACACTGTTTGATTACTATTAAGATAAATCTCAAATCTGTTCGAATGATGATAAATGTAAGATATTACGAACGACAGTTTTGCAGACAGGGGGTCCACAGTTGCTGAAAGGTTGGTTAGAAAATAGCTGGTAGATAGATTACATAGTAACGATGAACTTTTAATTGTCGCTATGTCAACTATCCACCATGGTTAACTCTAACCAACATTTCAGCAAATGCGCAGCAACAGCATGGTTTATTACTAACATTCATTACTGTTTCTGCTAGGATTAAATTCTGATAAAACTATCGACTGAAAAATCATCATTGTGCATTTGTTTATCATCACTGAGTTTGAAGCAGTAGTTTATGTGTCTCAGACCGGCAGACGACAGTACGTACCTAGCACCATATTTAACGTGGCTGTGATGACGTTATTTATACCTTGGACGGACGTTACGATGTTGTTCGTTATACCTGCAAAACGAGTTAACAATCAAACGCTTCTTAATTTCGGGTAAATTTCGACAACAAAAACTCGAGCAAAATCTCTAATAGAGTCACAACCAAGACAGTTCCACAGTTAAGAATTACGTAGATTTCGGGTTAAATTTACTAAACTAATAATGCTTTAAACATGAGTCAATTTTTAACATCAAACTATGGATGGAAAAAGGCTGCTGAGATTGACCCCTCCCGCTCCCTATCTCTCTTGTACATACCACAGGGAATAATAGCTATCGGTATCTGATTTGAGACAGGTTTAAATCCTGGTTTGATTTCGACGTGGTTTTCCGATTGAGTTTTATTGAGTACGGCGTTGATAAGCTTCTTAGCGCTTCCATCTCCGCCCATCACTGCCAAACTGTTAAACAAAAAAACAAAACCGGGTCGTATGATCGAGATCATAAACTGTGGCAATCAAGGATTCAACGTATGGCAGGCGAGGATCCGAGTTTCGGTGATAATAAATGGATTCAGGAGTCTAAAAATCGAGTTCAAATATAATGGGATACCGGCGAGGCTACGGACGGAAGCGAGGATTCAGCGATAATCTGTCAGGATCGCTAGTTGCAATGGGTTACCGCGCTTCAATTTCTTCTACATTTCAATAAACTTCGAGTCAAATTTTCTGATTAGTAAATCAATTTTCAGTGAAATCAGTGAGAGAGAATGGAAATCGTATATCAATTCGATGACTCGTTTGATAATTTCCGGATTTGGAAGCTCAAAAATAATGTTCAAATTTCATTGAAAGTGAACTGATTTTCACCACGAGTAAGCAAGTGTTTTGTTGCGCCATCTGGTGTTGCCGGTATCTCATTGAAAATGAACTTATTCTAATTTTGACGATGAACAACCTGCTGCTCGTCACGCCATCTGGCGGGATAGCTGGTTTAAAACCTACCAATCATATTCGTCGAAATCAGTATGAAGAACCTTCTGTTTGATAGCCTCGTTGTGGTAAACTTCGACGTAATCGACCTCGACGCCGGCGAGATTTAAAATCGGACCGACGAACTTCGTGTAGAGAGACGCGGCCTCTTTATTCCCGGCGTGAGGCTGCAGAAATAGTTTTATCTTCTTCGGTCGGTTTTTGAGACCTACGAAACAAACAGACAGACAGTCGATTAGTAGAATATACCCCGACACGGAGGGGGGAATAGACTCACTTAGTAGAAGAACTGGCACGTACTCTTGACATGGAGAACAGATAGATAATAGCCTAAAGGTTAGGAGCACACAAGGGTATTTATTCGTAAGTCAACTTGAGCTTAGCTTAAGTTTCAGGGGCGAATCTAGACCCTTGCGCCCCCCCTATTTTTTGCCGACCAAAGAATATTTTGAGGCCACTATAAAGAAAACTAGTTTATGATTGCTATGGTAGCCGCAAATCTAAATTGCGTTACCGAGGATCGACCCAATTATTTTCATTCTTTCTTTCTATATTTCCAAAATTTTATTGACAATATTAAGCGATATATGTGTTGTTTGCCAAGGCGTCAACAAACTTATGAAGTCAGTTTTCTAACATACCTTCGATGTAAGAATGAATCCTCGAGATGAATTTCAAACACAGGTCGGTGCTCGGATGTTGGAAGAACCAGATTTTCGTGTGAAGTTTGTTGTTTTTCGCGCGGTATGTGTAAATCTCGAATCCCTGACACGCGCCCTCGGCCGTCGGGTCGCTGCGAGTGGCGCCTCCTACTTGATGGCGTTGCTGCGGCGATTTCAAACGTCTGATCCGCGCGCAGTAAACTCCGTGAAGCTCGATTACGAATTTAAACTCATTTTTAGACTTCTTAACTGAAAGTAAAAAAATTAAAAATTTACAGTATAAATTTTCATGAAATCAAGCATCTTAGATTATATTCATATTAAGGGTCCACGATAAAAAATTATTTCAAAAATAATTTTTCCAAATTTTTCTTGTGAGCTATAAGCCTCTTTGTTATTATATAGGCCCCTTATCTTAGTTCATTCCTTGTTTAAGCTAACCCGAAATAATTTCAACATACATTCAGTATTTTTTTTTGAAAAAAAAAAAAACATTTCACACGGAAAGATTTAAAACAGGAGTTTGAATTGTTGTCCTCATTGAAAATTCTAAGTAGCCAATGATAATTAATGTTGGGTAAAATGGTGCATAGAGTGTATACATCTAGGTATTGGCCTTTATTCTGTTAAGCTGCCTCCACGCCTGAATGACCTAAATGCGTGATTTGAGTTCAGAAATAAATTTGGATATAGATTTATTATATGTTTATTCCTGTAGTATCGAGGAAAATTAAAACAAAATTTTGATTCATCTTTTATGATGGAACTGGACCCAGATATTCCTCAAACGTTTCTCAAAACTGGTGAAAAAATGTATCTTCTTGATCCTGGTTCAAAAGAAACCATATTTTTTGAAAAATAATGTTTTTGATCTACAATTAAAAATTGTGAAAAAGACAAGTTTGTTGGTTCATTCCGGTTCGGTATAAATATCTCTTAAATATCTCGATTTTAGATTCGAGCTACTAGAAAATAGACACAGATCAATGTCCTATTAATGATATTGCACTGAAGCTCTCGAAGCAATGTCGCAATGTCGCTAACGAATCCTATACACTCAATCAATTATCAATGTCGACATTGTTGTCGAGTGTCCTCCGAATCGCGGCAGCCCGCCGGCTGCGTGGCACGATTCTCACCGCTAACTCTACCGTTTGTTTATTCGTAACCACGACAACAACATCCTTTCACTTATTCAATAACTTAATAATGTAGGAAAAATCAGGGCGTTTATTAACAGTCAATATCGTAGTCAGTTCAGGATATCAGGTGATGGTGATTTTTTTGATGGGAGCTGATAATAGAATGTACTCCTCAGAAATAGACTGTAGTTTGACTATTTGTACATGTCAGAATATTCAATACACTTGTACTATCAATTTGAGACTCATTTGCACAGTTCAGAAGTCAGTTCCACAGTTCAGAAGTCAGTTCCACAGTTCAGAACCCAGTTCCACAGCTCAGAACTCAGTTCCACAGTTCTGAACCCAGTTCCACAGTTCTGAACTCAGTTCCACAGTTCAGAACCCAGTTCCACAGTTCTGAACCCAGTTCCACAGCTCAGGACTCAGTTCCACAGTTCAGGACTCAATTCCACAGTTCAGGACTCAGTTCCGCAGTTAAGGGACCCAGTTCAACAGTTAAGGACCCAGTTCCACAGTTCAGGACCCAGTTCCACAGTTCAGGACACAGTTCCACAGTACAAATTCCAGTTCCGCAGTACAGGATCCAGGTCCACAGTTGACTATGGTGTTAATACACTCAATTTAAATTTATAAGTTCTATAGTTAAATTCGTGCTGAGAACTGTGAAAGCATCCTCCATTTTCACATTCATTCTCAAATATTGATCAACTATTGTATATATCTATATTTATATTCCACATTCTACCAGTTTTTGGATCTAACACTAATTGGTGTAAAGTGTAACGAAAAAAAGAAAACTTGCGGTGAAAGAAACTATTTGATAAAATGATATTTCAAGAAGTGATTTCAAGAACCAATTGAATGTGATTATAAGGAACCATTCAAAAAGCGTCACGGTTCGCGAATGCTTTAAAAATCGAATTGCTAAGACATCCAATTATTTGATACATCCATTTTGAGGTGTTTTAGCAATATTTTTCTAAGTCTCATGACATAGTTCGTTTAAACAGAGAAATCTAGTAATTCATGAATGGAACCTGTTATAGATCTTTAGAAAAGTATTTTCCGTGTATTAGGAGCACGATATAGCCTGACCTAGTAGAATTCAAATACATCATGTATTTTCAAGGTTTTACATCTAGGAATTATGTAATCTATAAAACGAATCAGTCATAAAGCTTCGAAAAAAGCACTCATTCCTAGTACAGCCTACTTTATGCCCTATACAAACTACTGTCTGTCACACATGCTCTTCGTGCGACGTTTTGGTCCGTAATTTCGTTAATAATCGGTTGATCTGTAAATATTATGCATCAATTTGTTCAGTAAGGAATTTGCATTCAGAAATAAATCATGAACTGGCAGAAATTTGTTTGTGTTTTCTTCTATCAGCGATAGTTTACCTAGCATACGCTCGCGTAATGCTGAAAAACGGCTTTTATGGCCCGTCATGAGGCGCCACCTACTGTATTTTAATGAGCAGGTGATGACGTCACTGTAACGTTTCCGAGCGTCCGCGGAGTGGATTTTTCAGCATTACGCGAGCGTATGCTGAGTAAACTATCGCTCATAAATGAAAACAAAAACAACTTAAGTGAAAATTGTTGTTTATTTCTGAATGCAAATTCCTCACTGAACAAATTGATGCATAATAAAGGTAGATAAACCGATTATTAACGAAATTACGGACCAAAACGTCGCACGGAGAGTCGGTGTGACAGACAGTAGTCGCATTGGAATATTTGCTAATATATTTGGCTTGTCAATAGAATACTTTAATGATTAACCTGCTATAAATATTTAATGCTCTGTTCACCGCTACAGATAATTGTGTCAATGCAGCAATAACGATCTTAAACTTATAGTATCAATACGTCATATGGTCGGTCGGTCAACCTCGGAAAAATCTCGTCTCAACCTTGAAATGTTCATTTTCAGATAGATAACTAATAAACCGATGATTTTCGACCCGATATGAAACGGTTATTTTAACCCTTTCAGCGAGTCTACACCGCACTTCTGTAGAGAATTAACTTCTTCGTGGAAATAAAAGTCAGAATGAAAGATTAGGCGACCTGCGATCACTAACTAGGTAGTAGTAAAGATAAAATGATTTAAGACTAGCCGATTCATGTCGAGGATTAAAACATTTGAAGGACACACAAAAATATATTCTAATCGGCAATTTAGATTCTAGTTTTTTCAAAATGATTAAAATGTTAAGGTAGCCCTATATGACATTTTCAAAACTTATAATCTCATGCATTAGGTGAGGTAGATAGATCAGACTTTAGTCTTTCTAAGACGTTCTTTGACTAATTTCATGTATAGATTCTGTATAGAGATATATAGAAAGTCGATACCTGGTATATTGTCTCCGGCGTCTGTCCATGATAACTGAGACTCTTCTAAAACCAAGTCGATGGCTTGACCCTTGAAATTAAACAAACCGGTCAATAGAGAATTACTGCCGCTGTTACTCTGCAGACCTAAACTCGACCGACTACTGGCGAGTGATTCCGAACCGGGAGAGTTTGTACCCGCGCTATCCCGCCCTCCTCCGCCGCCGCGGACCACTACTGCCCGAACCCCGCCGCGCCCGCCGGGCGAGATGGGGTCGATCCGATCGCTGCGATCCGCTATCCGACCTGCGGGTGAGGCCGAATCATCTCGCCAACCTCTAGGCGTCGGGTCTCGGTGACTCCGACCCCCGGGACTCTGTTCCTCGGAGCAACCCGTATCCTTCCAGCCTTCTTTCACGGTAATCCGATTTTTCCGGTGATTTTTTCGCATTTGCGGAACGGGTTCGACTCCGCTTATATCATAAACTACGTCACATTCATCGAATTCGTCGGATGAATCCATATTTACAGATTTTAGCGACTCCCAGTCGACTGTATAGTCCCGGTATTTCACAGTTTTCGCCACCGAGTGTCACAAACGTCAAAAGTTGTTTACAGCCGCCATTTTAGTTGTTAAGTCTGACGAGTGGGTTCGAATCCCGTAAGAAGATTTTATTTTTTAAATTTTTTATCATCTTATATTTAGGTTCGCAGATAGCCATCATTGATATCAAACATCACGAAAATTGTCTCTTTTCTATCGAATTACCACAAATTAAAATCATGATATTCTCGACTCCGAAATGAAGAACACGAGAAAGATTGTTTCGCAGTCGGCGTAATAATTACCTAGTGCCGCCTTGCCGCGAAATTCATGAAGATTTGAAGCGAATTTGATGAATTAAAGTGCAGATTTAGAGGCAGGTATTGTTTTTGATTGTCATAAGTTTAAATGATTTGTTTTTCAATAAAGTGAATCTCCGGTAAAGATATTTAGACTTTGAATTGAGGTTCTTTTTCAAGATTTTTCTGGGCCTGTTCAGTGTTCGATTCGAATCGGAATCGATTGAAAATCTGGATGAAAATGAAATTTGTTTCTATCTGTGTGTTACAGATCTGAAAGTGACTTGTTCGAGAACGCACCAGCAGCAGAAATCTGAAAAATGTCTTCGACAACCGAAACCGGGACGACGTCGACTTCGGACGAGAAAAAAACGACGAATCTTCCGTGGGTCGAAAAATACCGTCCGAAATCTCTGAACGATTTAATCTCTCATAAAGACATCATAAACACCGTGAACAAATTCATCAAAGAGGACTGTCTGCCGCACCTGCTGCTTTACGGACCTCCGGGTACGGGTAAAACGAGTACGATACTTGCGGTCGCGCGTCAGCTGTATTCGCCGGCCTCGTTCAACTCGATGGTCTTAGAATTAAACGCGTCGGACGACCGCGGAATTGGGATCGTACGCGGACCCGTGTTGTCGTTCGCGAGCACGCGTACGATCTTCAGCGGCGGATTCAAACTGGTGATTCTCGACGAGGCCGACGCGATGACCCGCGACGCGCAGAACGCCCTACGACGAATCATCGAGAAATTCACCGAGAACACGCGATTCTGTCTGATCTGCAACTACCTGTCGAAGATCATCCCGGCGATTCAATCGCGGTGCACGCGATTCCGATTCGGTCCGCTGTCGCCCGAGCAGATGATTCCACGAATCGAGCACGTCGTGGCGAGCGAACGAATCGACGTGAATCGCGACGGTATGAACGCGTTGGTGACGCTGGCGAGCGGCGATATGCGACGAGCGTTGAACGTGTTGCAGTGTACGGCGATGGCGTACGACGGCGTCGTCGACGAGAATAACGTCTACTCGTGCGTCGGGCACCCGTTACGACGAGACATCGAATCCATTCTCAACTGGATGCTCAACGAGGATTTCTCGACGGCGTATCGCCGGATCGACGCGTTAAAAACGTCGAAGGGTCTCGCGTTGCAGGATATCATCACCGAGGTTCACGTTTACGCGCATAAAATCGATTTTCCCGTTCACATACGCGTGCATCTGTTAAACAAGATGGCCGACATCGAGTATAATTTGACGTTCGGTACTAGCGAGAAGATTCAGTTGAGCGCGTTTATTGCAGCGTTTCAGGGCGTCAAGGAACTCGTCATCAAAGAAGCCTCTTAGGTCCAGCATTATCATTCACTTTCTTTATTCTCATGTATTGAATGTTTGTAAATCTATCCAATAGTTTTCAAGTTTTTGTAAAATATTCATAAATTGTGCTCAATAAAAACAACCTTTAACAAATTCATTGAATATTATTTTCTATTCTCAGGATTTTTGGAGCTTTAGCAAAGTCCTTTCTTCCATTGGTATGAAATTACTTCCGAACGAAGCTTAGTTTCTCTTCGGAACTTTCAAAACATTCAATGCAGTAATAATATCTCTAACCCTATTGAATTTCATCGGAGTCCGTTGCTCTTATTTATCAATTTAGTTATTTGTCGACGGAACTACATTTCGTTTCGGAAGAATATATGCCCTTTTACGTATATTCACGCACGTGCGCGCCACAAGACTCGTTGCAATGTGATCTGTGAGTGTATTCGAAAACGTTTGGCCTAGTGAAAGTTTTCCAGGAAACCGCAACTGTTTCAACTGCCAGAGTTTGTAAATGATTCACGGGCCGGCTGTGAAAAGCAGAGTGAATTCTATAGAAGGGCAGCGAAATTGGGGGTGTTAGTTTAGTTAAGAAATCTGTTAATCCAGTGTGGATTAACAGATTGTGCAGGGGTATATAGACAGACGGCTGGCCGGGTCAACTTTTTAAGCTCAGCAGAGATGAAATACAAGGTATAAATTTCTTTTAGCCTAATGCATGAAGTCTTAGAGAGCTGTGGGCTGAGTGCTTCCTTACAGCCAGCGACATCAACCTGTCCAGGGTTATACAGCAATATAGGCCTTGTCAATGACTTTTTGTGGAAACTTGCCTTTTCCGAACAAAGAACTGAGAAGAGTCCAGTGGAATAAGGGAGAGGAATCTGAAGAGGCTGTTCATCGGAGTGGGAATCAGACTGGAGGAGAGGGCCGTGTTCCTTTCAGTGCACTGAGAGACCAATTCAATATTAAATACATAAACAATAGTTTTTTCTTATTCGATTTATGATATTTTAATGATAAACAAAAAAAGAAAAAATTTACACATAAATATGAACTATGATATCGTATATAAATAAATATATAATCATTTGTAGAATTTACGATCAAATTTTCCAGATTATCAATGTCATAAACATGATATAGCAAAAAAGTCATAAAGACGATCTATTTTTACTGAGAGTGCTGCTGCTTTCAAACTTGATTCAATTACAAACATTGTCATAATTCATACTAATTATTTGTATATAGTGCGTGTAGGCAGACAAAAGATAAATAAAAACAATTCATACATCAAATGAACAGATCAGAAAAAGTCAAAAGATCTGAAATTCTTGTCCATTCATTTTCGTCTGACAAGATTTTTTGTGGATATTTCTCTTAATCTTTCTCACACATACCTCAATTTGTTCTCGATATCCCGAAAAGATTGATGTCAGATGAAAATAAATAGACATTCGTAATATAGTCATGTCCTGAGTTGATGGATGATTTGTGTCATGTAAAAATCAATTGAATGAATTCTATCACAGAATCTTATATATATATTACTGGAGCTTTATCTTAAATGGACGGAACCTTTTCTATCAGTTAGATCTAGTTATTCAGACAATATTTACGGATACCCCGTACCTATTTTCAAATATCTCTAACTGAAAATTTTCTTACTCTGATTACTTCGAGACCCATCAACTTGCACACTCCCCCTATGACATCATCAAACTACGCTGAAATGAAATGATACCTAGTTTCTCCTAAACTGGCCGCGCCATTTTGTAATCAGCTGATTTCTATATCTGCTGGGTCTGTTATTGTCAGCTTGATCATGATTTAAAAAAAATCAATATACAGGATAGATAGACGGCCGGCCGAGTCAACTTTTAAGCTCAGCAGAAATGAAAAACAAGTTATCAATTTTCAACTTTTTAGCTCAGCAGAAACTAGGTATCGAGCTTCATAGCCTTACGGGATATTTTGTCCTAATCAAGCTCTAACCCCCACAAAAAGATGGCCGCCTCAGATAACCGAGTGATTTGAATTGAATTACGAGTGATTATTTCGAGGAAGCAGTTATCTCTCTTCGGAACGAACCTCACGCGTTCAACGGTTTAAAAACGCTCCCGACCGCCGGTAGATCCTGACCCTTCGCGACCGGTCGACCCGATTTCACCGTTATTTGACGTTGAGCCGGTTGTTGTTGTTGTTGGTTGTTCGACGGATCAGAGTTTTTTAACCGCCGTTCGATTATTATGGCTGGTATAGCAGCGTGTGCCGCGCCGCCGCCGATCGTGCGCTGCATGTGCGCCGGTGCCGAGGCTGCTCGCAGTTTTTCGCGCCGTCTTTCGCGCATCAAAACTTGACTCGTTTTCGGACGTTTGCCTTGAAAAAATACGAGGAAAGAAGAAGGTTAGAAATGTGAAACGTCGCGCCGGAAAAAAGGGCAAGAATTTTTTGTATGAAGGGTTTTTTAATGAAGAGTTTTTCAGTTTCTCGAAAACGGTTCAATCGGAATCGTTGATCTCATGGAAAACATGAAGTAACCAATTCAGCAATCAAACCAAATTTTCGATGAAACAGGATTTTCTGTAAGTCAACTTTTCAAACGATGAAAACCACTTGAAAATTCAAACTTATAATGGTTTGAATTGTTGAACTTATCGAAATAGTTTAAGCTGAAAAACGGTTAAGTTTGAATTGTTCGCAATAACCGAGCAGTAACCAAAAATGAACTAAAAATTTCGAATTTAACTGTTTCGTGAAATTGACATCGGACAAACTGAGGACAATTTTGCCAGAATGCCCTTTTCTCATCAATTCGTGCTGAAAATATTTTTTTAGACCCTCGCGCAACATGCCCCTTGATACACAACATGAGATACAATATGTAGTGTACGCAGCTGTGGAGGGAAGAGGGTTAACAACTAGCCATCGCTTTAGTGTAAACATTAAGCTCGCTAAGTACGTGTGAACTTGGACGGTGGGAATTTTTGGGATGTCCTGAAACCCAGAGACGCAAAGAAATCAAATACACAATCGCAAAAATATAAATGCTTCACAATATAACGGAGAAATCAAAACACTTTGTGCATAACTATCACAAACAACCAACAATGAGGTTACCGTGATGACTGTAGGACAGCCGGAGTTGACCTTGGTCTCGATAGTGGACGTGGGCTACCCAGCCACAGAAAACATGAGGCAGACACTTTTTCAACGAAACAGGAAAAATGGATATTTAAAAGAATTAATTGATTTTCAATCCCCCAAATTCAATAAATTATTTATGAATAGTTTATGTGTGTGACGAAAAGTGAAAATACTTACCGACTTTTTTCACCGGTGGTACAACAGGGGGGCCGCCATTGATCTCCAAACTGAAAAATTCCAAAACAATTCTATTTAAGAATCCTTGCTCGGAGTTACATGTACATGTAGTAGGAAATCAATGTTCAGACTGATTTCATATTTCTCCATGTAACAAATTTCATATTTGCCTGTGAAACTGATTTCATATTTCCCCCCATGAGACTGATCAGATATTTTGATATTCCCCCATAGAACTGATTTGATATTCCCCCATAGAACTGATTTGATATTCCCCCATAGAACTGATTTGATATTCCCCCATGAAACTGATTTGATATTCCCCCATCAGACTGATTTGATATTTCCAAGTGAGATTGATTTGATATTTTGATATTCACCGGTGAGACTGATTTGATATTTACCGGTGAGACTGAGTTGATATTTTGATATTTACCGGTGAGACTGATTTGATATTTACCGGTGAGACTGATTTGATATTTTGATATTTACCGGTGAGACTGATTTGATATTTACCTCTGCGATGGAAGTCCTACGATCTTCGCTCGACGGAAATCGTCGACGAATTCCGGAGATATTTTCGGATTCGGGCCGATATTGTCGATGAGTTGCTCGTAGAGACCGGGGTCGTTACGACACGACGACAGCAGCTGACGAGCGGCCGTACGATTATACGACAGGTACCCGAGTGCGACCGCAGCTGCCGAGCGCACCTGTTCGCTATCGCTATGCAGGTGTTTCACGAGCATGTCTCCGCCTCCGGTTGTAATGATCGCGTCTGGTATACCGGCTCTAGTGTGAGCTAAACTAGATATTAAACTCGCTAGAAATAATGAAATAAATACAAATCAATCATGGTCAGAGGTCAGAATTACTTAAATGGGGGTTGAAGTTATCAAAGATGTTTCACTCAAGAGCTAATATTCGACTTAACAGATAATCAGTGGAATTAGCTTCAGATCTGTGGAACTGGGTCCTGAACTGTGGAACTGGATCCTGAACTGTGGAGCCGAGTGCAGAACTGTGGAACTGAATTCTAACTTCTGAACTGTTAAGCCAAGTTCAAAACTGTGGAACTGGATCCTGAACTGTGGAACTGGATCCAGAACTGTGGAGCTGGGTCCAGAACTGTGGAACCGGGTACAGAACTGTGGAACTGGGTCCAGAACTGTGGAACCGGGTACAGAACTGTGGAACTGGGTTCAGAACTGTGGAACTGGGTTCAGAACTGTGGAACTAGGTTCTGATCTGTGGAACTGCATACGGTACCTGCTAATATGATAGCATTGTCGTCTGAACAGTTCAATGTTTCAACTAGAGACGTAATTCCTAACGCGGTCAGCGCCACCTGGTCCATATCAACGATTACACGAGCTAGTACAACAATCTGTGCGAATAGAAAAGAAAAACATCGGCAATTCAGTAAAATTATGATTAGCTACAAATGACAACCTTTTCATTCACGATGACTAGAACAAGTCAGTAAAATTATAATCAGTTACTAGCAAATGACGAATTTCTCATTCACTTCAACATTTCAGTTACTAATAATGACTGCGTTATTGCTCACCTGGAAAGCCGCGCTGCATTTGAAGAATTCATTTTCCGACTCGAGGTAATTTTTAAACACACTGAACTGAATCCCTCCAGCTTCACGTATAGCGAACTGCTGCGGAGTGTTATTGAACGCGAATATAGTCAACGCGTGACCAGCCTTCAGACGGATTTCCTAATAAAAACGACGATGAATCATTATGATTACGAGTTCAATAATTTGAACCGATGCATATTCGACAGTCAAACTTCATAGATCGCAAATATCAAAGTTCTGGGCCCAGTTGCACGAAAAAGTGTAAGCTTAAAACAGTGAAGGTTGAATTGTTGTCCTCATTGAAAACATGAAGTAACCAATAGCGATTACACCAGAAATTTGAGTTAAACTTTTTTGTGAAACTGTGCCCTGGTAGAAATCCTAGGTCCAGTTCCACAGTTCGGAGTTAAAATTTGACCCCGAGTTAACTCATCGAAAATGAACTAATTTCAACTCGGAGTTAACTCTAACTCACATCTGTGGAACTGGGTCCTAGAGCCTAGTGACTACTTGATAAGAGCTATGAAACTAAGTGATTAAAATGTTGCTAGTGGGGTCTGTTCTAAACGTATGGCTGAAGTAATCACTGAACGCAAAGACAGTTACAGACAGTTGATATCAGTCTATCACTGATTTATACATGATGAAATGGCTATGGCCAGGCCCACGCGTAGAAGTCGATACAAACCTCCCTTTTCGAATGTAATAAATCTAACAGCACGTTGAATCTAAACGCCGGCTGTTCGCGCAACAGCTCCTGATTGGTCGGATTGCCGAGCACGACGCAGCCGATCGCGCACGCGACCTCGACCTCGATCTCGTCGCTCGGCGGATTCATCAACAGATTGACGAGGATCGTCAACGCTCCTTCCTCGGTGATCAGACGCTGCGTTATCTTATTATTGCGATGAGCGACACCTACAAGATCAAATAGATACTACTCTCATCGATTCACGAATCTCAGTTCACGAGACTTCGATCCAAATGTGGTCTGAAATTTCAAGACTGGTCTTAAGTTGTTAGATTGACTATATGTAACTTAACCCCAATGCACTGAGACTGGTCTTAAGTTGTTAGATTGACTATATGTAACTTAACCCCAACGCACTGAGACCGGTCTTAAGTTGTTAGATTGGCTATATGTAACTTAACCCCAACGCACTGAGACCGGTCTTAAGTTGTTAGATTGACTATATGTAACTTAACCCCAATGCACTGAGACTGGTCTTAAGTTGTTAGATTGACTATATGTAACTTAACCCCAACGCACTGAGACCGGTCTTAAGTTGTTAGATTGGCTATATGTAACTTAAACCCAACGCACGAGACTGGTCTTAAGTTGTTAGATTGGCCATAGAACGAAGATGGCCTAAGACAGGTCATAATACTATGGGACCAGCCCCTGTATTCTAACTACATTAGACTCCAGCTTACCGCTCAAATACCGAAGTTTTAATTTTCCCAATTCTCAGCTCAGTATCCGGTCAGACCTCGGTGAGATATTTACAGTCTCCCAATGCTACTGCAGGGTCCAATCGAAGGAATGAAATCCACTTGCCCGGGGGGTGCCCCCTCCAAAAGCTACTTGCCCTACACAGGCAGTCCGATTGGTGTTACCATCATCCGTTGTATCGAGTGGGAAAAAAGCTTTGTGACATAAAATTGCACTAGCCCGGCGGACAAGTGATGATGATAACCTACTTGCCCTGATGAGAATATACTTGTCCCGGGCAATCGGACAAGTGCTTAGATCGGACCCTGTACTAACTAACGCAGTCTATAGCATCAAATCCTTAGAGGAGAAGGGAGAGGATACTTTATTCGCCGAGGAATATTTGAACGTGAATCTCACCTACGCAAAGAGTTCCTAACGTTCGGATCGCCATGTGAAGAACTCGACCGGAAGCTTTACCCGAACGTATCAATCGAACCAACGGTTGAATTCCGCCTTCTTGACAAATCTTTTTCTGATTGTCCATGTTTTCACGTCCCAGCGCGATCAGAGCCATACAACCTGAAAACAATACCATAGAATCTCATAATCATTGGTTTTTACATAGACAAGTGAGTGTCTGTTATTCAATTAGAGCTAAAAACCCATTATAACGTGGAAAACTAAAGAGAGTATTTGACGTTTAGACTCAATTCTATGAGCCATTTACAAAAATTAAGAGAGTATTTGACGTTAAGGCTCAATTCTATGAGCCATTTTCAAAAACTAAGAGAGTAGTGACGTTTAGACTCAATACTATGAGCCATTTGCCATTTAGCCTCAATTCTATGAGCCATTTTAAAACTAAGAGAGTAGTGACGTTTAGACTCAATTCTAGGAGCCATTTACAAAAACTAAGAGAGTATTTGACGTTTAGACTTGATTCTACGAGCCATTTTCAAAAATTAAGAGAGTATTTGACGTTAAGGCTCAATTCTATGAGCCATTTTGAAAACTAAGAGAATAGTGACGTTTAAACTCAATTCTATGAGACATTTTCAAAACTAAGAGAGTAGTGATGTTTAGACTCAATACTATGAGCCATTTACAAAAATTAAGAGAGTATTTGACGTTAAGACTCAATTCTATGAGCCATTTTCAAAACTAAGAGAATAGTGACGTTTAGACTCAATTCTATGAGCCATTTTCAAAACTAAGAGAGTAGTGACGTTTAGACTCAATTCTATGAGCCATTTACAAAAATTAAGAGAGTATTTGACCTTAAGGCTCAATTCTATGAGCCATTTTGAAAACTAAGAGAATAGTGACGTTTAAACTCAATTCTATGAGACATTTTCAAAACTAAGAGAGTAGTGACGTTTAGACTCAATACTATGAGCCATTTACAAAAATTAAGAGAGTATTTGACGTTAAGACTCAATTCTATGAGCCATTTTCAAAACTAAGAGAATAGTGACGTTTAGACTCAATTCTATGAGCCATTTTCAAAACTAAGAGAGTAGTGACGTTTAGACTCAATTCTATCAGCCATTTTCAAAACTAAGAGAGTAGTGACGTTTAGACTCAATACTATGAGACATTTTCAAAACTAAGAGAGTAGTGACGTTTAGACTCAATTCTACGAGACATTTTCCAAACTAAGAGAGTAGTGACGTTTAGACTCAATTCTACGAGACATTTTCCAAACTAAGAGAGTAGTGACGTTTAGACTCAATTCTACGAGACATTTTCCAAACTAAGAGAGTAGTGACGTTTAGACTCAATTCTACGAGACATTTTCCAAACTAAGAGAGTAGTGACGTTTAGACTCAATTCTACGAGACATTTTCCAAACTAAGAGAGTAGTGACGTTTAGACTCAATTCTATGAGCCATTTTCAAAACTAAGGGAGTAGTGACGTTTAAACTCAATTCTATCAGCCATTTTAAAAACTAAGAGAGTAAAAGTACTTTTTCATAAAAAGTACCGAATTCTCCCGCTTATTTTACTGCTCACCGACGTATTGAAGTTTTTCGCTGTTAATCAACAGAATTTCGATTAATTGTTGAATTCCGACACGTTCCGCGATGTATTTCTGTTGAGTTAACGTATTTCCGGCCAACGCCCACAACGCCAGCGCCCCCTGTTCACGTACTTCAACCGACCAAATCTATCGCAACAGACATACAACACAATGATTAACTGTTAGAAACACGGGCAGAGTTACTCAAGGGTCCAACTAAACTTGCACGAGTCCATCAAATTTTTTTTTGAATGCTCTTTTTTGCAAAGGGGTCATTCATTTATTACGTACGCATTAGGGGTGGGGGGAGGGGTAAGTGCAATTGCGTACTGTAATGCTTAATGTATATGAAAAAATGGCCGATTTTGCGTACAGAGGGGGAGGGGGGTTGAAAAATTCAAATTTTATGCGTACGTAATAAATGAATGATCCCAAATTGAAATAATTGGTGCATTTCACATAATATTGTCTTAGTGGATATCAAAGTGCGCTTTTGAGATGGGACAAGTTCTTCAAAATTGGCCTCTAGATTTGCCCCTGGAATAGTGTCCTGTTCCACGGTTGTAAGAATAAATCAATTTTTATGATTTGACTTCTATCTATTCAGATGATTTGACTTAACTCAAGAAAATGAAGCTTAGAAAAATCAACAAACCTTTAACAGTTTAATGAGAGCTTTCGGAGCGTCCAAGTCGAGAAAAGCTTTCTGACTTTCCGGGTTATTTTCGGCGAGTGATTCGAGGGCGCTGGCAGCTTTCACCTGAACGGTCACGTTACGTCCTTTAATCAAATTCACCAGCGGCCTGAAAATACAAATACCGGACACTTTTAATCCACACAACTGTGGAACTGGGTACAAAGTCAAACCCACTCAACTGTGGAACTGGGTTCAGAGTCTAATCAAACCCACACAACTGTGGAATGGGTACAAAGTCAAATTAAACCCGCACAACTGTGGAACTGGGTTCAGAGTCTAATTAAACCCACACAACTGTGGAACTGGATTCAGAGTCAATTCAACCCACACAACTGTGAAACTGGGTTCAGAGTTAAATTAACCACACGGCTGTGGAACCGGATTTAGAGACGAATTCTAACTAGTTCTAACCAGTTCTCACGAATAGTTAATCGAATATCATTAAAAAAAATTTTTGCACCAGCAATATCAATTTTTCTCATTAAACCATCCAACATAGAATCAGATTACTGAGAAGCAAATGTAAAGTCCAATTACTTTCCAGCCAGAGGCACTACCCAGCATGTGTAAATGAATTATATATAAAAAGTGATCAGATTACGGCTCATTAGAGGTGACTTTCACACTGTGGTCTACACTGCTCGTAGTTAGACACAACGTCCTCACCGCAGGTACACGAGTAATAACCGCATCAACTACTGATACATATTCTCGGTCGGTACTGGTTTCCTGCACACATAATACTGAAATACGCTAATTCTACTCGAGTTTCCAACACAACTGAGGAATCGTAATTTTCTCGAAACTCTTTTCGCAAACGTCTGCACAGATTTCACGAGTAATAACGTTAGTCGCACACATTACCAGTTTTTGTATTTCTTGTCTCGGAAATATATAACGTGCTCGAATGTGCATCGGTATTTTGTGTCGATATCGAATTCTCTTAACACCTCCCAATACTTCGACCCACAAAAATAAACGGACTACTTCGTCGTTATTCCGATGTACGTCAGAGAAATTTGGTCACAAAAACTCGACTTCTTACTAAATCCGGTAATCCGGTAATCGCGAAGCCTAAACAGGCTACAACGCTGCTGCCGTAATCTGCTACGATGCTCGCTCATTTAAAACCTCTCGTTTATGCCGGCGGCAACAAAACGTGCCAGGCGAACGCGATCGTATGGTCGCGTATATACATACACACGTTGATAAACGGTCCGATCGCCGCGATCGGGACCGTTTTAAACGTCGTCTGTTTCCTGGTCGTCCGTAAATTCGCTCACCGCCCGACGTATTTCTTACTGGCCGCGTTGACCGTAGCAGACGGACTGTATCAGTTGGTTTCGATTCCCGAGTACAGCGTCGGTTTACTACTGCGTTACCTCGAGTACGGCGACAAACTCATCTACCTGCATCCGGCGTTGACGCTACCTCAACTCGACGCGTACCTCGCGCCGGTACGGTTCGCCGCGTTCCACGAGCGCAACTGGCTGATCGTCTGCGTGACGTTCGAACGACTCGCGTCGATCAGTTTCCCGTTGCGTTCGAAGTCGTGGTTCGGTAAACGCGTGTTGCGTACGATCGTCTGCTCAACGGCGGTCGTCAACGCGTTACTCGTCCTACCGCTTTTTCTCATGGAGATACGCGGACCGATCGCGTTTAGAAAGTGCGATTATTTCCGCGGCGAAAAGTTCTATTTCGGGTCGTACATTAAATGGAACCCGCTGAAAGGCAGGTATACGCGGACTCTGTCCACGTACGTCGGGAGCGCCGTCCCGTTTCTGCTTCTATTCGTCGGCAATATCTGCCTGATATTTAAAATCGTCGCCGCGCGCAGAAATCGCCCGCGTAATCTAAATTCGAACGCGAAAGACGTCGCCGCCGGCAACCGAATGGCGTTCGTCGTTACCGTATCCATAGTAACGGCGCATTTGATTTTCGAATTTCCGCACGCGTTTTTCATGTTGAATTACGATTTCGCGTGGATCGAATTCCGATTCCCGATGATCGGACAAATCGGCAGTCAGATCGATTCGTTGATCAACGTGTTCATCTATTCGGTGATCAATCCGAAATTTCGTAAAACGGCGAAAGAAACGTTTTGCGCGAAGAAACGAATTTGACGAAAGTTTTTCTCATCATTTCGCTCGTTTTATTCCACCGTTATTCCTATGATTACTATTTCATATCAAACTTACTATTAAATTACAAGACTATGATCGATCAAAATGAATTACATTAAAAGGTACAAGACCTGCGCCCGGTTTAGCAGCCAAAGCATGGACCTAAGACAAATCTTAACATATCCTAGTATTAGCATTAGAGGCCTGTGGCTGTTCTATTAAGATAAGTTCATTTCTATTGTTTCATCTGAAGAGGAGAAAACTAATTGAGAACTGAGTGGAACTGTGGGGAACTGAGTGGAACTGTGGAGAACTGAGTGGAACTGTTAGGAACTGAGTGGAACTGAGGGGTTGTTAAATGTGTGTAATCAATAGAACTCACTGAACAGCTCCGTCGTTAACTACAGCATCCTGATTGACACGATGAGATTTAGTGAGAGCGGCGAGAGCAGCAGCAGACGCCGCCTGTAACATATCTGAAACACCGAATAAAAATAGATACGAGTAAAATCTTCATTATCATCATTTAAAAATATTCTCAGTCTCGAATGAAACGACGACGAACCTGAATTAACCGTTAGAAATTCGACTAACGGCTCGATTCCGTTGTTACGGGCGACCTCCGTCTGATTGTCGGCGTTGTTGTCGCACATGACGCGTAACGCGTTCACCGAGTTAACGAGCACGTCCTCGAGTTCCGAGTCGAGCAGCGCGACGAGCGGCGCAATGCCGCCCGACTCGGCGATCGCCGATTGGTTGTCGTCGACGCACGCGAGGTCGGCGAGAACGATCGCCGCGCGCGATTGGATGTCGTCGACCGACGACGCGAGCAGACGGATCAGAATACGACCGGCGTCTGCCGACGTTAACCCTTTGCGTACAGCGTCGTGTTCGGAGATGTTACACAACACGGACGCGGCGACTGATTGTAATTCCTCTTGATCGAGATTCAGTAATCCAACAAGCGCCGGTACTCCATCTAGAATAAACAAAATACAGTATCTTTAACAAGGGTCCTTACAGATCAGTCATTCCTGATCCTACAGATCAGTCATTCCTGATCCTACAGATCAGTCATTCCTGATCCTACAGATCAGTCATTCCTGATCCTACAGATCAGTCATTCCTGATCCTACAGATCAGTCATTCTTAGATATAAGGAGTTTTCAAGGAGAGAATTTCAGCGTCTGCATCACTTTCATATCCCAATTACTGTAGACTCCTCCTAAATCGGTACTGTTTATCTTAGTGAAACATTCATTCAGTGGTTTTGAAAGCAAAGCAGCCAATCAGTAACTGCGTCATCAATTGTGTTATGTGTATTGAAATTCACTTAAAGATTTCAAACAATTGATGAAAATGAACGTATTTTGAGGTCTTCTAATTTTACAAGCTGCAGAACTGGAGCTTACCGGCGTCTAATATAGCCTTCCAGTGAGATGTTTCCGACGTTGATAACGGCTCCAGACATTTCACAGCGCTGTCCTTTTTCTGTAAATCGTCGTCATTCAACATTCCTAAAATCAGACAGCGATTTAGAAATTAGACGGCGATTGAAGTACATAGAAAGCCTGAATTCACAGATTCAGTATTTCAATGGTGATTTTTCCAGATTTTCCCATGTTGAAATGAACTGCAGGGATATTGTCATTTGAATAGTGGTGACTGGTTGATAAAGGGTGATTCTAAATATCGCTGAAGAAAATGCTATGTGAAGTGGAAAATGAATTTCCCAAATATTTCGCGAGTCAGAAGAAAATTTATCGAACATCCAAACCAGGAAAATATCATTTCAAAATTCCCAAGCATTTCTTGATTTTCTAATTCAGTGGGAACTAATTTCATGAAAACCTGGTCAAACCGTACCGACTAATAACTTCCAGACCGGCACGTCGGGGTGATTCCATTTGATGAAGTAATCGAGTATGTTAGTATGATACCGAAGCGCCGCCAAGTGGACCATATTGTTACCGGCGGCATCGCAAGAAACGATACTGGCGCCGATATCGATGAGACACCGGACGGCGTTCAGCGCTCCCGAGCTGGCGGCCAGTAACAACGGGGTCGATTCTAACCTAGAAAATGAAAAAAAAACAAAATCAAACTTATTGATTGATTATAGCATCGAACACCAGGGGGCAGGTTTCGCAAACCTAACTAAAATCAAATCACATTGTTTAAGTCATCGAAAATGAGAAGGTCGTCATGATCATTCTAGCTACAATAGCGGGGGTTAATAGTCTCATTTGTTCAATGACTATTTTTATTCCGATTCCAGGACTTAATAATCATACAACTGTCATTTCATTTTCATAAATCCTGAAATCTCAGTTTCCCAGACATTCTTATATCCAGTAGATTCTAAGAGCTGTAACAGTGAACTTGTATCTTGGATCTGCAGATGATGACTAATGGACCATAACCATGATTTAAGGATTTTAAAGCCTATTTCATGATTCAAGGCCTTGAACTGACCTACTCCAATCTAAACAATTTTAAGGACCTTCAAGGACTACTATGAACCCTGCAATAGATCTCGCCTTACTCAGAAATGGCCACCTCAGACTTTCGACTAACTCTGGCAAGAACTAAATCATTTTTTCGACTTTCTAATGTATTTTCCGATCCTAAATTTACATTTAACAGACGAGGTCCAAATAAGACGAGGTCAACTGTACTCGTTTTCCCGAATGATGTAACAACTTACTCGGATTTCGTTTTCAGTTCCAGTAAATTCGGATGTTTACGGATGAACAACTTGATGACTTGTTCGTGATCGAAGAACGCGGCGTGATGGATCGGCGCCCAGCCCTGTTTATCGGTAACGACGATATTCGCGTAGTTCGCCAATAAACACGACACGGCGTCCAACGCACCGCACCGAGCTGCGAGGTGCAACGCCGTCGGACCTGTCGAAAAATAGAACGCGCATAACTTACAATAGCATCAAACGGTAAATATAAAGCTAATGTCTATTTCAACTTTGCTTGAGGGGATATCGGGTGGCCTAGCTCTGTCGGTTTTGTTAACAGGCCCGGCAAAGGTGGGCAGTTGACCTAATCATCCAATCTTAATCCATCTTATACTGTATCGTATTTGTACCGGATTGCCAGTGTTCTTTGAATGGGGTTGAAAAAAGAAAAGTGATTCCATGGATGTTTAACAATGTGTTTCCATGCCTACATACCATGACGTTTTTTATGATTCGAAAAAACTTCAGTCGGTAGGCATAGAGACATATTGTTAAACTGAAAAAATGGTGTAGACGCAATGCGGTGTTGTAGACGCACTGAAAGGGTTAACGTAATTCAAAATAAGCACAAAAATCAAAACGATACAGAATGCAAATTTCTAAATGTGAAAAAAAGCTGCTCTTATGAATCGACGAAAGAAACAAAATTCACCGCAGGACAAGAACGAAATCGAAGAAAAAAATACATCAAACTAGTAACGTAATTATCTTACCGTTATTAGGCAACTGTTGATGTCGGTGTCGATGTCCTTTTAATTGAGTTTTAATTAATCGTAATCAGATGTTAATTAGATTCATAGATCATCATTAATATCTATTAGTTTCGATTGGATATAGATTCATCAATTCAGTGACACTCAATAAACTAACTCCGGACCCAGTTGCGCTGCCCTGACTGACCAAAGTCCAAAAGAGGCCTTAAGTTGTTAGACTGGTCTAAAATCTAAGTCATGTCTTCACAACTAGCCCCGGTTTTGGGCACCATTTTGAAGTAAAAGTGGTTAGATTTACCTGTAGATTGTAGAGTATTGTGACGTCTGACGTTGACGTCTATAGATTGTAAAATGAGACACGCGATGATCTGAGGTCGGTTGTACATCGCGGCGTGGTGTATCAACGACAGGCCGTATTCATCCTGTTTCGCCAGACGCGCGGGCGGACATTTCCTCGCCAGAGTCATAAACATCGCGATCAAACCGCGTTGAGCCGCCGCGCGTAGTCCGTTCGGTAACGTCTGCAAACAGATCAGATCGATCAGTACAGAGTCATTCCTGGATATAAGGAGTTTTAACAGGGTCCCCTACAGATATCAGTCATCGTTGGATTAAAGGAGTTTTAACAGGGTCCCTACAGATATCAGTTATTCCTGGATATAAGCAGTTTTAACAGGGTCCCTACAGATCAGTCATTCCTGGATATAAGCAGTTTTAACAGGGTCCCTACAGATCAGTCATTCCTGGATATAAGGAGTTTTAACAGGGTCCCTACGAATCAGTCATTCCTGGATATAAGCAGTTTTAACAGGGTCCCCTACAGATCAGTCATTCCTGGATATAAGCAGTTTTAACAGGGTCCCTACAGATCAGTCATTCCTGGATATAAGCAGTTTTCAGGCATTTTGTTCAAATCATTAAAAAGCATTTTCTTTCTAGAAGTTTTTAAGGAATCATTGAGTTGTAGGGACTCTGGAAAGTCTGAATTATTAACAAGGCCTCAACCGACCTAGGGCCTCAATGGACCTAGGGCCTCATGTAGGGTCCAGGATTCCGTAGGGTTTATTTTGTTATGTCTGAGAAAACCTATCATCGGGGTCCAGAGATATTCAAACATTCAAAAATGTGGAAAAAAGATGCTAAAAACTTTTGACTTAAATTTCTTATAATGAAATGCACCGAACAACTAAAAATTCACCTTGTATTTTATGGCTTTTTTGTAGCCAAAATATTTTTTGAATTGCTCGTGCGTGTGTACGTCTTGTAGTGGTAACCGACGCGGTTTTAGTTTCGTGATCTCTTCGCACATCGCGTGTACCCAGCTCGGTTTCTGCGGACTCTGCGAGTAGTACGTCTCAAACTCTAAACTGAATATCCAATAACTGCGAAAATAGACAAACGGAATATCGGATCAGGACCCAGTTCCACAGTTCTGAGTTAAATTTGACTCTATAGAGTTAAAACATTGAAAATGAACTGATTTTGACTCCGAGTTAACTCTAACTCACAACTGTAGAACTGGGTCCTGATATTTTCGTATGGAATAAATTAATGATTCAAACAGCTGCTACTTTTTGCTCATTTTCTAATCCCCTGTGCCCGGTTTTATAGACTGGTATTATCTCAAATCTGGCGGTTAAATTCAATCAATTCATTTTCGATTGAGTTAATCCGCAAATTGAAGTTCATACCAGTCTATAAAACCGGGCCCTGAATTTTCCATAATATAACACAAAATTCCCCGCATATATCCAAAGAATATTTTGGTTTAAAATGTTCATTTTTCATTCCTTTTCATTGAATCACGTATTTACGAAATAAACACGATCCATCCAAATTCCCTTCACAAGTTTTCCAGGTCAGCTCTCCAGCTGTGAATGGATGGCTAGCTGGCCAACGCTGGAAAATAGCGGATTAAGCATCGTGGAAAATGCACAACAAGTCTCAAACGATCAGAGATGAAAACGACCCATATTGAAAAAGTCGGAAAATATTTTCCAAAAAAAAAAGAATTTTTTGGGGAACAAAAATCAGTAACTTTTAGCCAAAAAACTTACTTCCTTTTGGTCAAAATGTTAATAGTTTGGGCCTGAATTAGAGCGGCTTTTTGAATGAGACGCCATATCGGTTTCTCCGACTCCGCAGTTGTGCTAACAACTGCCGAAAACCGTCTTAAGGAGCACTCCTAACTACGGAGCGCTCCGATGTGACGCCCGCGATTGAGGTGATTAAAGCGATTGAGGTGATTTACACTGTTCTCAGGAATAAAGAAAATGTTAGAAAAGGTCGGAAATCCGTCTATGGTCGGAAGATTTTCATCCCGGAACGATAGAATTCTATCTGTAAACGAACCTTTTGCCGTCGATGTCGATGGTTGATAGCGGATAATGTTCTTGTCGCGGCAGATCCGGGTTCGTCCATTTATTATGAACGCGTTTCGCCTCCGAGATGATATAACTGTATTGATCGATAACCGATTGCGAAACGTCGTTCAGCGAATCGGTGTGATGATCTATCTGGATTCCTGCAACGAGAGTTTTAAAACGTGACTGCTTCTCTTTAAATCCCCCTATGACATCGTCGTATTGATACAACTAATGTCTATTTCAACTTGGCTTGATAGCGTATCAGGTGGCCTAGCTCGGTCAGTTTTGTTGGAATATACCCAGTGTTTTCAATAAGAAATTAACAAGCCCTTTGAAAAACAGGAGGGTCCCATTATATGTCACAGTCCCTGAAACAAAAGGTGGTTTGAAAAAACAGACGGGTCCTTTACAAACAACAGACGGGTCTGGGACCTGGGACCTGGCTCTTATTGAAAACACTGCATAACTGATAAAAGTCTTATCAGGACCAGAAAGCACTGGCAGGTGACCTAAAACATTGATTTTCAATCCATTCATCACTTTACTGAAGGATATCCAAAAATGTCTGCACCGAAAGGGGTTGTGAAGGGAAAGGTGACTCATACATACATAAAAGAAACTCCATGATTTGAAAGTTTAACAATATGTTTCCATGTCTTCATACCAAACTTCAGTTGGTAGGCATGGAAACATATTGTTAAACTTTCAAATCATGGAGTTTCTTTTATGTAACCCCTTTCAGTGAAGACTTTTATGCAATCCTTCGATTCAGTTTAAAATTACTTTTATCAGGTATAAAAAATGAGCGAGCTAGGCCGCCTGATGTGCTCTCAAGTCAAGTTGAAATAGACATTAGCGATTCGATCTATATAGATGTATCTTACCTCCGTGTAGATGGAAATATTGATTGTGAAATGAGAAATTTTTGCACTTGAAATCGCTGCCCAGAATTAACGGAGGCAATTCTCGTTCCGTTCTAATATCATCACCTGAAATCAGACCCGAATTCTTACGTTTATTTTTTTTGTTTGGTTTTTATCCAGTTACGAAATTCTTCTCTTAAAACCACGGAAGAGTGTGAGATGTCAGAGAGCAAAATCCAGTTCCACATTTTTGATTTTGTGAAACTGGATCCTGAAGATCAAGGGCAGATCTAACATTCTTTGACGGTGTGGGCCTGAAAATTCGAATTTAGAAAACTTAGGACGAAAAGGGCACTTATCAGGGCCCGGTTGGTTTTTATATTAGTGTTTTTAAAATTTATGCAAAATTTCACCCAGTCCTGGCAGTGTGGCTGTCTCCACAGTGATCTAAGTTGCTCTACAATCCTAGAGTTCTGTGGTACATCGGACACTAAGGTTCTTAGTGAACGCGAAATATTTTTTCAGAAGGCACGTTCGAATCTTTAAGGGCTGAACAAGTTTATCCGCTAAAACCGCCCTTAAAGACTGTGAAACCGGGTTGAGTTAGAGCAGCTTACCGATGAGAGGAACGAGAAGTTGATTGACGTCCGGTATTTTCATACGTTTTCTCATGCCGATCAGAAACGGCGTCAGAAACCCGATGAATTTCAACACGGCGAGCTGTCGCCGCACCTCCGGTTTATTACCGAGATTCTGTCGTATGATCTGCTGATGCAGCAACAATCGAGCGTTCAAACGTTCGTAGCCGTCGTGATCGATACGATCTTCGGTCAGACGTACGACGTTTCCGACCAGCCAATCGGAGTCGAGCACGAACAGGTTTTTGAACATGCGCACCGAGCGTTGGTACAACGTCATCGACATCGACAGGTCGTCGACGTGACTCGCGAAGAATCGTCGCTCGTCGGCGAGTTCCGCGTCCGACGTCTGCTCGTCCGGCAGCTGATCGTAAACGCGGGAATAATCCGGATCTTTAGTGATATCCATCATCCCTACAAAAACAATATTTACATTAAAAACGTCGATAATATTTTGATATCGGTCGCAAAAAAAATGTGAGATCTGTGGCAATAGATGAAGTTACAATATCCACCACCAGACGGCGTGACTGTTCAGTGAATCAATATTAACTGTCCTTCAGCATACTCGCTATATAAATTGGATCCTCACTTGCCACAAGTGGAATCCTCTATTGTCGCAGTAGTTGATGCCTTACTGCAGACTAGCGACACCTGGTGGTTCCTCACTTGCTACAAGTGGAATCCTTTATGGCCGCAGTAGTTGATGTCCTACTACACACTAGCGACATCTAGTGGATCCTCACTTGCCACAAGTAGAATTCTCTATTGCATGCTCGTAAATGTTATACTGCACACTAGTGACACCAAGTGGATCCTCACTTGCCACAAGCAGAATTCTCTATTGCATGCTCGTAAATGTTATACTGCACACTAGCGACACCTAGTGGATCCTCACTTGCCACAAGTGGAATTCTTTTTTGCATGCTCATAAATGTTATACTGCACACTAGCAACACCTGGTGATATAAAGTGTAAACGTACGTACCTGCGGTAGTGAATTCAGTTAACAATGGTTTCCTCGTTTCGGGTTTCCCGTTGGAATTCACGTCCAAATTCTGTCGCCAACGTTCCGAGAATTTCGTGCGTTTCTCCTTCGGGAAGTAAGCGCCGTGCCAGAGGGCTTTCATCGTGTAGTCGACGTTGATCATGATCTGTCCGACTTTGGTGTCGATGTACGCGGGCGGTATCTGACACGCGGTGCTCTGATCGTAGTTCGGCTCCAGCGCGCAGCACGGCGTCTGATTCAGTGAGTAAATACCGACTGTTAACTCGCGTACGATCTGATGCAACTCGCGCATATCCATCGCCGCGACGTCCGAGTCGATCGGGATTAAAAACGCGGCCGCGGACTCCGAAAACGCGGGTATCTCGGCGACCAGTCCGTGCGGCGCGTCGGTCGGGATGCGGAAATCGTCGGACGATAGCATCCAATGAGACGCCGTGTAACCGAGCAGTTCTTGACATTCGTAACGGTCGCATTTTTCGAAACTTTGAATCGCGTATCGCGCCGCGGGGGACGAGGTGATGTCCTCTTTCTCGGACGCGGTGTCAGCATCGCGAGCTGAGTTAGCGCCACCTTTATTCTGTCCGATAACCGGGGTACTGGACATTTTGCTGCGTCCCGGCGATTTTTTAGGATACTGGGATTTTGGGATTACAATGATTACATATCTATCTTAAGATTCCAGAAGGGATTTAGGTTAAGGATACGGACGCGGTACCGGTACTCGTCAGGGAGACGCCTCTAAAAACTGCAGTCTCCAGCACAAAAGTTTATTACATTTTCGCTTCAAATTTGCTGTAAATTCGTAAATTCTGTCACTATGGACGCCATACATAAATTCGGAATCGATACCGGACTTCCCGACCGGGCCCGTTTCCGAGACACTTGCCCGCCATATTCGCTTCCCTAAGTTGGAATTTGACGGGTTCTGGGATAATCGCGTCACTGCGTTCGTCTTTGGACGGGTTTTACGGCAACTCGCTTGCCTGTGTTCGTGCCATTCTCCAAAGTGGCTGAATAGTCACCTTACCACTAACGATTAGATCAAAATCGAGTGAAGCACTTAGAAATAAACACCAAAGTGTTTTCCGAAATTGACAAGTGTTCATCAAATATCCTGTCGATGATCGCATGAACAAATTTTCTAGATCGTTGCCTTTGTCGTTGGAAGTATCTCGCCCGATGGCACTTCGGATCCAGCGTGACACCCGAATGGTGCTTTAAACAGATCACAGATGTGAAATTTCGATTCGGCCCGATCTTGTATTTAAAACCGAAACTAATCTTCTCGCTATTCATTGCTGATGAGGCAGAGGCGAATTGTAGCAGCGACAACGAGTTCAGAAGGTAGGATTCAAATGACATGAGTGCGCAATTGTCGTCGACATTGATTCTCTAAATGTGTTTTTTACAAGGGTAGCCTTTAAAAAGCAACCGCGAGTTCAGAGCTACAACCAAATATCAAATGATTCACTAGGATAAAATAACTCAAATAGCAATGGACTACTAAAATTAAATGCGGATGATTTATTTACGAATTTGAACTACTAAAAAACGAAATCTATTTATTAAATCGAAAATTCGAAAGAATTGGAGTTACCATCGTAATTGTAAATCATTTATAGTTTTAACAATGATAAAATGAAAATATAATAGTAAAACTAGTAATTTTTTAGATAAAATCTGACGATGGTTGGAAACGTGAGAAAAAACAAAAACAGTTATTTCACGCGATGCGACCATATAAGAGACTTATCGTTATTCTATTTCATAAAATTTTCAGCGCCTCCTGTGTGCGGCCATTCTTCTATTGCGGCCAAGTCTTGTGATAAATACTTTTTGATGTGTGGTGACATTTTCAATATTCTCTTAACAGAATCGACGCAGAAGATGTTTCGTGTAGCGGTCTGTGTTCTTGTAGTGACGCTTTTACTTCAACGAGTAGAATCCAAACCCGTAAACAGTAAGGCCAATATCAGCGCGGATCAGAATCAGGCTGATGCAGAAAAAGCTGTGAAGAAAATACTGAAAATGCCAGTCAATGGCGTGAAAAATGAAAACGAAGAGGTCGAAGATATCGTGAAAGCTGTCAAAGATGGCCGCGTCAGCGACATCGCAGAAGCTGTGAAATCAATCGATGTCGATTACCTGGTAAACGCTGTGAAAGAGAAAGGTGTCGCGGGCGTTGGACAGGCTCTGGAAACTATCAAACGGGACAGTTCGAAATTGAAACAAGAGTACAGCGCAGCGGCTAGAATACTGTATTCGCGGAAACGGAAAGCCGACTCGCAAGCCGATCAGATCGTCAGAGATGTCGATGATATCGTGAATGCCGTTGAACGCGCAGACGTCAAAGATATCGAAGCGTTGAAAAATGCGGACGACATCGAGAAAGTGGTTAAGGATACAAAACAATAAACCGGTGATAATGAAGATTTGGGCCCCGTCTTCAATTTTGGTCATTTGTGATCCTTAAAACACGGTTAATGAAACACAAGTGATGACGGATCGACTAAGGGAAGGCCGTGTTACAGGGGTGTGCGCAGCCCCTAAAAATATCAAGTTGCCTTTCTTGAAATTATATGCAAAATAAAAAGCATTAAACCGATACCTGAAAAGTTGAAATTCATTGTTCTTCGTATTTCCGAAGTGAGTTAATATTTTCCGATGAGTATTTTTCAGGTTAGATAGTATGACCTATTGCGCCGGATGCACCCCCACTAAATCAGACCCTTCCACCCATGATACTTCTATCATCTAAAAAGATGATTGTCGAAATCTTAACTGCCAGTGTTGAATTGGACCCAGTTCTGCCTCAGTTGTGAGTTAGGACTTCGGATTTCTATTATTGGAAAACTTAATTTCGAACCCTGGGTCCAGTTCCACAGTTCTGAGTTAAGATTTGACCCTGGGTTAAAACATTGAAAATGAACTAACTTTAACTCAGAGTTAACTCTAACTCACAACTGTGGAACTGGGTCCTGAGTTTTAAAATCTACCTATGGAGCTGGGTGGATCAACACTCAGAATCAAAGTTTTTACTCGAGATGAGGGTCCAATAGGTGGCTATTTGCAGGCCTGCTGTTATCAAGAATAATTAAACGTTTCCGCCAATTTTGCAAAAGACTCAACAAATAAACTAGGGTTGAAATGGTATTTCCCTAGCAGTTAGTTAATTTGTGCGGTTTTACAATACTGGAGCATTCCGAGCATTCCACGGATTTCACCCATATTTGAAACGATAAGACGCGGCCCGCCCAACAGCTCTCCCGTCACGGCTTGATTTCTCCTAGGAATAATATTGACGTTCCCCAGGAGGGGCTTCCACTGGCAGGCGAGCCACGACGTGGCTAAACTCGGCACTACCTCGACGCAATCCACGGTCCAGAGACAACAGAAATTCGAGCTTGATTGTCGATGCATTTTATAGCCACATTTGGAAAGAAAATCACTTGAATATCATTCTTGAACTTTTGTTTACATAGTTTAGATTTTTCTCACCAGTCAAACAATAGAAAAATAAATCTAGACACAATTTTACACATTTTACCGATTTGAATGATTCGGGATTCGAACCTACTCCATCGCGAACGAGCCGTCGCGAATGTCATCGAATACCGGCGAAATATGACATGTCCGCAATATGAGGAAATAAACATCAAAATTTACCCTTAATAACGTCGGATTTCTAGCGATTTCGACCCCGAAATGTTCAAGAAACTTCGCCAGAAGATAGAACAGGCGGCCGAGCAGATACCAGCTAAAGCTGAATCTGTAGTTCGAGCGGGAAAGGTAAAAAATCCAACTATTTCGACGACATCTGTCAAAAACTCAAACCCGGAAGTAAAATTGGTGTTTTCGTTTTTTTAATGTTTTCGGCGTCATCGTCGATTCCGATCGACCAGGACATTTGTAAAATTGAAAAAGTTAATCGTTTATATAATATGTGTGAGCATTTTGATGGTTTTCTTTTTGTCTTAAGCTTGTAATTTTCCTGGAAGCATTTCCCAAAAAAGGAGGGACTGGTGCCGGTGATGGGGACCGAGGGGAGGCTGGAGATTTTTTAAGTTACATTTTGAATAACTTCTCAAATCGTTTGAATGCTCCTCCCCCAACTTACGTCCTAGGACAGATTTTCAGGACTTGTCCCTTCCCGAAAAACATCATGACGGCCCCTGCCCTTCTTTGCTCTGTAATAGGCCTATGTCTAACCCCCTCCCCTACCCCGTTTATTGAATGTAAAATAGAATTGATATGAATTTTCAGCCATCGGAAGTTGATGCGTTTGCCGGACCTGCCGGTTTATCCAGTAGAAATGAGGTATCTATATAACAACTCTATATCCTCGATTCCTCGTCCTACCTACACTCAGGGAGTGGGTTTCATCTCTTTCTAGATCAGACACGGTTGAAGACAGTTTCAAGAACTCATCTCACAAATCAATATCCCATTATCCATTTTGACCAAAATGCTTCTGGGACCAACCAATTATTGGTGCAGAGTTAGCCTACCCCCATTCCATCAGATTCAAAATTTAGCCAATTTTGACGCGCAGCTTTTCATGCGTTTATTATCGGGCCTAGATTTAAGTTCTCGAAACTGAGAAAGTGTCTTGTGATATTCTTTTAGCTTCATATCGTAGACTCTCTTGGCTTTTAGCTGCGGTCAAACCCGTTGTTAAAGAAACCGGTGAAACTGTCGTAGAAAAAGTTTTGGAAGATTTCTAAACTTCAGTTGTTAGACTTAAATAGAAATAAACTCCTTTTCTATTACCTGAATTGTATTGTTTACCCCTCAGGAGCTTCAATCTTTAAAGCAAATTTGAGTTCAAAACTTGTTCGTTGTTTGCAAACAAATCTAAACCGCTGAAGATAAAGTTTAAAAGTTTGAAAAGAAGAGCTTTTTTCTCGGGTTGAAGTCCAAAAGTCGTCTTAAAGTTGTTTCCGGGGGATGAGCTTATGAGCTATAAAAGTTATTAGCGACTATAGAACTACATGCAAGGTTTTGAATTTTTTTCTGATTAGTTTAAGATTGAGAACCAAAACCTGGGCTTAGACCGGTCTTGAATGTAAGCCTCGCAACTGGACCTAGTCTGAATACAAGACAACGGTGCCCGTTTTTTGGGAACAACAGCTAGATTCATTTTAGACCTTAACTGGATCCTGCTAAAGTTAGTTTAGGCCCTATTCCAGGATATTCTTAATTGCTCTAATTCATGTGTGTCGTGTGTGTATTAACTTTGCTTTTAGAAATGCTAATCGAATCAAAGCGGCGTGTTTGTTTTTAACGCTGTTCATTTTGTTTATAATTTAGGACGGTGGTGTTGATGAGGTAATGCATTCGTGGTTGTGGTAATCCCTCTCCCTCACTCGCCAGCGGTTGCTCCGTCGATTCTACCACTGGCGAGTGTGGTATATATTTTGTGGTGGTAATTTCAACGTTAATCGCTATCATCATCTATCTTACTCTCGAAGTTTAATGGAATTCTTACTGATTATCGATATGATGATATTTGAATCTACCCGGTCTCCAGTTCCGCAGTTGAAGTCAGATCTGATCAACTCAGAAGAAGAGTTCATGTTGGGTGTTTATTGAAATATTATCTGTCTGATCATATTTTTGAATTATATATGCAGTCGTCCGTGAATTTCCATCTATCATTCTCTCTCAATTTTGTCCTAAAACATCCAACTTCGAGCGGGTTCTAGTAAGCCTACTCCGTACCGGTGATTTTAACACTTCAGACACAACTGTCGAATCCGTCGGGTTCTTTAAACCCTGGGCTCAGTTGCACAGTCAAGTCCAAATGTATTCTCAAATCTGAAGATAAGCCGTCAGTTGTTAGATTGGTTATAGGACACCGAAATGACTGTGGTTATATGTTGATAGATTGATTGCGCAACTGACCCCCATAATTTGGTAAATTACTATTAGATTTCTCTGCCTCATATTTTCCTATCTTTTATATACATATTGAAATTATACCTCGACAATAATTCGACGAATCGGTATCATCTGTGAAAGTGCATTTCACGTCAATATTTTACCTATTCTAGCGGAGATAATTATTGCGTTTTAATTTGTTTGTATTATGAAGTGGTAACATGTGCGATCAGTCAGATATATTCGATACTGTTCGTACTGTATTTATACATCAGTCTATGTATGGTGGTTCAGTTTAAAGGTTCGTAGCTGAAAAACCTTTTTCATCCGGAGGAGACCAGTTTCCACATTAGATTGTCCGAGGCAAAGTGAAATTATCGATTAATTTGAAATTTTGCTGTTGGTAATTTCTTGTTTTTGATACTGAAATGATTATTTCGAGGGTAAACCCATTCAAAACGTCTGTGAATAATTTAATATCTTCGTTATTTCATTTCAGCCGAAACCTGTAATACCGAGTGACGATGGCCCCCACCGACATAACCCAGCGGTATGTATGCTCTGACTTTGTTGTTAGATTGGCTATGGAACCAAAATGAGCTTAGCCTGGTCTTAAGTAGCTCGATTAGCTATAGAACTAAGTTGGACTTATACTGGTTTTAAGTACCGGTAGTTCGATTAGCTATATCGACTGATCGTCTTAGACTGGTTTTAAATGAAAGCCATGAGACTGCAACCGATTTTACTCGACCTCAGTGTAGACCGTGCACAGTTTTGAATCAGTTTTTATTTCCTGCTCACAGGGGGCGTACGGAGGTGATCTCATGGCGTTCGACTCCGCACCACCGACTCCGACTAAAGATCCCTCTATTGGTACATCAGTAGACGAACTGCCGGCCACGTTGCAGTTAGACGCGTCGAATTCGTCGCAAATAGTCGAAAATTCACGAAGATCTTCGATCAGTTCTATCACTAGTGAAGGTATGTGTAAGGCATTGAAGTTATTTATAGAAAAGCCCGGGCTGATCTAACGCCTGGAAAACCTGGAAAAATGAGGGAATCAGAAAAATATGGAAAAAACAGGGACAACTCACTGAATTTGGATATACCTTGTGTTTTATCAGTACGAGATTAGATGAATTGATTGAATAGTAACATTTTAAATCTACTAATTTCTCTGATTCATTCAGGGATTCTGTGTAATCGCATGAAATAATCATGGAAAAATCAGTGCCAGTTCCACAGTTGTGAGTTAAGATTTGACTCACTGAAAATCTTTAACTCAGAGTTAACTCTTTAACTCACAACTGTGGAACCGGGCCTAGGGGATTTGTAAATGGACGGAAAGTGTAGGCACCCTGAAGCCCTATTTTCAGATTTTAAAAGAAAGATTGATGCGATACTAAATTGAGTTTTAAAATGTTTTCTCTCCGCGTGTGAACAGGGCCGATGAATTCATCGATGATGTCGACCCCCGGTAGAGCGCCGTCGTACGTCCTACAGTCGGATATCGAGAGCGAAATAGACGAACCTCCGTCGTTTAACCTCGACAATTACAGCAAGGATGAAATATTCGTACAATTCCAGAAAGCGGTGAAACGTCTGCAGCGATACAAAACTAGATTCAACGAGGTAGAACTACATCCGTCTGCTGTTAACCCTTTCAGCGCGTCTACACCGCAGTGCGGTGTACGAATCAGTGATAGATTATGCTAGTACACCGCACTGCGCTGTATTGATGTTATTAGTAGTTATCTCTTGAAAAATGGCAGCACGTGTCAAACATAGTGAAATACTAGTAACTAACGATACACCGCGCCGCGGTGTAGACGCACTATAGTGGTATTCCCGTTAATCAACACACTAGGGTGGAATTTTTCAGAATTTTCAAATTATCTTCAGCACTATAGGGTATTAATTAGTCAGCACTGAAAGAACTAATGTCTGTGGGGTCATTCATTAATTACGTATGCATTGTGGGTGTCAATCTCAATTGCGTACTGTAATGCTTAATGTATATGAAATAATGGCCTATTTTGTGTACAAGGAGGTGAAGGGTTAAAAAATCAATATTTTATGCGTACATAGTCATAAATGAATGATCACTGTTTTCTGATTCTTGAGACTTATGTTAAGCACAATTTTTGCATCGCGTAGCTCACATAGGTTTTGAACTGACCAGGAAGATTGTCCAGTATAAATGAACCACCAATTTGAAGAATTCGCTAAAAAGGCTTTGCTCAACTTGAATCAGAGAAAAAAGAAAAGATTTCTTAAGTTTGAATATCGTTGGTTACGATCATGGCATGATCTTGATGTTATAACGCATGAAAACTTGACCTAAACTCGCTGGCTTGGTATTTTAACAATTGTATTACAAAATTTCTCAAAATGTACTGAAAAAATAGACCAAAGCACTGCTTAGTATTGATAACTTGTTATACATGAAGAAAAATTTGTTGAAATCTTGAAATTTGAATTTTCAGTTGAAAGTCGCATACAAAGACATGGACCATGACCGAGAGAAACTGAAAACGGCATTGGCAATGAGCCAAGATAAACAGTTCCGTCGGATATCGGAGTTGAAAGAGCAGACGCAACTCGATCAACTGGCGAAACAAGACCTCGAGAATAATTACCGTTTGATGTTAGAAGAAAAAGATGAACTCGTACGAGTTCTACAAACTCAGGTGAGTTCATTAGTAACTCAAGTGAGTTTGTTACTAGCACGAGTGAGTTCCCTTAACTCTGTTGTGAGTTCTACAAATTGTGCGACCTATTTTTGTTTGAAGTGGTATCTACTGCAGAGTTCTACAGATCAGGGGAGTTTGTGGCACAAGGAACTTTATGATAAAAAACATCCCCCACTGTCTGAGGATATCTTAATCAGGGAATTTGAATTTTTGGTGTCTTGTTGTTCTTACTGGTGATGAGTGACACAATGAACCTCTTGATAAGAAACAGCTCCCACTGAGGATATCTTATAATTTAATCAGGGAATTTGAATACCTTATATCTCATTGTTCTTGCTGGCGACGAGTGGAACAAGGAACCTCTTGATAAGAAACAGCTCCCATTAGGGTTGTCTTGTAATTTTTTGTCAAGGATCAGGGAAATATCCGGGATTTTGGATTTCCTGAACAGTGAGATCTCCGTACGAGGCAAGATTTTGAAACTGCTAGTAAAAACATGATTCATGTTTTAGGTGAAACTCCTCAAAGAAGGAAAAGAAATCCCTCCAGAATTACTCGGTGATTCGGAACCAGCGTCTGCTGCACAGAGCGGCGACCAAGCAGACGGACACGCTGCCGACGAATCGGCTACAGTTACCGCGTTGAAAGAAAAGGTAAGAAATACAGGACCAGAATAAACACAGACCTGGAAACCTGACTCGCGTCCAGACCTGACACAAACCCAACCTTAGACAGATGTCATCCAAACTCATCTAGTTTCCCCATTCAACTCGTTTTTAGGTGAAACGTCTAGAAGTTTTATTGAACAAATGCAAAGACACGATAAAATCTAACAAAGAAAAACACGCTCAACTGATCAGTGAAAAAGACTACCTTCAAAAACAACTTCTTGAAGCTCTTAATTCACCGGTAAATTATACATATGTGCATCGATGTTATTACCTATGTCACCATCGTATTATCTGGTCTGTGTTCTCATAGTAGAGTGGCTTTGATACCCGGTCTATAAAACTGGGCCCAGGTTGAGAATCTACCCCCAACTTTGATACTCAGTCTTTGGAACCAGGCCAAGGTTGAGGATTTACCCCTAGGGGTAACTTTGATACTCAGTCTTTAGAACTGGGCCCAGGTTTAGTATCTACCCCAAAGGGTAACTTCGATACCGCACTCGGCTTGTGAAACTGGGCTCAGGTTAAGAATTTATCCCAAAGAAACCAGGGTACCTGGTCTATAAAACTGGGTCCAGGTTGAGAATTTACCCCTAGGGTTAACTTGGATACCCAGGCCTGGTTTGTTAACAATATCTGCCTTAAGGGTGATAAGAGTTTACAGGGGCAGCCATTGTTAGCGAGGTGTGCTATGAAATTAGGTGCCTATCGTAGAGTTTAAGGACTTCAGGACAATGAGCTGAATCTCATTGCTAGAGAGTAAAATCATCTTCATGAATTTGTAAATGTGATTGTTTGGTTTGGATTTGTATAGAAGACCGAGGGCGACGAAGACGACGAAAAACTACGCGCGCAAATCTCCGAGGCTCGTAAAATCATCGAAGACCTGGAGACGAGTAAAGTGATGGCGATCGCCGAGACTAAACAAGAGATGCATTTAGCGTTGGAGTCGAAGGACGACGAATTGAAACAGATGCAAGAGACATGTTCGAATTTAAAACAGCAGCTCGCCGAACTGAAAGAGTCGAACGATAAACTTCAACAACTCAGTGAGTTATTGAACATACTCTAAACTACTAAAAGTGTAAAACTCAGTGAGTTATATTAGATACACTCTTAACTACAATGTACTAAAACTGTTAAACTCAGTGAGTTATATTAGATACACTCTTAACTACAATGTACAAAAACTGTTAAACTCAGTGAGTTATATTAGAAACACTATTAGCTACAATGTACTAAAACTGTTAAACTCAGTGAGTTATATTAGATACACTTTTAACTACAATGCACTAAAACTGTTAAACTCAGTGAGTTATATTAGATACACTCTTAACTACAATGTACAAAAACTGTTAAACTCAGTGAGTTATATTAGAAACACTATTAGCTACAATGTACTAAAACTGTTAAACTCAGTGAGTTATATTAGATACACTTTTAACTACAATGCACTAAAACTGTTAAACTCAGTGAGTTATATTAGATACACTTTTAACTACAATGCACTAAAACTGTTAAACTCAGTGAGTTATATTAGATACACTCTTAACTACAATGTACAAAAACTGTTAAACTCAGTGAGTTATATTAGAAACACTATTAGCTACAATGTACTAAAACTGTTAAACTCAGTGAGTTATATTAGATACACTTTTAACTACAATGCACTAAAACTAAAGCTTTGTGAGTTAAACTACAGTGCTAACATTGCAACATTTCAGGGAGTTTTTGAACATTATAAACTTCTAAAAAAGAATTGTCATCTTAGCTAGGATATTCAGACTCATTTTGGTTCAGTTCAACAGTTGAGACTTTCTTGTGTTGTAGGTAAAGAACAGCTGGAAAAATCTCGCGAAATCATAAGAAAATTACAGGAAGAGAAGAAAGCGCTGGCGCAAGAGACCGACGAGAAAATCGCGCTTGCGGAAAAGAGTTTAGAGGAAGAACGGTCGAATCTCGTGCAAGAATTACATCGCGGGAAACAGGCGACTGTTTCATTGTTACAGGTTAGTACGGTTACATGTGCATGTACAGTAACATGTGCATGTATGTTTACATGTGCATGTACATTAACATGTGCATGTACGGTTACATTACCTCGAGAATTTACATCGCGTATCATCGACGTTTCATTCTCTGTATAATTACGCGCAGAAAGAAAATGAAGATAAGTTAGAACAAGCGATTCAAGAACAGGAAAAAATCTGGCAAGAAAAGTTCGCGCTGAAGGTACGTAACAGATGATATTTCGAAAACAAATATTCTATCATGAAGAACAGTCCCTGAAAATACTGGACTTCAGATGATTTTATATTAAATATTTGAGTTTTTGGCGCAGTTTGACGAAGAGTAAAAATTAGTTCTTTTCCGATATTTGAAATTTGATTCAGATTTGAACCGAGAACCGTTTATTATTAAAACGCGTTTAAATGTTGATCGTATTATTTCTAGGAGCGAGAATACGAGCACAAACTGCAGTTGAAACTCACAGAGAAAGAGGACGACATGAAACTCGCCATCGAAGAACGAGATCTACAAAAGATGGCAGCACTGAGTCAACAAGATTCGGCCAAAGACGAACTTCAAACCGAATTACAGTCGATGAAATCTGTAAGCCGGGAATTTTATCGTTGAAATTCATTCTATTTCGTTGAATTATTTCTCAGTGATTTCGACTTCGGTATTTTTATTTGTTTAGAAAACTGTTGAATTGGAAAACGTTATTGAGAAACTGAAGGCTGATCATAAAACGCAGTTAGATTCGTTCCTCGCTCAAATGGAGTCAAATACACTCAGACATAAAGAGACTTTAGCTGAAATTAAAGTGAAATTTGATACAAAGGTAAAATGGCATTCGCTTGATTACTTCTTAGTGGGTCTTACCATTCTTGATATCTCAGGGATTTTGTGTGGGTCTTATCCTCCTTGATATCTGATTGATACTTAGAGGGTCTTACCCTCCTTGATATTTGATTGGTTCTTAGGTCTTACCGTCCTTGATATTTGATTGGTTCTTAAGTGTTACCCT
The DNA here is from genome assembly GCF_964204645.1 of Tubulanus polymorphus. NCBI lineage: Eukaryota > Metazoa > Nemertea > Palaeonemertea > Tubulaniformes > Tubulanidae > Tubulanus > Tubulanus polymorphus. The sequence continues at coordinate 11,657,583 of NC_134034.1, forward strand.
TCTTGATATTTGATTGGTTCTGAGGTCTTACCGTCCTTGTTTTGATTGGTTCTTAGGTCTTACCCTCCTTGATATTTGATTGATTCTTAAGAGGGTCTTACCCTCCTTGATATCTGATTGATACTTGAGAGGGTCTTACCCTCCTTGATATCTGATTGATTCTTAGGGTCTTACCCCTCTTAATAACTGATTAATTCTTCGGGATTTATTCCCCTTGATTACTGATCACTTGTGTGGGACTTTTTGTGGGTCATTTTACACATTGTCTTCAATTCTTAGTTGAAACAAACATTCATCTGATTAGTTATAGCACTTTTAGAGGTAGTTCAGAATTTTGCTAACGAATCTGTTTGATTATGCCTCCGTTTCAGGTGAAAGAAATACGCGAGAAATGTTCGCAAGATTACGAAACGAAAATCGACCAACTGCGCCAGGATTATCAGACGCGCACGGAGGAGCTGGAGCGACGTCACGAGCAGACGTTGAATTCGTCGAACTCCGACTTCGAGGTGTCGCGTAAACAACAGATCGAACGACTCGAAGCGAAACATCACTCGGTGCTCGAGGAAAAACAACTTCAAATCGAACTCTACGCGAACGAGATCGCCGATTTAAAATCGAAAAATGTCGATCTGACGAACTGCGGCGACGAGCTAACCGCTCGAATTGTTGAATTAGAAACGAGTTTGAATTCGGAGCGCGAAACGTCGGAGAAACTGATCAAAGACGTGGAGAATCTACAAATACAGTTCGAGGTCGACCGGTCGAAACTGGTTGACGAGTCGACGAGTTTCGCCGCTCGGTGCGACGAGTTGAACGTGAAAATAACGCTGTTGACCGACGCGAATTTCGGCATGAACGAAAAATGCGACGATTTGGAAAATCGTTTGAAAGAGAAGGACGCAGAAGTCGGTAAAACGGAGCAGCAGGTCGCGGCGCTGGAGCAGCAGGTCGCGGCGCTGGAGCAGCAGCTCGCGGTGCTGGAGGAGAAACTAACCGCGATCACGGAAGAGAAAAACGTCGTCGACGGTTACCTACGCGAGAAAGAGCAGACGATCGGTGAATTGACCGCCGAGAAATCGGATCTGACGATGAACGTCGAAGCGAAACGGAAGGAAATCGACCTCGTCGTCGAGCAATACGAGGAACGAATAAAATTCGCAGCGGAGAATCACGAGCGAGAGATCGCGAGACGAGTCGAGGTCGCCGAGTTACAGCAGCGCAGCTCGGTGACGGAGATATCGAGCGAGTTAGGCGAACGTCTCGAGCGCGCGAATAAAACGATCACCGAGTTGGAGAACGTCGTGCAAGAGTTGAAATTAACCGAGAGCGAACTTCGAAGTCGGTTGGACGTCGAAAAAACGGACTTCGACGCGAAGTTAACGACGATCGCGGAAACGAAAACGATCTGCGAAAATCGCGTCGTCGAATTAGAACGGAAGTTGAGCGAACTGTGCGAGAGACTGGCGGCGGAAAAGACGGACGCGGACTGCAGTCTGGCGGAGGCGCAGGCGGCCGGGCAGGCGTTACGCGACGAGCACGCCGCCGAGAAAGATCGACTGAATAACGAAATTAACGATCTGCGAAATAAACTGGAGGCGAAAATAACCGACGCCGGAACGCTCGAAGGTAAGATAATTCACTTGCAGGAAGTTTGTGATCAATTGCAGAGAGAAAACGAAGACAGTCGAACGCGCGAACGCGAATCAGAAAATAAATACGACGAAATGAAACGAACGTCCGATGAACACGTGGAGAACTTGACGACCGAATTAAACGCGTTGAGAGACGAACGTGGAAATAACGAACTTCTCGAACAGAGGAAATCGGAATTAGAATCCGCAATCGATTCTCTGCGCGACGATCGCGAGAGTTACGTGAAACGTTTGGACGAAGCGTTAGTTTCGATGACGCCGGATGTCATCGGGGAAGAAGCTGGCGATCCGACCGTGAAATTAGAACGGATTCTAGAAGCGTTCGTCGCGTCGAGAACGGAGCGCGATAAACTGACCGCGGATCTCGCGGAACGCGACGCCGAGGCCGTCGAATTAAAACGGCTAAACGACGAATTGAAAACTGATTCGCAAAATCGGATTCGCGAATTCGAAGAGAGTCGCGTGGAATCGAGCGAAATTACGCAAAATCTTGAGGCGAAGTTAAACGAGTCGAACGGTAAAATTTCCGACTACGAAAAACAGTGCGAAACGTATCGGACGACTTGCGAAAATCTCGAGAAGAAATTATCGGAAGAACATTCGCTGCATAACGAGGTGTTGACCGAGCTGAAGGAATCGCATTCGAGAATGTACGCGGACAAACAGGAGGAGTTTACGCGCGAGAAGGGTGAAATCGTTCAGAGTTACCGAGCGGAGGTCGAACAATTGAAACAACAAGTCGCCGCGGAGAAGGAGAACCTGGCGCGGTTCCAGGACTCGGTGAAGACGAAATTCGAAGAGCGCGAACAGAAGTTCAAGGAAAGTTTGTCGAAACTGAGGGAGAAACTGCAGCAGAAGTTGAAACAGAAGGAAGAGGAGTACAAGAAGAAGGCAGACGCGCTGGTCAGCGAAGGGCAGGAGAACGTGACGAGAAACCTGCTCACCTCGCATCAGCACGAGCTAGATAGTGTGCGAAATACACACCAGGCGGAGCTGAAAGAAAAGGAGCTAGAAATCGAGAAGTTGACGAGTGCTCACAAAGAAGAGTTGAACGCGTTGGAGAAAGAGAATGCGGAGAAGATCGAGGAATTCGAGGAGAGATCGCGCAAAATGAACGAAGATTTCGTCGTGAAACAAGCCACGTTTGAGGAAAAGCTGATGAACTCCGAAGCTCAGAGTGATCAATATAAAACGTCTGTGATACAACTAGAAACGGCAGTCGCTGAACGAGATGCTAAGATATTAGGACTGCAGCAGAAAGCGCTGACACAAACTCAGGATCAAAACAATCAAATGGAATCTATGCAAGAGGACTTTCAGACAAAGGTTAAAGAGAAACAGGATGAAATTAAAGACTTGCAGGAGAAGCTGGCCGAAGTTATTGAAAGTCAGGAAAGAGTCGAAGCTGAAAAGGCGACGCTTTTGGAGAAAACTACCGCCCAACACGCAGGGGAGTTGGAATCGGCGGCGGCAGAATTGGAATCGAAAACGAAACAGATCGAACTGTTAACGGAGGAGCTCGATTCGTTGAAGCAACTGCTCGAATTGAAAGAGGAAGAGATCGCTCAAAACGACTTCAATTTCAAGGAGCAAAAAGAAGTGATCGAGAAATTCGAAAGCGTCCTCGTGCAGAAGAATTCGCTCATCGAAAAGTATTGCGACGAGATTCGCGAAAAAGATGGCGTCATACTTCGGAAAGAGGAGGAGTCGAACGAGGAGTCAGTCGGAAAGGATGACAAAATAAAGGGATTGAAAGAAATGGTGGCGGCGTTTGAGACGAAAGTTCAGGAAACGGAATCTGCCTTACGAGAGTCTGAGGAAAAATCTATTGGAAAGGATGATGAAATAAAGGAATTGAAAGAAAAAGTAGAGACAGAGATTCAGGCTAAAGAAGGTGCCATACAAGAGTTTAATGAGAAATCTATTGGAAAGGATGATGAAATAAAGGAATTGAAAGAAAGGATGGCGACGTTTGAGATTGAAATTCAGGAAAAAGATGCCGCCTTGCAAGATTCTGACCAGAAATTTGTCGGAAAAGATGCCGAAATAAATGAACTAAATGAAAAAATTGCCGTATTTAAAACTTTGGAGAGTGAAATGGAGAAGTTAAAATCGGAATTAGGGGAGGCAGAAAAGTTGAATTTAGAAAAGAAGGATTTGATACAAATGCTTGAAAACGATAATTCGGAGACGCGAACAAAATTGAAAGCGGTCGAAGAAGAATTGGAGGAAAAGAAGGAGGTGTGCGACGAGAAGATATCGTTGATTACGAGTTTAGAGGAGAACGATCTGGAATTGCAAACAAAACTGAAAGAATTGACGGATAAATTGGAATCGACCGAGCAGAAATTACAGGAGTGCATCGCGTCGTACGAGCAGACGATCGATCAACATAAACAACAAGCAGACGCGTTGAAACATGTCCTCGCCGGGCAGAAAGACGAACTCGAACTGCTACGCAAACAGACGTCGGATATGGAGAACCAGTCGAAGATGAATCATGCCGATTTGGAGAACGCGTTACAAACGAAAGTTCGCGAGAGCGAGCAGGAGCTGTTGAACGCGGCAGAAAAACATCGCGACGAGTTAACTCGAGTTAAAAACGAAACGAAAGAGAAAATCGGTCAAATGAAACAGAAATATTCGACGAAATTAAAAGAGATTCAGTCGGTGAATAGCGAACACGTCGGTGAGTTGGAAAGTAAGATCGAAGCTCTGCAGAGTGGCGTCGAAGTTTTAGACGCCGAGAAATGCGAAGCGATCGCTGACAACGATAATCTACGCGTTAAAATCGACGAATTGGAAACTCGTTGCGGCGACAAAGACGCGGAAATATCATCGCTGAAAACGCTAGTGGCAGACGCGAATTCGGCGCTGGATTCGACTAAAACCGACAACGAAAAATACGAAAGTGAACTCGGCGAAAAGAATTCGTTATTAGAATCCTATTCTAGTCAAATCGACGAGTTGAAAAAGACTCACGACGAACTGAGCGCTAAAAACGACGAATTGCGGAAAGTTATTTCGGAACTGGAAAGTTCTAGCGTGGACAGCGCGAAACTGGAAGAAACCGCTCGCGAGAAACACGTTCTAGACGAGAGAGTCGTCGAATTGTTAGCGAATAATCGGGAATTGAACGAGAAATTGTCGGAATTACGAAACGAGAAAGAGCGTCTGCAGAACGATTCGGTCGGACGCGACGGGGAAATGCAAACGCTGCTGTCGGAGTTAGAATCGGAAAAACGTCGTTTGGAGGCGAAGCTCGACGCGGAGAAATCCGAACGCGAGACGTCGACCGCGGAGCACGAGAAACTGATCGTCGAAATGAAAGCCGATTATAAAGAAAAAATGCAGAAACTCGTCGACGAGGGTAACAAAAAACTGACGGAGCTGAAGAAAAAAGCCGAGCTGAAATTGACGCAGATTAAACGCACAATGCAAGGAAACCGCGACGACGTCATCACCGAGATGACCGAACAGATCGCGAGACTTCAAGATCAAATATCCACGTTCGAAGAAACGGTCGATCGACTGACCGCTGAGAAGAACGACCTGAACGCGGAATTCGAGTCGACGAAATCGGAGAATTCGAAGTATCGCGACGAAATCTCCGAGAAATTGGCGATTAAAGAGGCCGAGTTGACCGAGGCGACCGCGGCGACCGATTCCAAACTCGGCAAGTTTAAAAAACTGATTCAGAGTTTGAAAGCGGAACAAGAAGAGCAGACGCGGATGGTCGCCAGGTTGGAGAAGGAACTCGCGGAATCGGAAACGCAACGCAAGACGCTCGGCGAACAATTCGAGTTGGCGAAACACGATTTCGACGTCGACATGCGAACGTTGAAACTCGAACACGAGAACGAAGTCGACGCGATGCGACGCAATTACGAGGATCGCATCGAAGACTCGGAAACGATGACGAACTCGCGATTGAAACAACTCGTTAAAGAGTTCAATCTGAAAATGGCCGAGAAAGAGAAAGAGTTTCAATCGGTTTTCGGTCAGGCTTACGGTGAGTGCGTGCGTAGCGATCCCGGGGCAGGTTCCATAGTCATGGCTTAGACTTAGACCAGTGTCTAAGACCAATTTCTATAGATAATCTAACAATTTAAGATTTAAAACCACTTTTAATCTCAACTATGGAACCAGCCTCTAGTAGTACTATCAATAACCCTCTAGTCATAGAGGTCTTGCAGCTCTGTGCCATATTGGTTGGCAAAAACAACTGATTTACTACATGACAGACCCTTAAACTCTGTAAACCCCCTGATTGTGTTCTGTTTTTATGTTCATCAAACTATGAAGTCACATGCAAGACCTCTATCGACCTTTCTAGAAAATATGGCTGACTCCACGAATCCTCCAATGACATCATCAACTTGCCTTTTACTGATACAAGAAGGGATTATATTATGATGTGGGGCATCCTATTTTCTGGAAGGGTCTCTTAACAAATATTTCATGTATTCTGTTAACCACTCCTCTGATAGACCACAACAGTAGCTTTTACTTAGATCTACAGTGAACCCTTATTGTTGCAGTCAAGGCTTAGAGTTTCTAGATTGAACCTATTCTGGTTTAAGAATATCAATTCTAGATAACAAACTCTCTACCGGTCGCTTCTATCAGGTTTACTGATTACAAACTCTCTACCGGCCGCTTCTATCAGATTTACAGATTATACTATTCTGGATTAGTTAGAGATCGTATTCTGGTCGAACATAGTGCGCCAGAAGTCAATTTCAAAGACAATTTAGAAGAGAATTCTGGAATCGGTAAAGACCGATTAAAACCTGCCTAATGGCGCTTGTGGTCATGACAGCACTGCTGGGCCACGGATTCATTGAGGTCGTCGATGAATGTTGTCCTCGTTCTGAATATAATTTGTGTTTGTAAACAGAAAAGAGTCAAGCTGCGGAGAATAAAATCGGCGCCGAACATCAGGAACAGATGGAAGAACTACTGAAAGACTTACACGAGAAGGATCAACACATGGACAAGTGTATCGAGGAGTATGAACAAAAAATTAAAGTAAGTGAACATGAAAATGTAAATGTTACCAGCGTGACCTCATTCTTCAAAGATTCAGTAAAATATAACTGTAACAAAATCCATCCTTGACGATAAGATATTACCATTGATATATGTAAAGTATTAATAAGCGCAGTATTTACTTAGTATTGATAATTGTTTACTTCTGCTGTGGGCTTGTAAAAACCCTTCCGTACATAGCTAATTTCATATATTATACCTGATGAAAATTATGGAACAAGCTTCCTGTCAGTCGGGCGCAATCACTTCCATCAATGATTTTAAGAAGCAGATAAAATGCTTTCTTTTTAAGCAGGCATTTCATAACATGTTAAGTGTTCTGAGCGTGCTGGCTGTATTTAGCACTATGTAAATCACATTATTATCGCAAATTATTATAAGCCCATCCCAAAATAATTGTCTGTTTGCCGTAACACCGACTCAAGAGTCGGTAGGTATGTAGAAATATTTTTTTGCAAACTTTTAGGGCAAAAAACAAATTTATCACCTCTTATATGGAAATGATATCAAAAATAAAATTTATTTCAATGAATCCCAAAAAAAGTTTTCACTCGGTGCCTTTGAAGTCGGGTCGGTCGGGTTACAGCAAACAGACCATTATTTTGGGATGGCCCTTATTATGGCTGAAGTGATTCAAGATTGTAAAAATCTCAAAATAGTCGAAATGATATGATGATGTTCTGATGATATTCTAAAGGATTTGGAGGCCGAACGAGATGGAACCGTCGATGAACTGCATCAAGAGATCGACCGTTTGGATAAACTGTTGATTCTACGCGACGAGGAACATCGCATGGAGGTCGCCGGCATCGAGAGTCGAATCGACGAGACCGTCGACGCTCGTATGAAACAGAAGCAGACGGCGCACGCCGAGGAACTCGACGGATTGATGAAAGAATGGAACATCGAACGCAAGGTAAAAACGAGAGAAAGAAAGAGAGACCGTGAACAAGCGTTTGAACGTTAAAGGGTTAAAGGTCGATTATCATAACGTCTGTCAATGTCAACGCACCAGCTTACTCATCCTCCCTCGCGTACGGATTCCAACAATCACGATCTAGCTATGAATGGAAAAACCCAAGCTGAAATGAGGCTACAAGGAAATGATGCTTTGTTTCTCTTAATTAGCCAGGGGCCAGTTGCACAGTCGTGAGTTAAGTTCAAAAGTGGTCTTAAATCTTAAGACCGGATCTAAGTTGTTAGATTGGCTATAGAACTAAGTTGGTCTTAGACTGGTCTTAAGTCAAAGCCGTGACTGCGCAACCGGCCCCTGGTCATTTTGAATTTAAAAATCATCAGAATTCTAGGAATAGTAATGTACAGGGTTGATAGGCGGCCGGCCGGGTCAAGTTTTAAGTTCAGCAGAAATGAAAAACAAGGTATCAATTCTTTTGAGCCTAAAACATGATTTCTGATCGGCTATTGATGGCTGCGACTAAGCTGCAATCAGGCCGTTATCCCAGCCGAGGGAGGATGCGGCTTACTACTCCTTCCCCTGACTCACCATTTCTTCATCGTCCCTGTTCTTTTTGATGATTCTCATTAACACAATTTCTTGATAATTGAGAGTCACGTTTAGATGATGCACCTATAAAAATTTGTTCTCGAAATTCTCTCCAAAAAATGAATTTTGGAAGAGTTTTTTTTTTTCTTAAATTATTATTTCATTGAAACATGATAAACTCACGACGAGATGATGAGAATTAACCCTGCCGAGGTGATTACACTGTATTTAGCCGTACACCGTAAACGATTGGTACATTGTGATCTTCTATATTGTTTTTATGCTTTTATCGGATTGTCAATGCATTGTAGAATATTTTGCCACCGGTCTCTTTGCTCAAAGGTTGTCGAATATTTTTCCAGTTTTCGCCGACATGAAATTTGATTCTTAAGAGTGAGAATAATTCATAATGAATGGACTTTAAGCGAGTGAAATCTTAAAACTGTAGAACTGGGTCCAGCAATGTGAAATTGTGAAGAAAAAAAACTATTTTCACTTACTGGTAATTCACAATGCGTGAATTTTGGTCTCCAGAACCCAGATCCACAGTTTTGAGTTGAAATTTCACTCTACAGTTTGTGAACTAATCAAAGAAAATTAAGTAATTTGATTACGGAGTACAGACAGATCCCGCACGGATTCGAATGCCATCGCGTTCGAATCCGTGCCGAGGGAAGACGCCAGATCCGAGGCCACCGCGCGAAGATCCAACTGATATAAAAAACAACCTTTCAGTAATTGAACTGTTTATTATTTCTCTCACTCACGTCTCGTCTCGTTGCAATGTTTATTTTTTCTGATCTGTTTTGTATTGTTGATATATTATTATTATTATTATTATTATTATTATTTATTGTATGGTTATTATGTTATTTATTTGTAGCCGATTGATAATTCGACCGACTGCTCCCCCGCTGCAGTAGCTTACGTACAGGTATTAATATCATCGATGTTTCATCTCTCTCTAGTCTCTCTCTTACCCTCGTTTTTATTCACATTCCGTCCGGTTTGGTTGTGGTTCTTCTGAATTTTTCTATAATCGTTACCCCCGGTGATCAATTTGGAGACCGGGATTTCGTCTATATTTTTTTCCGTCGTTCGATCTTTCGTTTACCGGATCAAAAACCAGCGGCGTAAGGTATCAGGAAATTCAACGGTTTTGGGTTGAAATATTGACACCAGGGGGCAGTTTTTGAAAAGTTTAAGGCTAATGATGATTGAAAAAAAAAACTTCAGTGTGTTGAATTACGGGAATACCACTTTAGTGTGTCTACACCGCGGTGCGGTGTACCGTTAGTTACTAATATTACACTATGCTTGACAGGTGCTGCCATCATTTATTAGGGATAAAAACTAATAGCATCAATACAACACAATGCGGTGTACTAGCAAAATCCTTCACCGCTTAATACACCGCACTGAAAGGGTTAAGAGAGTGTTGTCATGTACATAGAGAAGTGATGAAATTTTTTGAGTGAATGCTCTTCAACGGCCCCCAAACCAGACCTTAACCCGACACACTTTTACGATACTTTCACCATCAAGAACATGAAAACATTTTAATGAATGTTACTCGTAATGAATATTTGTGACGATGGCGTATCTTATTCCATGCAGCTCCGCACAGCCTTGACCTGTATTCGTCACATCAGACATTCAATGGATCATTTCATTCCTGTAGTTCATGATTCTATGTTGATCTTGCAACGAGGCACGGATAATTAATACTGGTACTGTCAATCAATGCATGCTAGCCCCACCCCACAACCCTCTCTCTCTATCCATCCTCTACGGTCATTTCCCGGTTAATCGACTGTCCTCTCTAAATGTTATTCGAATCAAAATTTCTTTCTTCGAGAAATTAAGGACATTTTTGAATTCATCTAAAAATGTTAAGCAGATGAGGGTTTTTCGACGTATCGATTCAATAGAATATTGTGTGATGCGTGTTTTACAGGAACTCGTACGTCAGAATCAGTTGGCGTTAACGGCGTTCAGTAGCAGTTCAACGGGCAGTGAATTACTGAGGCAACAGATTATACACCTTACTAAACAGCTAGACGAATGGAAATCAAAATACAAGTAAGCAATATACATTATCAGTGTTTTCCGACCACGCCTTTCATTCATTTTACATCCATCAATGTCAATATTCTATCAATGCTGATAACTGCTTTGAAATATATTGAGCTAATGTGAATAAAAGAAGATTACCCCAAAAATGTTCTGTATTTTTTGGGGGAATTGAAAGCCTCGCTATTTCAGCAGCTGCGATGTTGTACACTTAACAATGCATGCAGCCCTTTAAGAAATTTGTAAAACAAAACTATTTCATCAGTCCATTCGTGTTAGCTTAATAACCAAATACAAGTAAGCAATATACATTATTAGTGTGGACAGGTTTAAGAGGGGCGGCTCCATCCATTTCTTTTTTACATCCACCCTTCTGAAAATCAGCCACCCCTTATAAGATATTTGCTACCGCCACCGGAGTGGATGTCAATATTCTACGAATTCTGATAACTGCTTTGAAATATATTGAGCGAAAAATGTGAAAAATACGAGATTACTCCGAAATTAAGCTTCGATTTTCTGTATTTTTTGGGGAATTGAAAGCCTCGCGACTTCATCTGTAAACTGCGATACAATCTTTCATCATAAGTTCGTCGGTCTGTGACGTTTAGCTTTAAAAAAGTAATGGCTGACCGGACGAAGCTCGGCGGAAATGAGAAACAAGATTTCTATTTTTTTAGAGCCTTACGCGAAGTTTTCAAAGTCTTATCGTCTATAATTTATTATTTACTATATTAAATTTTTTGTTGAAAATCGATGACTCTGCCCGTAAATATAATGTATATGTATTATAGCGATGATTATAAGTAAAATAAAATCTAAATCTAAAATCTAATGATGTAATTGATTTTGAATTCAGATTGGATATCGCTGAACTGTCGGGCAATAAAGAGATGGTACTGAACAAACTGGACGCGCCGTTGCTACAGTTACGACCGACGGTGAACGATGACGGCGAAGAATTAAACGAAACTCAACAATTAGAATTGTACAACATGAATCTACAGGCTCACATTTCGCAGCAGAACGCCGAAATAGCTCAATTGAAGATTAAAGATCGAGACTTCGTTCAAAGGGTAACGATCCCCATCGATATCTAGATGAGGAGAGAATCGCACAATGATAATGAAAAGTCCGAAAATGAAACTTCGAGATAGTAGTTTATTTCAACGTTTCGACTATATTTTAATAGTCATCGTCAAGAATAAATCATTATTCCTGAAGATGACTATTAGAATATAGTCGAAACGTTGAATAAACTACACTAGTTTAAGGAATACAGTATTCCTGAAGATGACTATTAGGATATAGTCGAAACGTTGAATAAACTACACTAGTTCAAGGAATACAGTATTCCTGAAGATGACTATTAGGATATAGTCGAAACGTTGAATAAACTACACTAGCTCAAGGAATACAGTATTCCTGAAGATGACTATTAGGATATTGTCGAAACGTTGAATAAACTACACTAGCTCAAGGAATACAGTATTCCTGAAGATGACTATTAGGATATAGTCGAAACGTTGAATAAACTACACTAGTTCAAGGAATACAGTATTCCTGAAGATGACTATTAGGATATAGTCGAAACGTTGAATAAACTACACTAGCTCAAGGAATACAGTATTCCTGAAGATGACTATTAGGATATAGTCGAAACGTTGAAATAAACTACTATCTCGAAGTTTCATTTTCGGACTTTTCATCATCATTGTGCGATTCTCTCCTCATCGCGTCAACACGGATATAGTGTTCTACCAATCGTGATCGATATCTAGACCCTACGACCCCTTTCAGGATGGCCACTGACCTGGAACACTCAGGGAATCGGAAAAATCGAGAAAAAAATCTGGGGGAAAATTTTACCAAAAAAACTGAAGAACTAAGGGAATTTGGATAATGCTATTTCACTCAGGGAATTTGGGTAATCGCATGGAAAAATTAGGCAAAACATGGGAGATTTGACAAATTTTTACCAAAAACCTGGAAAACTCAGGAAATTTAGATAATGCTATCGACCACGTGTTTGTTAATCAGTGCGTGATTCAATTAAAGATGAATGAATCGTAACGTTTTGAGCCTAGAAATTTCGTCGAATCTCTGGAGGGGAATTTTGTGATTCACATGGTTAAATCAGTAATAATTCAAGGGATTTGTAAATGGGCTGAAAGTGGTCACCCTGGCTTCGAATTGATATACATGTATGGTTATAATCGACTCCGTTTTCAGATGGAAATGATGCAAGCTCGGTTGAATTGTTACGAAAGAGGTGAAACGCCGCCACCTAGCCCGTGTAACATGAACCATTCTGGTATAAACAACTCATCGTCAGTCGGTGGCGGTCTGTTGTGTGAAGCCACTGAATATGAGGTATGTTTCGCCTAAAACTGACCCAAATTAAGTGCTGGAGATAATTTGAAAATTTTGAAATATCCCACCCCAGTATGTTCAATAACGGATATACCGGGTACTGCTATAGTGCGTCTGCACCGCAGTATTATTTCATCAGTTCATATTCATCGCTTAAAAGGATTTGTTTTTGTCGTTATTTCAGTATTTAAAGAACATTCTTTATCAGTACATGCTCGGCAAAGAAACAAAAGTAAGTTGTGTATCTCAACTGGCCCCTTGTATCCTAGACCCAGTTCCGCAGTTGCAACATCAGAATTGAACTCATTCTGAACTGTTAACCCTTTCAGTGCTGGCTAATTAATACCCTATAGTGCTGAAGATAATTTGAAAATTCTGAAAAATTCCACCCTAGTGTTGAATAACGGGAATACCACTATAGTGCGTCTACACCACAGTGCGGTGTATCGTTAGTTACTAATATTTCACTATGTTTGACAGGTGCTGCCATCTTTCAAGAGAGATAATTAGTAATTACTAATTAAATCAATACACCGCAGTGCGGTGTACTAGCAAAATCCATCACTGATTCATACACCGCACTGCGGTGTAGACGCACTGAAAGGGTTTTAAAGAGTCGGATTTAATCAATAGTTCATAGCTGAGTTTGTGTTTTCGTATTAAGTGACTGATTTGATTTGTATTACAGGTTTTAGCGCGAGTTCTATGCACAATAATGCGATTTTCTAAAGACCAAGCGCAACACGTTATAGAACGCGAAGAAGCCAAACTTGTCGTAAGTAAAATCTACGAACACCATTTATTTGTTTCACGAATGCCGTGCTTTTACTTGAAAAACTAACCTTTATCTATCTGGATTCGCATAAAAATGAATCTATGATTGTAAGATCAAGAGATGTAGTTTTAAGGGGGGGGGGTCAACATCAGACCATCTGGAAATTTCATTGTTCAATCAATGAAAAGTTTTTGCATGTTTGCCAGGGCGAACTTCAGTTTCTCGATTCTTGACTGTGGAACTAGAAAACAAACGCACAACTACAGTAGACTCTGTTTACGCTGGAGCAGATTGCCTCTGATTAACCCATGCCGCGAACTCAATGAGTCGATTGCCTCTGGATTATCACTTGCCCTGCCTGAAAATAGACAAACAATTTTCTTACTCCGTGAGAACGATCCATCCGTCTGCCTCAGAGGAATTTACATACCTCAGAATATATAGGGGTCATTCATTTATTACGTACGCATTAGGGGAGGGGGAGGGGTAAGTGCAATTGCGTACTGTAATATTTAATGTATATGAAAAAATGGCTGATTTTGCGTACAGAGGGGGAGGGGGGTAGAAGAATTCTAATTCTATGCGTACGTAATAAATGAATGATCCCATATTGGTCCCGTGAGATCTGGGGCAAGCACCGTCTACTGTATGATAGTTCGAAGTATTTTACTTTAGTGTCGGCTATCCTCATTCAGGCTTTAATTCGCGCTAACTGACGTTCGCTCGTAGAAAACAGACAAATTTATGCGCCCCCTGTTGCCTGTTTCGTGTACTAATTACCTTTCTCTAATGCTTATTCTCCTGACTCTTTCAGCACTGACAAACGCATGCTAGATAATAACATACCCCGGATTATTTAAGATACCGGTTAGTGGGATTAGTCACTTTTAATTGATAACAATTCCAACGACGAATTCATATTGATTCGTATTTTATGATTCTTTCCGCTTTTGAGACATGCTTGCGCAAGAAATACATTTTCCGTAAAACTCGAAATTTGTAACATGAAAAATTTTTGTTTCGTCGTTTGTGTTGAGTTTATTTTAATAACTTGTTTTGTTTATATTTTCAGAGTTGGTTGCGCCCGGTGAGAACGTGAAAACTTTTCAGGTGGATTTTAAAAACGCATTTAAATCATTCATATCGAGGTTTGACAGTCTCTAGTAGCAGACGATCGGTGTGCGCCCTCTAGTGGATCAGTCTCACAGTCTCTGGTAGCAGATGATCAGTGTGCGCCCTCTAGTGGATCAGTCTCACAGTCTCTGGTAGCAGATGATCAGTGTGCGCCCTTTAGTGGATCAATCTCACAGTCTCTGGTAGCAGATGATCAGTGTGCGCCCTCTAGTAGAGGTTTCAGGGTCTCTTGAAGCAGACGATCAGTGTTCAATATTCGAAAAATTTTCTTATGAAGGACCCCTGACCCTTAAGAGGTGTTCTATTCACCTTCGGCCCGCGGATCTGGCCCAAAACTCTATCAGGTGTCCTGATATCAGCACCTTTTCAGTGTAAACCTGTGTGTGATCGTCAATGGAATATTATCTAATTTTATTTGTTAATAAATCGTCGAATTTGGGTGAAAGGAATTTATATGAATTTATCTCCGAACAATACCAGTGGTATATGTGTTGTGTGTGAAAACCACCACTAGTTAGAAGAAAAAAAAATAATTTATTTGTGGAATCTATTGGACCGGGTTTCGATAGTCCGTTGCAAGTTTTACATATTCAAACTGAAACCCAGTCTCACGTGAAATCCACAATTGCGGAACTGGTTCCACCAGCCTTCAATTTATGTTTATGAATTTCAAAAATTCAAGCCACTCAAAAGCCAGTTTATGAAGAGTATGTTGTTTTATCAGTCAGTCAAGGGGGGTCTGTTCGCTTGTGGGAACTCTATTCTATTTGTTAATGATAAAATCTTGTTTATTCTCTATATTGAATGTATTATATAAATGATGATGCTGATGTATTTATTTATTTTGTTGGATCAAAGTTTTAAGTATTATTATTATATATATAGTATGTATATGATGAAATATAGGTGTAATATATTATAATAGTATTGTGTGATTCGACTGAAAATATGGGGAAAAATAATAAAACTGACCATATTGGTCAAAATATAAAATGAAAGAAAACGTTCAATCTTTTATCAAATCTGAACCAGGAGATCCAGTATCACTGTGACACATGCTGCAGTTGTAGATTACCGGGTTCAAACCCGGAACACCCACATGCATCCTCTATCAGTGATCTCTGGGTTCAAACCCAGGACACCCCTATACATCCTATATTCCAGCATCAGGACCACTCTGAATCAGTATCAACGATTACTGGGTTCGAACCCAAGACAACCCTGTACATCCTTTATTCAGTATCAGGGCCACTCTGAATCTGGGACATCCTCTATTCAGCATCAGGATCACTCTGAATCTAGGAAATCCTCTATTCAGCATCAGGATCACTCTGAATCTATGACATCCTCTATTCAGCATCAGAATCACTCAGAATGGGCGTAATTACTTTTTTCCAAACCAGGACACCACACAGAGTTCATTCTCTATAACTTGGAATCAGTACCAGCAATTTCCGAGTTCAAACTACGTATCTTCTGTATCACCAGAGTTTTTTTAACCCAGTAAGTAATCGATTTCTACTTAGGAATTTTATTGTTCAGCATTATTCCAATAGATGGCGAATGCTGTCATTATCTATGTACCAGTATTGAATATCCTCCTTGGTTTTAATTCCTATGCTCCTTCAGGACCACTCAGTACTTGGGTTTAGTCTAGTATCTAGCCGTTGTTCCTCATGACCGTAACAACGTCTGGTATTCAGACTATACTTCGTCCACCGTTAATCTCCTCTTATCAAAAGACGTGTAGATATTTTTCTTCGGGTTGATAACATTTTTTATTCGTTCATATACATATTTTACACATTGACAAGATTTTCAAACAGACAAAATACATTCAGATTATGATTCACATGTACAGGTACAGGTACAGTACTTTGCATATACACAGGTACAGTAGTTACAGCATATACACAGGTACAGTAGTTACAGCATATACACAGGTACAGTAGTTACAGTACCATGTTAAAACTATTAACAATATTGAGACTGAGAGGAAGACAATCATTAATTCATAACCAGTATGAACAGTGTTATTCGTCAGACAGACCTGCTGCTGAACCTACGAACTATACTATACTAAACTAACAGTCGTTATCCCGATCAGAGGATCTGAACCGAAATATTCTGTAGAATTTAACCCTTTCAGTGCTGACTAATTAATACCCCATAGTGGTGGAGATAATTTGAAAATTTTGTAAAATTCCACACTAGTGTGTTGAATAACGGGAATACCACTATAGTGCGTCTACACTGCGGCGCGGTGTATCGTTAGTTACTAGTATTTCACTATGTTTGACACGTGCTGCCATTTTTCAAGAGAGATAATTAATAATTACATCAATACACCGCAGTGCGGTGTACTAGCAAAATCCATCACTGATTTATACACCACACTGCGGTGTAGACGCATTGAAAGGGTTAACCGGGAAAGAACACCAGGCCGTATTTAGAATTTAAGTAGGTTCACGAATACTAAGCACATCACTATAAAACAAGTCTTTTAAGTAGCTGTGTACATCAAAACTAGTCGAAATGCAATCACTGGACGATAACTGAACTACATAACAATAATTCCATTAACGCGAGTGAATTCACAAATTACTTCTATCACCAGCACAACACGAAGAGAGCTCATTTATCGCTCTTAACACCTTCAGCCTGAAAATACAACCAATTACTATTATTTCACAATATCTTAAATACTAGCATTTCTTTATATTCTGGACCCAATTCGACAGAGTTAAGATTCGACTCAAAGAGTTATTAATTCATTGAAAATGAACTAATTTCAAATCTGTAGAATATGAACTTGAGTTCATCTATACTGAATACTTTAGTGCGGGGTCATAGACTAAATTGTGCGACTAGCTATAGAACTAAGATGGTCTGAGTCCTGGGGTCAGTTGGTAAAAGATGATCTCAGCAGGTAAATACCATATTTACAATGAACTTTTATATTCAACTATCCACTGGTTAACTGTAACCAACTTTTGAACAACAGACCCCCGTGTAACTGTGAGGGGGGGGGGGAGGGGGTGAATAATATGTGTTAACGAACCTGTTGAGTTCCCCACGAGATATAATCCGGTTTCGTAGCGCCGTTGTATTCGTCGACTAATTGTTGTATGACCTCGCGGGAGTTGTCCAGTTCGTCGAGATTGTTCGCGAAAATCTCCTCCTTTTTGAACTGATCCAAAAACGCTTCTCGTTTGCGCAGTTTATCGTAATGACGCAACGTACTTTCAAATAACTACAAAATAAACAGAAATCTATTCATCGGTTGCTCAAACATTTTCATGGATCAGGACCTCGGGATTCTTGCAGATAAGGGAATGCGACCCTTGATCAAAGATTTCTGATTAAATTATGAGATATGCTCAGTGAAGGCTGTTTCTTAAAAAGATGTTCTTTGTGTCACTCATCACCAGCAAGAACAACAAGACACCAAATATTCAAATAATCCCAGAATTTTCAAGAAAAGTCAGATTCCTAGTAATTTTCCCTGATCTGTGTTGGACCCTGTTAAATCCTGTTTCTAGGTTGAAATTTAATCAAAACATACGAAATGGACGAACAAGTGATCACCAGTTCTCTATAGAACCGACAGCTAGCCAGCAGCTGCAGCCAGCCTGGTTCTCTATAGAACCGACAGCTAGCCAGCAGCTGCAGCCAGCCTGGTTCTCTATAGAACCGACAGCTAGCAGCAGCTGCAGCCAGCCTGGTTCTCTATAGAACCGACAGCTAGCCAGCAGCTGCAGCCAGCCTGGTTCTCTATAGAACCGACAGCTAGCCAGCAGCTGCAGCCAGCCTGGTTCTCTATAGAACCGACAGCTAGCCAGCAGCTGCAGCCAGCCTGGTTCTCTATAGAACCGACAGCTAGCAGCAGCTGCAGCCAGCCTGGTTCTCTATAGAACCGACAGCTAGCCAGCAGCTGCAGCCAGCCTGGTTCTCTATAGAACCGACAGCTAGCAGCAGCTGCAGCCGGCCTGGTTCTCTATAGAACCGACAGCTAGCCAGCAGCTGCAGCCAGCCTAGTTCTCTATAGAACCGACAGCTAGCAGCAGCTGCAGCCAGCCTGGTTCTCTATAGAACCGACAGCTAGCAGCAGCTGCAGCCGGCCTGGTTCTCTATAGAACCGACAGCTAGCAGTAGCTGCAGCCAGCCTGGTTCTCTATAGAACCGACAGCTAGCCAGCAGCTGCAGCCAGCCTGGTTCTCTATAGAACCGTCAGCTAGCAGTAGCTGCAGCCAGCCTGGTTCTCTATAGAACCGTCAGCTAGCCAGCAGCTGCAGCCTGTGAGCGATGAGAATAGTTACCGTAGCGATACTCGTGTGATTGGCTAACATTAAACCGCTGACTCGATGAGCCGATTGAATATACGGCGATTTCCTCGACAGCGCCACCTGTATCGACGCCGGACCCCACGGAATAAACTGCGCTAATTTACGTTCACGAATTCGCTGTAGACTTTTGTGCACCTGAAAAATAACGGTAAAATTCAAAATCAGAGAAAGAGTAAGAAGGGTTTGTTTAGCAGCAGAGTGAACGCCCACGGGTCTCTTGGTTTGTGTGATTGAATACAGGTGGCAGCAGAGTCTCTTGGTCAAAAGTTCTTCTCATGCTGGGAAAGCAGAAAGGGTCTGAGACGAGAGGTATTTTGATATTTACCTGTGTAGGATCGACATTGATATATAACAGTCCGAGGGGAGGGAGGGGGGAGGGGAGAGAGGTATATTGATATTTACCTGTGTAGGATCGACCTCGCCCTGTATTACATTCAGTATTGATACATAACAGTGTTCCGAGGGGAGGGACGGGGGAGGGGAGAGGGAGGTATTTTGATATTTACCTGTGTAGGATCGACCTCTCCCTGTATTATATTCAGTATTGATATATAACAGTCCGAGGGGAGGGAGGGGGGAGGGGAGAGGTATTTTGATATTTACCTGTGTAGGATCGACCTCTCCCTGTATTATATTCAGTATTGATACATAACAGTGTTCCGAGGGGAGGGAGGGGGAGGGAGACGAGAGGTATTTTGATATTTACCTGTGTAGGATCGACCTCTCCCTGTATTATATTCAGTATTGATATATAACAGTGTTGCGCGTGTCTATGAACCGGTGTTGATACCATCATATTCTTCGGCTGAAGCAGACGCCTCATTACGTCTAATACTGTCGTTTTACGCACGCTCGCCACCTGAAAATAAATTCAAATATTCGAATGTCAAACGCCGATTGATGTACAAAAACCTTTAATCCTGAAAATCTCTTGAGGGGAGACTGTGAGGTTCTCTGAGGGGAACCCGCTGTGAGGTGTTTATCACAACATTGAGTGATGAGTGAAAGTCTAGTCATGAATGTAAGATGTGAAACATGTCACTAGACCGGCACCCATCACTCACTGATGAGATCCTCCTTGTGGACCACTCACTGATGAGACCCTCTTCAAGGAGCGAGAGAATCACTCACTGATGAGATCCTCGTCGAGGAGCGAGTGCATCACTCAATGATAAGATCCTCCTTGTGGACCACTCACTGATGAGATCCTCGTCGAGGAGTGAGTGCATCACTCGAAGAGTGGTTGTATCACTCCCTGATGAGACTGTGATACTCCTCTATAAAGAGGGGGTTAAAGTGTTTGTGATAAACCGTTGTTTAATCAGATGAGTGAATATCTAGTCATGATCTGTATTCATTAACACATGTACCAGACATTCACACATCCAACTAAACCGGTAAAAACAATCTCCGCAAATCCGTCTGCTTAGAAATCCTTGACCCTTTCAGGAATCCATTTCGAGTTTCAAACGTTTCGTTAGTCCGTCTGCTGTGTGTCGATTCGGTTTCGAGTTTTTAAAACGATGAATTTCTGCGCAAGAAGAATCTTAAGGGATGAGTGTATATCTAGTCATGAAATAAACTAAATACATGCACCAGACATACAAACATCTCCTACTAAACTTCAGTCATCGGTCCTCAACTGTGGAAATGGGTTCATAAGTGTGGAACTGGATCCTGAACGGTGGAGCTGGAGTACTGCACTGTGGAAGTTGGTCCTTAAGTGTGGAACTGGCTTACTGTATGGAACTGTGTCCAGAATAGTGGAGCTGGTGTAATGCAGTGGAACTAGAGTACTTTATTGTGGAACTGTGTCCAGAACAGTGGAATTGGTGTACTGCACTGTGAAATTGGTATACTCTACTGTGGAACTGGGTACTGCACTGTTGAACTAGGTCCTAAACTGTGAAACTAGGTCCTGAACTGTGGAACTGGGTCCTGAACTGTGGAACTGGGTACTGCACTGTGGAACTAGGTCCTGAACTGTGGATTCTATGTGGAACTAGGAGCTGAATGATATGCATAATAGAAGTATACCTGTGAGTCAGTTGTAAGTGGGGTATAACCAGTCATCAGATAATGTAATCTCGGAGTAGGAATTAACGGAGCGATCAATCCGATCAGATCATTGTTCATGTAACCCGGGTAACGTAACGTCGTCGTACTAACGGACATCACCGTGGAAACGAGTTGATTGATTTGGGCGAACGTCGGGTTCTCGATGTGGAGCCGGTCGGCGGCGATACGGTGCAAAGCCGTGTTGTCCAATACTACCTGAAATACATTCAAACAAACATCTTCACTTCTGATCCTAGTACAGTAAACCATGCCTGAACTTGGGACTAACTGGGGCCGCCAATATTGGTTCTAGTTAAGCAAATATCGATAAGAAAAACAAGATAAGAAATAATCTTGTTTCTGAGATGGGCGAGGACTCCTGGGGCCGGTTGCACAGTCATGGCTTAGACTTAGAGAGACCAGTCTACGACCAACTTAGTTCTAAAGCCAATCTAACAACTTAAGACCAGTCTAAGACCAACTTAGTTCTATAGCCAATCTAACAACTTAAGACCAGTCTACGACCAACTTAGTTCTATAGCCAATCTAACAATTTAAGACCAGTCTACGACCAACTTAGTTCTATAGCCAATCTAACAACTTAAGACCAGTCTACGACCAACTTAGTTCTATAGCCAATCTAACAACTTAAGACCAGTCTTAAGATTTAAGACCACTTTGGGACTGAAGTCACGACTGTGCAACTGGGTCCAGTAATCTAAATTCTACGAAATTAACTATGGAATTGATTCTAGAACTATTTTTCTTAACTCAATTGAGTAGAAACTCAATTGTACAGCTTTAAAACGTATCGGTGCGGTTCTGATCCTAGAATTGGAAGTTATGTTTTCTTTCTTTGTAACAGCTCCGATATTGACACTTACGACACAGTCAGCGTTCAACGTCAATCGTTTAAGGGTTAATATTGAATTGTACGGCTGAACAACTACATCGCTCATTTCATCCTGATTCGGGAAAACTGAATACGCTTGAATCAACTTCTTCGGAAATCTGAATATATATACGAAATGACATCTAAACAATTCATACCAATACTCACGATAACTTTGGTCCCTAACGTATTTGACATAAAAAATAATAGTTTAATTGAATGTAATTAGTAATAATTCTAGGCCCAGTTGCTTTAAGATAGCCAGCCGATAAATACTTTAGTAACAATGAACTTTCAACTGTCATTATGTCAACTATCCACTGGTTTTAACTCTAACCGACAAATATCTTTATACTCAGAACTGTGGAACTGGATCAAAGCGTGCAGGGTTTCAGTATTAACCTGGACCCAGTTACACAGTTATGAGTTAACTAAGAGTTGAAATCAGTTCATTTTCAATGAGTTAATGTAATGCAGAGTCAAATCTTAAAATCTTCAAACCGTGGAAATGGATCTAGATCTGTCGAGGAACTGGGTATGGAAAATAATCTTACCTATCGTTTAGATTCTCAAGAATATATGATCCCATACCGGAGCCCGTACCACCGGCAATAGAATGACAAACCACAAAACCCTGAACAAAAAAAAATATAAAGCATTTCGACGTGATGACAGTTTGCAGCAGGTTTTTAAGAAAGGATAGGTTTAAATAATAGGAACCAGTAACCATTTAAGAAAACAGAAGGTGACAAATAGGATCTCATTAAAATCCGACCCAGGCTAAAGAATTGGTTTGAACCGTCAACCCAAAGGTCTGTTTCATCAAAAAGTCCAAGCATAAAACGGTTAAGTTCGAATTGTTGTCCTCATTCGACATAAGTAGTTTAACTGGACTGCGCCTGAACTAAGACAACCACCACAGGAATTTCAAACTAGGAACCTCAAGACTATCACATTTTACATGTTGTTTAACCCTTTCAGTGCTGACTAATCAATACCCTATAGTGCTGGAGATAAATTTGAAATTTCAAAAAATTCCACCCAAGCGTGCTGAATAACGGGAATACCTCTATAGTGCGTCTACACCGCGGCGCGGTATATCGTTAGTTACTAGTATTTCTCTATGTTTGACAGGTGCTGCCATCTTTTCAGGAGAGATAATTACTAATTACATCAATACACCGCAGTTTAGTATTTAGCAAAATAGCTAACTAACTAGCAAAATCCATCACTGATTAATTCACACTGAAAGGGTTAACCGGACTCCACCTAAATTAAAGAGATTTTCAAACTAAGAACCTCTAGACTGTCGCTGCCGTCTGCTTCGCGGTCAATAATATCGAACACCTCCTCGTGAAGTTTCCCGGCCTGACAGTAGCCGCTCGCCCAGTTATTACCGGCTCCACCGCCGTGTTTCGACAGGTAGATATTCTCGGGGTTATACAGATTCGCGTACGGCGAAGACATGATCGAATTGATAACACGTGGCTCGAGATCGAGAAGGACGGCGCGCGGGATATAGTGTTCATCATCGGCCTGAAATATAAACATTTACTAATTATTACTGGTTTAATTAATTTGAGGTTTAGATTTAAAACCAGTCCAAGCTTATTTTGGTTTTATAGCCAATATAACAACTTGAGACCAGTCTATGCTCATTTTAGTTATAGCCAATCTAATAACTTAAGACCAGTCTCTAAGCTCATTTTGGTTCTTTAGCCAATCTAACAACTCAAGACCAGTCTAAACTCATTCTGGTTCTATAACCAATCTAACAACCTAAGACCAGTCTGAGCTCATTCTGGTTCTATTATAGCCAATCTAACAACCTAAGACCAGTCTGAGCTCATTTTGGTTCTATCATAGCCAATCTAACAACCTAAGACCAGTCTGAGCTCATTTTGGTTTTATAGCCAATCTATAAACAACTTAAGCTCATTTCGGTGTATAACCACAACACAAGCCTGTTAGTTTATACCTGATAGAAGAAAACATCTTTACGATCAGTGCCTTCAGTAGCGTATGATTCTAATATTCCCTCTGAAATTCAATAACAAATATCATCGTTTTTCTCAGTAACAACAACAAACATTATATTCTCAAAACACAATAAGCGTCTATTTGTGGAATATCGGGT
This sequence comes from Tubulanus polymorphus, assembly GCF_964204645.1. Lineage (NCBI taxonomy): Eukaryota > Metazoa > Nemertea > Palaeonemertea > Tubulaniformes > Tubulanidae > Tubulanus > Tubulanus polymorphus. Next base: position 11,681,582 of record NC_134034.1, read on the forward strand.
TTAAAAACGTTCCGAATTGTCTCTTACCTGGATTGATGCCGTGTTCAGCGCAAAGCTGCTTCCAAAATTCCATTCCAACTAAACAAAAAAAAAAATAATCACACAACATCATTAATTAACAAGTGGAAATAATTAATTGAATTGAATTGCGGAAGAAAATGACGGAGAAAGTTTAGAGTGAAGAAAGTTTTTTTTTTTTAAACTGACTTTGATTTCCACATTGTCCCAGTTGAAGGGTGATGATTTCACGCGGCATCTCGTTCAGAAAAGTCTCGCCGTTCGCGAGTTCCCTCTCAACTGTATCTTACTCCCGTTTCTAGATGAGTAAATTACGAATTGTCGCCTGAATTCTTCGCAAAACTTCGTTTGAACAGCAATATGGCGGGCTGAGCGCTAATTACCGATTGGAACCGTCGATGTATTCGATCTATTCCGAATGTGTAGATTAAGAAAATGCCGTTTTATTTCCTAGTTTTACAATCTGAAATCATAAATCTGTTGAAAGACGTCGAATTGATCTGAATAGAATTCGTAAGCTCGATAAATTTGGGTTTTGAAAAGTTTTAAATGTTATATCTGTGTGCGTTTGTACTTAGCATAACTAACCAGGAAGTGTTGGGTTGTTTCCCGATGCAATTCTTTATCGGTAGATTTTCGCTAGGTAGCGCTGCAAAAATCTTCGACGAAGCCTACGATGACGGAGCTCGAATCCTCCCGCCTAGACTACGATGGAGTACGAACATTTCGCGGGCTTGCGCGAAGTTCCACGTTAGTTAACTCTTCATCGATCTACAGTGCAAAAGGAGCGCACCACACCAGCTGTACACTACTGTTTAAAGATGGATCGTCTAAAATCGGTGAGTTCAACTTCGAACTCTTAAATCATAATTGAATTCTGACAGTTTTGTCTGAGGTAGGTCTTAAGCGTTGATGGAGGAGACAAACGAGAGTCGCTTCAACAGGTTTTCTGAACTTCGTTCCACCACAGGCACTTGAATATGGGCTTTGATAATGGATAAATATTTGATAATTTACCAGCGATACGTTAATCCTACTTTAATAGATCGCCATGTTTTATAATAAATTTACCCATGATGCAACGCGCGCCAGTCGTTTAGCTATACTATACAGAAAGGCTGGAAACGATCCTATCTCCGTAATGCTTTAATCTACCCGCAGTTATCGGGACAGATGACGTCACAGCAATCCCGAAGAGGCATCGCGAATTTTCAAAAATCAATTTTGTTGCCATTTAAAATCTTTAATGGAGCTAAAACAGTGTCAATGTTTCCAAAAAAATCATCTACAATTGAAATTATGGGCGCTCCTATATTTCAGGATTAAAATTGACACTAAGGACGTACTTCGGCAATCATCGGCAGTGTTCGGCTGTCCCGATAACTGCGGGTAGATTTAAGCATTACGGAGATAGGATCGTTTCCAGCCTTTCTGTATAGTATAGCTAAACGACCGGCGCGCGTTGCATCATGGGTAAATTTATTATAAAACATGGCGATCTATTAAAGTAGGATTAACGTATCGCTGGTAAATTATCAAATATTTATCCATTATCAAAGCCCATATTCAAGTGCCTGTGGTTCCACCTTGAATCATGAATGATAATAATCATAAGGGTTCACTTGTTAAATATTGATTGAAGAGAGATGTGTCTGCTGTGGCTTCCCTAATAAACTCCAGCCAAGTACTACTGCTAGTTAACTGCCCTGGGCCTGCTGTGGCACCTGGACCGTGGGCACTGACTGTGTTGTAATGTCTATTTATTAATTGATGAGACCTGTTTTTCTTGGATATTTTGCTTACTTTTTGGGGTACATACCTCATTTATGTCTTAACAGAATGCCAAAAATCGCGGACAACAACTGAATATCCGATATATTTCCAGATCTGTACAAATTAGATGGATTGGCAAAAAGACTCCTTAAGTCCAATTGAATGAGAGAGAAAATCCTCCATTTTGTCAAATTATTTAATTTTTTTCCATTGTCACCATGCCTACGAAATGAAGTTATTTTTCTTGTGGGGTCTCAACAACTAAATCAGGGTGGCGTAGGCATGGTAACAATGTTCAAATCCAAGAAATTTGACAAAATGGAGGATTTTCTCTCTCATTCAACTGGACTTAAGGAGTCTTTTTGCCAATCCATCTAATTGGTACAGAACTGGAAATATATCGGATATTCAGTTGTTGTCCGCGATTTTTGGCATTCTGTTAAGACATAAATGAGGTATGTACCCCAAAAAGTGAGCAAAATATCCAAGAAAAACAGGTCTCATCAATTAATAAATAGACATTAGTGTATCTCATTGCATGATGTGGTCATAGGTTTTTTAAATGTTTGACAAATGATGATTTTTTCCTCCTTTTTTCAGAAATTGAGCGAATATGAACTCGAACGTTTGGAAAATATTCGTGAAAATAAAGAATTGGTTCGTTGTCCATTATTCATATATTTATTGTGGTTCATAGTATTCACTTCTAGTCCTGATGTTGGTCTTTAATTGAATTGTGTATTTCGTTCTTATTTCTAGCTGTCGAGATTGATGGCTGATTTAGACACTTACGAGTTTAAACAAAGCGTAAGTTAATAGGAAAAAATTTTGAAACATTATTTCTTATTTTACTCTCACCACGTGCGGTTACAGCGTAGCTATAGGCGATCGTCAAAATCTCCTACGGGTGATGGGTACATGTCTGGTCCTGCTAATCTTTAAAATCATGACTAGATATCTACTCATCGTCTGTGGGCTAGATAGTAGTTACCACTGGACGAAATTCGAAACCATCATTCTAATGAGACCGTGGTGAAAATTGATGAATTTGGCCCCCACATTCTGATTTCTAGTTAAACGGGAGTAATTTCAAAGACTTCTTAAATGTGCCTTGAACTTTGATTTAAGCTAGAGACACCTTCATTTTTGAGATATGAAAAAATGCTTTATAGAAGATGTTTAGATTGGTACAGTTGGGACCAGGATTTGTGTTTATCCCCGATCAGACAGTTACCAAATTAGAATTACAATTTAGTTGTGTAAGGATGAAAATTTGCTTACAAACCGTACAGATTTTTTGGGAGCCTACGCCATTTGATTCATTGCAAAAAAAGTGATACCAACTCGCGGAAAATTTGAAGTTATCTCTTTGAAAACTTTTTATATCCAGAAATAACTGTAGGGAAACAGTTTTAAATCCCTTTGATTCTTCTACAGATGATGAAAGCGAAGCCGCAGAAAACTCAGAAACGTTCGAAGCGCGCGTCGTACGAAGCAGACGGACGAACGGCGTCTGCTCGTGTCCGTCGTCTCGTCATGACCGACCGCAGTCCGCCGAGAACCCGGTCCCGTGCGAAGAATCCCGATTTAAACGGCGACCATAGCGACGATCAATCCGATGAGAAAACTGAAAACGTGCGTTTAGATCAAAATTTTGAAATTCGGATTACAGAAAACTTCGGTTGAATAATTGGCGCACGTTGTATATTTTGAATTCTAGAGAATGGTGATTAAATTAGGATTTTTCGGTTCGACGAAGAGGAAATTCGATAGCGATGATGATAATTCGAATGATTCTTGGGACGGAGTGGTAAGTGGCCGTTATAAAGCTGTCGTCCTTAAAATTCCACACTTCACTCGACGCCAACATTTTTCAGCGAACAAAATTACTCGATCAAATCAGAATTTATTTTGAATTCGTTAATTTATGGCTTAATAACAGGACTTTTTCTCTGGATTAAAGAACAAGTTTTGATGGTTTCCATAGACAAGTGGCTGTCCAATATCAATAGTTGACAAAAACCCACGATAAAAAGAAAAACTATCTGATAGTTTGACGTTTCGACTCAAATCTATGAGCCATTTTCAAAAACTATTTTTTGAAAATGGCTCATAGATTTGAGTTGAAACGTCAAACTACCAGATAGTTTTTCTTTTTATTGTGGCTTTTTGTCAACTAACAAGTTTTCACTTGAAACTGAGAAACTGTTGACTTGCTTCATCATATTCTTTCACAGTTTGATGCGATGATCTATTAATAAATGAACTCGTTTAATTGTAGAGTCCCCCGAAGCGAATTCGTGTCACGATCGAACGCGACTTTCGATCGGCAGACGACATCACTCAGGACGACCTCGACATGGTCGCAGACGTCGTATCGGTAAAAAAATACGACCATATTCGCGTAAGTGTGCTAATTTAGAATTAGTTCATTTTCAATCAGTTAACTACGAGTCAAATCTTAACTCAAAACTGTGAAACTGAGTCCGTGGTATCCTCCTCAGGGAGTTGATCGTGTCCTTGGTATCCTCCTCAGGGAGTTGATCGTGTCCTTGGTATCCTCATCAGGGAGTTGATCGTGTCTTTGGTATCCTCATCAGGGAGTTGATCATGTCCTTGGTATCCTCCTCAGGGAGTTGATCGTGTCCTTGGTAGCCTCCTCAGGGTGTTGATCATTTGAATTGATTTTGATTATTTCAGGGTACGACTTGTCATCAATGTCGACAGAAAACGTTCGATATGAAAACGATTTGCAGATCTCCGCAATGCGTCGGCGTCCGAGGCCAGGTACGTGAGAGAGCGGAGAATTTTAAACTCGGTTATTGCGAGGAGAATTAAGCATTAGTAATGAATTTCAATGTGTTATTTTCAGTTTTGTGGAGTTTGTTTACGCAATAGATACGGTGAAGATGCGAAGGAAGCGTTGAAGAATTCAGTGAGTATTTTCTGACAACTACTTGCATTCACTAAGACCTTTTTAGTGAAGTGCATAGACTACTACATCTCAATCAATAGGGGCCAGGATTGCTGGCCAATTAGGCGGTTACCAAATTGAATAGAGGAATTTGCTTACAAAACCACCAAATTAATGGTTTAGCGAGGTAAAACCTGAGGAGTCTACTCAAATTGAGGCATGCTAGTGATGTAGATGCTTTGTCAAAATTTGAAATTTTCTCCTTTAAATCTCATTAAAAACTCCTTATATCCAGGAACGAGCGATCTGTAGAGACCCTGCGTTCATCTGAACTAACTTTTGAGTGGATTCTATTTTATTCGATAATGAACTCGCGAACTGTTGTGAAATCGACTAAATAGAATGAGTAATTATCGTGGTTTGTTTGTGTATTTATAAAAGGAATGGCATTGTCCGCCGTGTCGTGGTATTTGTAACTGTTCGATCTGTCGTCGTCGAGCTGGTGTTTGTTGTACCGGTATCCTAGTGCCGTTGGCGCGTGAACGAGGATTCAAAGACGTCAACGCTTACTTACAAAGGTACCGATCTTCTATCGCATTGTCTCTCTCATTAGAATATTATTTGATCGGACTTAACTAAACTGGGTGGCCTCTGACCTTGGAAACTAAGGGAATCAGAAAATTCGAGAAGAATTCGGATAATGTTATTGACCACGCGTTTCTAATCTTTATCAATGAAAAATGAATGAATTATAACATTTTACGTCTAGAATATTCTCTGATTCACTGTAATCAAACCAGGGAAAACTTAAGGGATTCGTGAGCTGGGCGGAAAGTGGCGCCACCCTGCTCGAATCAAATTAAATCTAGGTGCCTAGATGTATCTTGCTTGGTATTGGCTGATAAGTATGCCAAGTATTCTATTGGTGCTGTTCTATGTATCAATTAGGTTTTCGTTAAAAAATGACCCTCGAATTTGGTGATCATACCCTCAAAAGCCCCTCAAATTTCATATCGATGATTCTGTAGGAACCATGTATGTTGGAATTGATCAGATTTCTTCTCTTCTGACTGATTGAATTGTGTATTTATTCAACAGACCCCAAATTAATAATTCTTTCATATTTTCAGTTTAAGAGGTTGAAAAATCCGGAGACTTTAGCGGCTATTGGTGGATGATTAGTTACGGTTATTGATATTTTTGTCGTTAAGAGAATTGATCAATTATTGTTAAACGTTATACTCTCAAAAATGCACAAGCACGCAATTTGTATAGTTAGAGGCTATTCATGAAATACATAGACCGATAGTTTGGAAATATCCGGTATGAAATTACCAAAATCATCTGGACTCGGTATTCTAGGTTTGTAATAAGCGATGAATCGTTATAATGAGGTTCCACTGTCGTATTCTTTTAAACACAAGTCTTAGAACGCTGCATACAGAATGTGAATTAAAATTCCACTGTCTAAATCGAATAACATCGCAAATCACTGGGCCAAATTGATACGAGTTGAATGTACTTTAATGAATAGCCGTTTATTGCTTTTATGGTGATTAGTTTGATGCAAGCATTTATACTTAATTAATTAAACCTACCAGAACAATGCATTTCTTTATAGGTACTAGATTATATTGTATAGTTATGATTATAAGGGCTGGGAAGATTTTTGATCATAGGTAGTGTCGCGATATACTCCTTACTGATGAAATGAAATAAATATTTGGAGGAGTGTATAACTACAGCATAATGTTCGAGCTGGGCTTTGACTAAATATGATATATATAATGAGGTCTTGCACCGTTTAAATCAAGTGATTTTGTTTTTAAAAAAAAGATTTTAAATATGGAACAAATTTTGATAATTATTCCATTCGGACTTCGATGATTTATTTTACTCGTGTGATTATTATGCCACTATATTTTTGTACTTACGATTTTAAAAATCAGATGAAATAAATAATAAATTGTTAACGCTTATTAGAAAAGTCAGTTTTGTCATTCCTTTGGGATATTGTCGCCACCCATCCCTGATCTCTTGATGTGGCGATCTCTGTAGTCTGAATTCCTACAACCCGTTGTTTGGGGAGGGAACAACGGCTACGTACTAGACTAGCATCTATGGGGCTTAACTCGGGAACGTGCCGTCGCACCCATTACTTTAATCGGTAACCTATCTGTCGTGGTTTAGTTTCACGATCGGATATTTTCACAAACCACATATTGGTATAAGCCCATCCAATTATAAAAAGCTTACCACCAAAGATTAGGTAAATCGTTGGTGGTAAGCTTTTTATAATCGGATGGGCTTATACCAATATGTGGTTTGTGAAAATATCCGATCGTGAAACTAAACCACGACAAACAGGTTACTGACTATGACTACCATTACTTACTTAAGCCAGATCATCAAGTGCTTGACACAACTTAACTTGGCCCCTAATTAGTTCAGGCCTAATGGTACTGTCTCAGAAGGTCACCCAGTTCAGACAGACATTAGAAACATTTTCCCCAGGACACTGGCTACGATTCTGAATGAGGGAGTTACCAGTGCTTTTAGGCTAATAAAGTTTAATTTGAATTTTTTAGCAAGCCCTTGCACGCGAGGTTAATCATTTTCGGTTTCGAAGATTGAGTCACGCGATATTACCTATTCAGTGGGGGCATTATCATTGACTTCCGGGTTCGAAAATTGCGTAAGTGAAATTAACCTATTTCAGTTAATTTAGGTAATTAGGAGGGAACTAATTAGTGATTATTTGTGGATTTATGGAAGGCTATAGACGGGGAAGCAAACAGTCTGTCAGATTGTCACTGACAGTGACAAGCTGTCACTCTTCTGTCACTGACAGACTGTCAGTAGTGACAGTGACAAGTTCAAGTTGTCACTCTATCTAGACAGTCTGTCAGTGTTTTCTTTGCTTGTCGTTGTTGAAAAAGTAAATTTCTGCCATTTGTTGATAGCTTCACACCTCACAAAAATCATCTCACTTGTGGCTATGGTGACCGACAGACGCACCCTCGGCTCAACAACCAGTTAACTGATCATGTCACTTTCTCTTGAAGCCGATGTTTTGCTTGAAAAATGTGATGACTGGTTAAGTCTAATGTCTATTTCAACTTGACTTGAGAGGACATCAGGTGGCCTAGCTCGCTCAGTTTTGATTGATGTCTATTTCATCTTTGAATTTCACTTTCAGGTTTTTCAACTCACGTACAGATACTTCGGATAAAAGTCAATAAAGAGATGCGCGATGGCTTCCTACATCAGCAACATGCTGAAACGCCCGAAAAACCGGGAAGCAATCGCCGTAGTAACGAGATACCCGTCGCCGGGCTCGTGTAAAACGAAATTGATTCCTGCGATCGGCGGTCGAGGAGCGGCGAGAGCTCAGTTATTGATGGTCAGTTTATTTTAACTGGATTTACTTCGATTTAAGCAATCCACCCTGACAGCGGGAACAGGGTGGTGCCGATAATCTGGAGAACTCAAGGAATCAGAAAAATCCCGAATGAATCCAGGCTAACTCGGGGAATTCGACAAATTTAACCAAAAACTTGAAAAAACTCAGGGAATTTGGATAATGTTATTGACCACATGTTTCTTTATCAATACATGATTCAAAGAAAAATTAATGAATGCATTTTCAACCTGGAAATCTCTCTGGTTCACTCAGGGAAAATCGGATTTGTAAATAGGCAGAAAGTGGCGCCACCTTGAGGAAGTATCCTCACTTGCCGCAGTAGCTTACGATGTTCCCAACTAATTTCTGTTCTCATTTCAGACGGAACATCTTCTGTCGGAAGTCCAGACGGTGAAATTATCGAAACCCGATCTCCAAGTGTTCGTGTATTATTGCGGAGCGACCATTGATGACATGCGATATTGGTTCGATCGTAAATACCCGGGATTATCGCCGATCTTTAAACAACAAACCGGGCTAAACCTCGGTGAAATCATCGCGAATATCTTCAAACAGACTTTCGCAGCCGGCAATGAACGCACTATAGTCGTAGGTAACAACACCAAAAAACATTCGCTTTTCTGCTCTTCGTGTTTAGATTAGTTTTCATATTGATAGTTGTTTTATGTCTCGGAAAACGAGATGATTTTAACCCCTTTTCTGGTTTCCATTTTCCCATGGTTTCAATATAAATAAAATGTTTTCGTAAAAATTCTGCCGTACATGAAGCAGCTGTGGTTGTTTCGAATGAAGACCCTAACGATGACTCCTAGTGGATCCTCACTTGCCACTTGTGGAAACCTCTATCGCTATACAGTAGTTGATATCCTACTGCACACTAGCGACACCTGGTGGATCCTCACTTGCCACTTGTGGAAACCTCTATCGCTATACAGTAGTTGATATCCTACTGCACACTAGCGACACCTGGTGGATCCTCACTTGCCACTTGTGGAAACCTCTATCGCTATACAGTAGTTGATATCCTACTGCACACTAGCGACACCTGGTGAATCCCTGCTTGCCATGAGCAGAATCCTCTATTGTTGCAGTAGTTGGTGTCCTACTGCACACTAGCGACGCCTGGTGGATGGTCGCTGTAGCGTTCAAGTTTCCCCATTTCTAATCTGTTGTTGTTTTTGTTTTTTCTTGCAACGTAGGTAGTGACATTCCTGGAGTTAATTATAACATTCTCGAAGATGCGTTGAGTTTGTTGAAATGGGATGAAAACGACGTTACGATCGGTAAAGCGCTTGACGGAGGCTACTATCTGATTGGTTTAAACCGCAGAACCAGCGCGTTGATTGGTCAGTTTAAATTTTAACTAGTCATTTTTCGAAAAGTTTGAATTGTTTAGCTGTAAATGGTAGAATGGGGGGCAGATCCAGATGCCAATTTAAACTTGCTTGTTACATCCCAAAAAGGCACTTCGGTGTCCCAAAAGGCATTCTTAGGTATAGGCGTAATCCCACACTGATGGGCTAATTGTAAAGAATTTGTCAAGTTCCAAAGGGCACTTTGAGGTCCAAAAGGTAGTATTAAGTGCAGGCATACCCCTGCACTGAAATGCATGAATTATTGTTGTTGACAAAATTATCAAAAGGGCGCTAAAAAATTTGATGAACTTTGTACACAAGCTCATAAGTCTCCCTGGATCGGGCCCTGTGAGTGATTGTTGAGTCTCCCTGGATCGAGCCCTGTGAGTGATTGTTGAGTCTCCCTGGATCGGGCTCTGTGAGTGATTGTTGAGTCTCCCTGGATCGAGCCCTGTGAGTGATTGTTGAGTCTCCCTGGATCGAGCCCTGTGAGTGATTGTTGAGTCTCCCTGGATCGGGCCCTGTGAGTGATTGTTGAGTCTCCCTGGATCGGGCTCTGTGAGTGATTGTTGAGTCTCCCTGGATCGAGCCCTGTGAGTGATTGTTGAGTCTCCCTGGATCGGGCCCTGTGAGTGATTGTTGAGTCTCCCTGGATCGGGCCCTGTGAGTGATTGTTGAGTCTCCCTGGATCGGGCCCTGTGAGTGATTGTTGAGTCTCCCTGGATCGGGCCCAGTGAGTGATTGTTGAGTCTCCCTGGATCGGGCCCTGTGAGTGATTGTTAAGTCTCCCTGGATCGGGCCCTGTGAGTGATTGTTGAGTCTCCCTGGATCGAGCCCTGTGAGTGATTGTTGAGTCTTCCTGGATCGGGCCCAGTGAGTGATTGTTGAGTCTCCCTGGATCGAGCCCTGTGAGTGATTGTTGAGTCTCCCTGGATCGGGCCCTGTGAGTGATTGTTGAGTCTCCCTGGATCGGGCCCTGTGAGTGATTGTTGAGTCTCCCTGGATCGGGCCCTGTGAGTGATTGTTGAGTCTCCCTGGATCGGGCCCAGTGAGTGATTGTTGAGTCTCCCTGGATCGGGCCCTGTGAGTGATTGTTAAGTCTCCCTGGATCGAGCCCTGTGAGTGATTGTTGAGTCTCCCTGGATCGAGCCCTGTGAGTGATTGTTGAGTCTCCCTGGATCGGGCCCTGTGAGTGATTGTTGAGTCCCCCTGGATCGGGCTCTGTGAGTGATTGTTGAGTCTCCCTGGATCGAGCCCTGTGAGTGATTGTTGAGTCCCCCTGGATCGGGCTCTGTGAGTGATTGTTGAGTCTCCCTGGATCGAGCCCTGTGAGTGATTGTTGAGTCATCCTGGATCGGGCCCTGTGAGTGATTGTTGAGTCTCCCTGGATCGGGCTTTGTGAGTGATTGTTGAGTCTCCCTGGATCGGGCCCTGTGAGTGATTGTTGAGTCTCCCTGGATCGGGCCCTGTGAGTGATTGTTGAGTCTCCCTGGATCGGGCCCTGTGAGTGATTGTTGAGTCTCCCTGGATCGAGCCCTGTGAGTGATTGTTGAGTCTTCCTGGATCGGGCCCTGTGAGTGATTGTTAAGTCTCCCTGGATCGGGCCCTATGAGTGATTGTTAAGTCTCCCTGGATCGGGCCCTGTGAGTGATTGTTGAGTCTCCCTGGATCGGGCCCTGTGAGTGATTGTTGAGTCTTCCTGGATCGGGCCCTGTGAGTGATTGTTGATTTTCTCTGCTGTAGAACCGTTGTTCATGAAGGGGATAGAGTGGGGAACGGAACGCGTTTACACTCAACAGATCGAAGCCGCCGAATTCCTCTCGTTGAAAGTCGCCACTTTAGAACAGCAACTTTCAGACGTGGTAATTATTCACTAACGACTGAGAAATCATTACGAGATTCTGAGTTTGATATTGTTTCATACCTCAGGATCCAGTTCCAAAGTTCCGGGGCTGTGTTGCACAGACACGACCAGTCTAAAAGTACCCGCCAGTCTTAAATCTAGAGAACAGTGACTGCAATTAACTGATATCTATCTATCTCAGTGTAGAGTTAACAAATAAAAACCCACAGTTAGATCTATAAAAACAGTTTATTTTCCTTACAGTTTCGAGGCTTTAATTAAACCTCATCAGAGGAACAAGTGTTTTTTGTTCCTCTGATGATGAGGCTTAGTTGAAGCCTCAAAACTGTAAGGAAAATAAACTCTTTTAACAGATCTAACTTAGGGTTTTTATTTGTTAGCTGAAGAATGGTCTTTAAGTTCTTAGATTGGTTATAGAACCAAAGTGAGCTTAGACTGGTCTTTAAGTTGTTAGATTGGTTATAGAACCAAAGTGAGCTTAGACTGGTCTTTAAGTTGTTAGATTGGTTATAGAACTAAGATTGTCTTTAGACTGGTCTTTAGAATGTAAGCCATGACTGTGCAACAGACCCTGCGGATTATTACGACCTGATCTGTGAATCGTGTTCTAACTGTCGAACTGTGGTCCGTCGTGTCGTTTTGCAGGATGTCGCTGATGATTTGAGAGTTTTAGAGGATTGTTTATCGGTAACGACGGATGAATTAGTCAATCCTCAGTGGTCGATTATAATTCCTGTGTTCAACGAAGAAGACGTCATCGCCGAAACTCTGGATACGCTCTTTCAGGTATTTCGCAATACGTTCTTCTAAAACGATCGACCGACCCGTAAATTATTGATGCTTTAAGTTGAGCGTATTCATTGAGATTTTCCTAACTGATACGCAGTTAACTCTCCATCTTGTGTGAAGATTATGAATTCGCTGATCAGAGCAAGTGGTCAGATTGATCAAAAGCGATGAAAATGTGTGTAAAAATTTGAGAAATTTCATATGAAGACATATGATCAGTAACCGCTTGCGTTATTGTGCCTTGCTCATCGAAAAAAATCGAAAAATCCTGGGGCTGATTTTACAGACTGGTATTACCTTTTACTCGGGGGCTTGCTCAACTCATTTTCAATTGAGTTAGCCCCTGGTTTAAGGGTAATACCGGTCTATAAAACCGGGCCCTCGTATTATGTTGTTAACAAATGTGAATAAAGCTGATGAGAAGATGTGAGATCATCAATCTGAGTCTCGCAGTCAATTATAAAAAGGTAGTTCATCTTCGTCTGAATTCATGGTCAGCGTTGGTATCTATTGTCAGCAACGCTGTCTTGATTTTGTTCCACCCTAGCCACCCCTCTCCCTCCCCGCCCTTCTCTCCCTCCCCCACCTCTCTCTATTTTCACCCCTCTCACTTCCTGCCCCTCTCTCTCCCTGCCCCTCTCCCTCCCTGCCCCTCTCCCTCCCTGCCCTTCTCACCCTCCCCACCTCTCTCACTCCCTGCCCCTCTCTTTCCCTGCCCCTCTCCCTCCCCGCCCTGCTCTCCTTCCCCGCCTCTCTCACTCCCTGCCCCTCTCTTTCCCTGCCCCTCTCTCCCTGCCCCTCTCACTCCCTGCCCCTCTCTCCCTGCCCCTCTTTTTCCCTGCCCCTCTCTCTCCCTGCTGCTCTCCCCCTGTTTTCAGTGTATGATTTTGTTGATTGTTAGAATATCGATGGCAGTAACAGTATAGAAGTGATAGTAGCAGACGGAGGAAGCACGGACTCGACGATCGATAAAGTGAAACAAGTGATGAGTAATCATCCGGAAGCTAAATTCTCGCTCATGGAAACGAAAGCTTGTAAGTATTTTTCATACCGGTATCGTAGAGATGTGGAGACAGATAGCACGGCGGTCAATAATCGGTCTAACTCTCGTCTTGAAAATATGAACCGGTCTTATTACCTCAGAAAGATCATTTCATGTTTGTGCGAGTTAGTGAAAAGTCTGAGTTGGCTATGTCCGAGTAATTTTCATCGGAGTTGGCTATGTCTGAATAAGGCAAGACATTAGCAGGATTAGCAATCTTCTTATGCGTCTCAGTAGTTTTTCTCGTGCTGAGAACTTTAAACGTTATGTGTGTGTGTTTGTAGGTCGAGGTCACCAGCAGAAGATCGGAGCAGATGGCGCTACCGGTGATATTCTACTGTTTTTGCACGCTGATACGCTGTTACCGCCGAACTATAACACGCTGGCCAGCGATTGTCTGTGGACGCCGGGCAACGTCGCCGGAGCATTTCAATTCAGTGTTTCGAAAACTGAGTGAGTTTTGAAAATATCCGGGAATCAAAAGGACTAGGGGTCCAGGGACACCGTGCCCACTTGGGAAAAAATTTCTATATTCCATGCCCCCTGGTGAACATATACTAAACCAATGACCTGGAAACTCACCACAATCATAGAAAATATCATGAGCTACAATATGCAATGGATTGTGGTAACAAAATATGTATAGGTATCAATATAAATAGACACATAGTATATGACTCCAATATTTAACTGCCCCTGGCGGCAAGAGCAATAAATTTGGTGATCCCAGATTCCTTGTGAGGAGATGTATCCTATCACTCTGCTAATTGATAATCAAATATAAAGTCTATAAGTTAAAACATGTTGATTTTCCACCTACGACTGAGGACTGATGACACTAAGATGGCCGGCAATTACGTGATATTTGACTGATCACAAAACCCATCTCACTTGCTGAAGATCCCTTCTTGCCATTTTCTGATTTCAGATCATCTACCAAGTTCCAAGATTTTCAAATAAAAATGTTAGAATGGGGAACGAATTGCAGATCAAAGTATGTCGGTATGTGTTATCAGATTATCTTCTTCCTGAGACTTTCCGAGTCTGACTGACTTCTTCCTGAGACTTTCCGAGTCTGACTGACTTCTTCCTGAGACTTTCTGAGTCTGACTGATGTCTTCCTGAGACTTTCTGAGTCTGACTGACTTCTTCCTGAGACTTTCTGAGTCTGACTGACTTCTTCCTGAGACTTTCTGAGTCTGACTGACTTCTTCCTGAGACTTTCCCAGTCTGACTGACTTCTTCCTGAGACTTTTTGAGTCTGACTGACTTCTTCCTGAGACTTTCTGAGCCTGACTGAGACTATTGGACTGATATTGTTTCCGTTCTATACATGTTACTGCTAATTTTTTTTAGAATTACCGTATGGAGATCAAGCTCTGTTCATCCGTAGATGTTATTACGATAAAATCGGAGGAATCCCCGACCATCGGCTGTTCGAGGATTTTGTTATGGTGAGTTTATTGCAAACGTCGGAACAAACGAGCAAAAGAAATACGGGGTGGCGCCACTTACCTGGAGATCGGGGAACAGTCAGGGAATATTCTTTTCTTTTAAAAAGTCGGGGAATTTTGTAACAAAGGACTCGAAGTTAGGGAAATTTGCTGAGAAAGTTAGATTGCATGTAAAATCATTGCGAGTAAAATCAAACGGTCTCTGTCTATGTCTTACATGATGTTGATTGATTGAATTCTTAGCAGATCAAGTCAGGGAAAAGTCAGGGAATAGTCTGATCAAAAGTGGCTGACCTGAGAAAAGAATGATTTTAACATTTAACTGAATTCGTCCTGGCCTGCACCTCCCCTCTTCAGCAGCCTCAAAAACTCAGATTCAATGGATTTTGATTTTAGGTAGAAGCGGCAAAGAGAATCGGTCACATTGGAATAGTAGCTGCACCGTGTCAGACTTCCGCTCGTAGATATCAACGCAATGGCTTTTGGCGGGTGAGAATTTCTAATAAATGGCAATATGCTCGGTCTACTGTACAAAAAACCGCATTTCTTTGTGAATTTGGTCGTCAATGAGCAAAACTAACAGTCGATGAGGGATCATTTATTTATTCTGACATTTTTAAAGTTTTGATATTGGTAGAATTTTAATTTCATCGCGATTTATTTTCAGAACACATGTTTAAACAGCGCGATGATCGCGGCCTATAAATTCGGATATCACCCGAACGATATCGCTAACTGGTACTACGGGAAACCACCGACGGACACAGATCATCGCGAACTCGGCGAAGACAAATCCTCATCAGCAGACGATGACAGTCGTGGCGAGGAGGAGAGAGAGGAGACGACCGGTAGTCAGGTGACGGTAGACGCATCGACTCCAGATAGCCGGGTAGGGGAAGCAGACGTCAGCCGGGGTGGGCAAATTGATGTCAGCCGGGGAGGGGAAGCAGACGTTAGCCGGGTTGGGGAAACAGATGTCGTCCAGGGAGGGGAAGCAGACGTTAGCCGGGGTGGGGAAACAGATGTCGTCCAGGGAGGGGAAACAGACGTCAGCCGTGTAGGGGAAGCAGACGTCACTTCCAATTAATCTATTATTGTACTTAAACTAGAATTTCAAAAGATTGATCAGATTTGTTACCTGGGTCCGCAGACCCCTCATTGATTACCGACAAAATATATTTCAACTCGTAAACGATCACATTTTCCAAGCAATTGATCAAATGAAAAGGATGATTAATCAAGAGTTCAATGTAAAATGATACGAAGTGTTCACATGAAGAATTGGCATGGAATCAATTAACGGTACTAGTTTCAATTTCTCTTCTGCGATCAAATGTTGTGAAGATTGTTTGTTAGATGTAAATAGATGCATTCAGCAATATCTCGTCGATTTGAATACGGCCCCCCATCATGTTCAGCGGGAGTTTACGATATGCGCGTGGCATTTGCAATTCGCTGAACGTTTGATATCTAAAAATCTATTCCACAACAATTTCATGGCTTATCATTCGTAGTTCCCGACGTCCAATCTCGGTTGTGATTAACCTGCATTTTGTGGCCATCAAACCGCTCAAGATAATTACACCACTCAATAATTAGTTCAAAACTACAGCTTTTCTATACGTATGTTTGTATGTTTGTATGTGTGTTTTTTGTGCCATAAGGATTTTTGCTTGCAATTCGTCAAAGCTTTCCTTTTCACTCTACCGTGTATATCTGCCAACTATAGACTTATCGACCTACCATAGGCTTGTATGCCGACTTGTCTGCCTACTGGTACATTTCTGTTCGTACCTCGCTCAAAATTATGAAAAATACCCTTCGAATATTGAACTTGTTTCGACTAGTTTTACGTAAATGACAATAAACCCTGGCTCCTTGGGTTCCATGATGTAGCCTATTATGTATGTTCGCGTAGAAGGCAAGTCTCTGGAGCAAGGGGTCATTCATTTATTACGTACGCATTAGGGGGGGAGGGATCAGTGCTTTTGTGCACTGTAATGCTTAATGTAAACGAAAGAATGGTCGAATGGTATACGAAAGAATGCGTGCAGTGGGTGAGGGGGTGAAAAATTCAAATTTTATGCGTACGTAATAAATGAATGATCCCCGATCTGACAATTCTGCAAAAAATCATTCCTTAAAGACAGGAAAAAACGGTTAAAATCATGTTATTCTGATAATTAGATTATAATTTGATATCATTGTAAATATATGTAGTATATTTAATAATAATACGTGCTTTTCATTGATATTTTTATTAAGTTTATCGAAGAAATTTCGGGTCGTTTATTTAAATAAAGAAAAAATGACAAAATAATATAATTTTGTATATCGTATATTCGTGTAAATTGTTCACTCGTTAAAAATGGGAGAAATAAAGATTTAATTTAAATAGTTGAATGAATTTTTACGGATTATTTTCCTTCTTTCGAAGGGAGCCGGTTCAAATTTAACCGTTTAAACTTCAGATAGATTTTTGGACCACTGAATATTTGCAAGGAGGATTCGGACAATAGTTTATTAGATCTAGGGAAGCTGGGTGGAAGGGTGGAATAATGATGTCATATGGTGAATTACGATTCCTATCAACGTGGAAATAATAGATTGCAATGCATCGAGGTAAGTTTGAAAAATGGTTTCTGAACCATTAATTGTAAAGTCTATGCAGGTTTAATTGTGATATGTATTTTAATTTCAGAATGATAACATCATGCTGTAATCAAAGAGAATATAAGCATAGGGGCTCGTATCAGAGTTGTAGGTAATGTAAAAACGATAATCTGTTAATCCAATGTATATATAAAATAATTATTTTATATATACTATATACATTGGATTAACAGATTATCGTTTTTACATTACCAACAACTCTGATACGAGCCCCTGTGAATATAAGAATCAGCACTAGCTGTCATGAAATGAGATTCCAAATAACAGGCGGTGAAACTCCTTGATTCTGATAAACTCCGAGTACCAGGTAAATTATCAGCGGATTTATCTGATACTTACAGCAATTAATGTCTTGCCGTCCATTGTAAAGGGCAATTTTGATATCGCTCGAAGCTATGCAGATTCGAAGAGACGCCATCTTAACAAGGAAGTAACTTACTACTTTACATGTTTGGCCTTACTTGACAATTCAATTCAATATATCTTTATTATTCCGTAATGCTTTATATTATTGGTTTTGCACAATAAAGATGAGAAAAAAAGATGAAAAACAGTATAAAATATTAGAAATTCCTTAACAGTTTTTACTTTTTGTACATGATAGGAAATTATATACATATCTGGCATAGTTACTAGTAAGTGTGACCGGCCTTATTTCCTCTATCGAATGACAGCAACCGATCGATTTCGGGGTTCTGGAGATCCACTTCTACAGCTGTGTTTCGCCGACTCCTCACGGTCCGAGACCAACAATAGCCAAGACAACGATCGACAAACCTGCGGCAACAGGAATAAACAATATATAAGTTTATTAACACACATAGGTGTTGTCGGGGCTCCTACTAAAAGCCGACCAGCGCCGACCAGCGCCGACCAGCGCCGACCAGCGCCGACCAGCGCCGACCAGCTATCAAAAGCGCCGACCAGATACGCTTACCAAAACGGATAACAAATTCTTAAATTGAAATAATAACTTTTATTTTTATCTTTTTACTTTTATCTATTTAACACGATTAACTCGATTGATCGTTTAAACTAGTGTGTCGGCATCAAAAGTCAAAAACAAGATACTTAGAGCTACAATACATTTGCAAAGAAATACTTATTTAACTTTTTTCATTGAATTAAATAACAGAAATATACCAATATACAAATTTACATGTTAACAATTTACATTCAGGCTTATATTCACTATATTTCTCAGATCTGAAATTTACAACGGTTGATAGTCTGATAGTTTGAACTTTGTCATCAAAAACATGTTGAGCTACAATAGCAATACTTTAACTTTTTCAGTGAATTATTAATTACAAAAATATATACAAATTTACAAGTTTACAATTTACATTAGGACTATTTCACTATTATAGTGAAATAGTCCTAAAATTATACACGTTAACACATATCACTGATATTTCTATTAACCTAACCTTAATTTTCGACTTTTTGAATTTTCCGATTCGCCGTTCTTTCACTTTTTACGCGTTTCCTCTGACCTGGTTTTTTTGCAATATTTCCGGTTTTAGGAATAGTCAGCAGACCATCTGTTGATGTCATTGTATTAATTGGTTTTGTTGGCCTTATCGTGGCTTTCATGAATTTCTCAAATAGTTTTTTTTTTATCGTTTTCAGTTTTTTGAGTCCAAATGGCATGGCTGACAGTATAGCTTTTTAATTTTGATACGATTTCGAAGTTTCCTTGGTTGTGAATAGCTCTGCGAATATCGATATATTGTAGTTTCACCATTTTATGTAATTCCTCGATTAAGTCCGGAATCTTTAATATCTTCCATTTGGTTGAAAGTTTTATGATACTGTTAATTGTCTCGCAATTGTTGTTGGTCCAACCGATTGAATGGACCTTTTTCACGACTGACGGAAAGAACACATACTGCTTTAGTCGCGGTTCCAGTTTGTTGAAATAGGCTATAAACTCTGGTGCTGATTCCATTATGTCTGCCTTTGTTTCAATCATTTTTTGTTCGTATTTGAATTCGTCATCCTGATGCAGCGCTCTACTTTTACCGAATATCGCATCGACTATTCTATCTTTAACTTTATCGTTGACACCAGTTTTGTGCAACAAATGTCTTTTTACATTTTCGATAAGATGCCGGTAACACAATATTTGATTAGCGGAGGGGAATGCCTCTTTTACCGCCTTAAGCAACGCTTTTTCTTCATCAGAACCGAAAGTCAGAGATTCACTGTAGGCGATTTCAGTCGTTGTGACTTCCGAGTCAAGCTTCCCTTTGATGTGTGCGAAGAAATGCTGATAGGTTTCGGTTTCCCCGTCCCAATGTAAAAACAGAGGGCCGATGAATATCGGGTGTTCCTGAGTTTCCCGGCGAAGTAAATGTGTATTCTTAAAAACGGTAATTGTCAAAAAACACGCACCAACGTTAAATGTCCTGTCAACACCAAGGATAGATCCAGACTGTACACAGAATGTACGAATGTCTTTAATTTGTTGGTCTGTATATAGAATAGCCATTGGTGGTTTTCCTTTCAATGCGAACACTTCTCGTACAAAATCGTTTTCATGAAGCATATTAAAGAGTTGTTGAATGTCATCGGCGACATTTTTCCTAGTCAATTAGTCAATGGAATTGATATATTTATAAGTTTATTTTATGTCCATTAATCTTAAAGTCAATTGGTCAACGGGTCATTGTTTTAACAGATCAAAAGAATTACTCAATTGGTTTTTGATGACAAGCCCAGTAAAATTCAAACGGTTTAAGTAATTATATCTTAAAGTTGCGTGTGTCGAATGATTGCACACATCTAATTAGTGGATGATCACAGTTATTTTATTCCTTTCATCAGTAATTCCTTTCTTTTATTTAATTGAGAAGTGCGTTCTTGACTTCAGTTCACATGCTACTTCCCCTGGACCAATGATCAAAGCTGTTATGAACGTCCTTATTAATTTTAGCGCGTGTACGTGACGAGAGTAGTCTTGCGTAAAAATCTATTAGGCAAATATCATACGAGATGTATGATATACACATAAACATACATGAAAAAGAAAGAAAGATTTTAAGTTGTTTGCATTTTCTTTTATTTCAAATAACGATAGTATATGAAATCCCAGTCATATTTAATGCAAGCTTAACATGAAAAAATAAACCTGATCAATATACCAATTTCAATTTAATTTTGCCATATGAAATTATAAATCTAAAAGTACATCAGACAGCAGAATACATTTTAACGAATATTGTCTTGGACATGAAAACTCAGTAAAAAATTAACACGAACACAATGCAATCCAAGTAAATATAACCATTTGAATCTAATTTTGCATGTAGTCATAGGTAAGACAGCAGCATACATTTTTAACGAATTGTCTAGGAAATCGGGGCTTGGACGGCGCCGGTCGGCGCTTGGACGGCGCTGGTCGGCGCTTGGACGGCGCTGGTCGGCGCTAGTGGGCGCTGGTCGGCGCTGGTCGGCGCTAGTGGGCGCTGGTCGGCGCTGGTCGGCTTTTAGTAGGAGCGGTTGTCGGTAAGGACAACAAACAATGAATAATTGCCGCGAAAAACCAGAACGCCACCTACTTAGAAAAAGGATGGCAGCACTGTACGGAACGGTTTCCCCTACAAGTTCACCCGGTTACATAAGTATTGTTTCTTTATTTACAGCGGGTTTGTTTTGCTAAGCCAAATATATTTGCCAAGGTTATGAGGCATCAGGGGTGAAGACATAATGGTGATAAATTAGTTTTCAGGGGTTGTAAATTTCTGTTCGGAAAAATGGGTATCAAAACATTTAATTAGTTCAACTCTGTAGCTATCAAATTTGGTACACTGCATAATAAAATGACATGCATGGAACAAGCCCGGAGTTGTCTGGTTTCCAAACATGTAGACGTTGACCCTTGACTAATCCCTTAGGAATTTACTATTGTCTTGAAAACTAAATCCAAAATATTTCTAATTAATCCGAGACATACGTACACTGAACCTGTACCAAAAGCAAATTATGAAACGTTAAATGATCGTTAAGCCAAAACTTGTCCGTTTGTGAATTCCTAGTGAACAATAGCAAATATAAATCATTAGTCGAAACATGCCCGTTTAGGAATTCCCAGTGAATAGACTTGTATGTCTTATGAACATACAACTGCTATCGATTTACGCACGTTTTATAAATATCAAAATTTGCCTATCATAACAATACAGTCCTACTTTCATATTCGAGGGGATCACCGATTGATGTTATTACATATCGGGGAACTTTGGTTACTGATTGCCTTCAGCCAGTTTTGATTGCATTGACATAATGAAATGAAAATGGCGACGCGGTGTATTTGAGTGCAGCGTATAACAACATCAGACGATGAAGTTTTGGCCTTTACCATTTTCTAATATTCTTGCTTATCTTTTTCATTTCTGATCAATACCATCCGATAAATTAACTATTCAAGTGTGAAAAAACCATTTTTTTTTCAATTAAAATGAGTGTATCTAATGACCTATCGAAACTGGGATAGTGTACTAAGGAACATTTGCTGTTATGAACCGTATAGCAGAGCGGGTTCATTTCTGTTCGATCTGTCATTACACATCCCGATTACTATTCATTGGTTTCTGCTCCTTCGTTTTTCTCTTCCCGAGTAACTATAGAATGTTGCCGGAATAATGATTAAGAGGCGATGTTCAATCTTTATTCAACCCTGAAGCCGCTTAAACGTCAACACGCCAACGAATCCGATCTATCGTCGCCGGCACCAGTTGAGACAACGACACCAAGAGAATTTGCAATACGGAAGCGATAAGGGGCCTCGAGTTGTCGCGTTCCAACTCGACAAGTCGCCATATTTGTGTCGACATATCGCGATATATCGCATCAAGTCGACATGAATATGTCGACATATTGTGACGTTTACATGACAAATTTCGCTTTTTTGCCCATTTTCCTCGGGACAAGCCGTCATTTGAAGACATGTGTAAATGTAAGATGAGGACACCAGTAATATGACGACTGAGTTTCAAGTCGTCATGAATATGTCGACTTGTCGCGAGGAAAGTCGTCGAAAAAACGAAATATGTCGTGAAAACGTCACGATATATCGACATACTCATATCGACTTGACGCGATATATCGCGGTATGTCGACATAAATATGACGACTTGTCGAGTTGGAACGCGACATCTCGAGGCCCCTTATCGCTTCCGTTCCGTAATACATAAACAGCGATACATCACAATAATTATAATATGCATTCAATTTTATTATCCTAGTTTCTCGTAACATTCGTAACATTTCTTTAATATCTGTGTACATAATTCAGAATATGAATTAGTAGCATGGAGTAATTGCGTATAAAATCATATCCAGTAACATTTCGACACATTTCCCATACCGCGATATATGTAATCTCAACAACATTTTTTTCGTGTGTTTAAGGCCTTGAAAGTACGTGTTACAATGTACCTCCAATGATGTCTGAAGCGCCGAGAGCACTTCTGGTTTCGTTTTCATTATCGTTACCACAACTTTAAATTTAGACAGAATTCACGACTTAAGATTTAGACAGAATTTACCCGAATATACAGCTTTTTACGGAAGCGATAAGGGGCCTCGAGATGTCGCGTTC
Source organism: Tubulanus polymorphus (assembly GCF_964204645.1). Taxonomy (NCBI): domain Eukaryota; kingdom Metazoa; phylum Nemertea; class Palaeonemertea; order Tubulaniformes; family Tubulanidae; genus Tubulanus; species Tubulanus polymorphus. Next base: position 11,704,493 of record NC_134034.1, read on the forward strand.
CAACTCGACAAGTCGCCATATTTATGTCGACATACCGCGATATATCGCGTCAAGTCGACATGAATATGTCGATATATCGTGACGTTTTGACGACATATTTCGTTTTCACGACCACTTTCCTCGCGACAAGTCGACATATTCATGACGACTTACAACTCAGTCGTCATATCACTGGTGTCCTCATCTTGCATTTAGACATGTCTTCAAATGACGGCTTGTCCCGTGGAAAATGGGCGAAAAAGCGAAATTTGTCGTGAAAACGTCACGATATGTCGACATATTCATGTCGACTTGACGCGATATATCGCGATATGTCGACATAAATATGACGACTTGTCGAGCTGGAACGCGACATCTCGAGGCCCTTTATCGCTTCCGTAGCTTTTCATAAATGTAAACAGCAGCATAGCAGATTCTAAATGGTATTGAATTTTAGTTGGATTCCTTTTTGACACATGTTTCTTGTACATGAATCTCATTTTCGATTTCCTGCAAACTCGATGGTGTACTATCGTTTTGACTAAAGGTACCGTATTCGTTTTTTAGAGATCCACCCGCTTTTTCGAATAATTTAATACGTTCAGTATAAACGTTTCCGTCGCAAGCGATCCAAATAATCCCACCTAAACAAACGATATAGATTGCTGCTTCAATGACAAACGCCATTCCCGGGAATATCTGGAAAGTTACGGAGTATAGATTTGTGAAGATGATTGCCCCTAGTAGATTCGAGGCCGTCTCGCCACTCGAAAGCAAAGAGAATATTTTACCAATTTCATCTTCATCAACCAACTTACTAATGATTGATTTTGAACCGGATACAATCATACCGCTGACTGAACCGACTATTACTCCAACAAAAATCATCCATGTTTGGTCGCTGACTGATACGAAAACTAACCGGGAAGTTTTGAAAACTATACCGATGATAACTAAATTCACATCTTGAATCCTAAATATAACCGATAATAGTGGTAAGAGCAAACACAAAGCTAACCCTAGACTTGCGTAATCGACGGCTAACAAGTAACCGTACAATGATTTGGACCAACTCAACGGGTAATATCTCACAAAAAGTAAAGTTACATCGATTTCTCCAGCTTTACAAATCTGATTCGCGATAACTACGAAAAAAACGACAACAAGGTGAAATCGCGAATGCCCCTGTCTCGGTTTGATAAGTACTTCCACCGAATCGCGAATGTTAACCGGGTTGAATAAGAATGGTTTACCGTTCTTCTTCGTCGGTTCTATTTCGGGATAAATGTCGTTAGATTCGATTCCGGGCACACTTTCCTTCAAAAACATAAGCAGTACTATTACGCACGCGGCCAATATAGCCATAACGATGAGGAAAATGAAGTTAAAACTGAGTCTATCCAGAAGTGAACCGGCCAACAATGACCCGAGAAAAAGTCCGAAAAAATTCATCGCCAAAAGTTTACTCAGTTTTTTGGTTCGGTTTTCCTTACTGCTCACATCCGAAACGTAGCTGTATACAGCCATACTAAGTACAGCGCTTTTTCCAAAACAGCCATTGATGGCCGCTCCGATTAAAACAAATGCAAGAGCGGACGATTGAGGTAGCATGCCAAACATATAAAACAAGCACGCAATGATGGCGCCTACGCAAGGAAGAATCATCAGCAACTTTCTTCCAACTATGTCGCTCCAAGCTCCGCAAAATAATCCAAGAACAATCGCTGGAAAATTTAGCAAAATCTTATAATACATTATGTAATATGCCGAGAGTATTTGGACGTGGGTCTCTTCAGTCGGGTGTTTGCGTAAACTATAACATAAGCCATGATCCTGATACTCGATTAAACATACTTCTTGATAAATGAGTAACTTGACAGTTGGTTCTAACAGTGACTCAGCCGATTTGTACATTAAAAACACCATTTCGGCAACGATTGCACCACTTTTTATGCACTCCATCGACGAACAAGGAAAGCACGATTTAGGCCTACTGTCCTTGGCGCCCATTTTCCCAAATTGGCGATAAGAGTTGAAATCCGCTTTTTATGAAGTATAAGCAACTTTGAGACGGATTCGGTAATATATCACAAGTTATATAATTCGTACGGCACAATCGAAATTTTCAGAAGAGATTTTCCAGTTATCGCCCAAAATCGACTACAGTAACAGTACGTCTACTGATGAATGCACACACGTTGGACGGTACTGATTTCCGTGTCGTTGGAGATTACTTGTCCAACAGCAATCTAATCTGATTTCCAGTTTGAAAGCTCTCGCGACGTGTCTGGTAGACTGGTCGCCTAGTAGACTAGTCTGCCCTTAATTGCTGGTCACTCAGATATTAGTACCAATTTAAATAATGGCTTTTCTCCACATAATTCCCTTCTTTCTAAGTATATTACTTCATGCCTCGCCAAACACTAATTATTTACTCACTCACCAATCAATTAACCTGTCCTCCTCTGTATATATACCCCTGTTTTTAATCTATATCCATAGAACTATAACGGAATATAGTTCGGTTATAGTTCTATGCTATATCTTACACCTGACGATGATCTCTAGGGTGAGATCGAAACGTCGTGTCTTTTATATATTTTTGATTGAATAAATGAATTCTGGTTTTTAAATTCGTTTAATCTGTAAATAGTGGGATTTTATCTTATTGGTCGCCGGTCTCTACCTTTCAGCTACTATTTTGACTGCGAATGCAGGTGGCGCAGAATTGGACAGGCGACCAGTCTAGTCTATGAAATACACTCGCTAGACTAGACTGGTTGCCTGTCCCATTTTGAAGCTAGATCAGTTGGGTGGCGGGCCGGGAATGGACTGAAAAATCCCAAAATTCTCACAATACTACGCACTGAAACTACGAAACTGCCATAATTAGTTTAACCATCTTTGAAAAGATAAATTCAGCAGGCTTTTTATTTTATAAGTATACTATAAGTCGTGCAGGAGGTGTCGCCTCTACCGGTCATTTCGAGCACTAAATCGCCATTACCAGGAAGTAAACTGTGATGGGAGTTGTTTGATAAAAAATTCGATTTATTTCACCGAAATTCTCAGAAATTCAGCGACCGCGAAACGAGATGAGAATCTCAGATTAATTAGCGAGATTCGATAGGGGATATCAGTAAAACAGGTGAGTGAGACAAGCCGTCACTAATCGGTGACTGAGACCTTAAACCCTGCCAAAAAGGCAAAAATCAACACAGTTGTGAACCAGGGTCGCAGCACCACAAGTCAGACATTGACGGCTCATCCCTATAGTTTCAATTACTGTTACTCTCAGCATGTTAGTAATCAGAAGGGTGATATTATTATTGTTCTCATATTGGATTTGTTTGTACTAATATTAGGCTTTTTAAAGCAGGCTATTAGTCCCGGGCTATTAGTCCCGGCCCATTAGTCCTCTGCGGTGTCTGTCAAACAGAGAGGTCATAAGTCAATCATATGAATAATGAACTCGGTCGGGTCCTGTGAGAAAGAGAGAGAGTTGGGCTTGTTTTTCACAACGGCCCCCTCTTCACCCCCTCTGCTGCATGCATGTCTAACTTATGTATAAAGGGTATATATGATATTTAAATGACTTGTTTTATCAATAGGCCTAGGCTATAGGTCTATAGTGAGGATTATGGGGGCCAAATGTTGCCTTATGTTTTCTTACTTTCTACATTAAGGCAGGATGTCAACATCTTTTCTTCCTAGTTGTAAAAGTAGCAAATAACGAAGTTAATTAGCCTAATTAGAATTTTCACCAATGGAAAGCTCTCCGCTTAACATAAGTCTGTTAGACCTAATTATGATAATTTAGGTCTATTTACATTCCTATTTACATAATGTATGTGGACGGTTCCGTACTTAATAACCTTCACGTCGTCCATTTCCATAGCAACAATTATTGAATTTCGTCTTATATTTTTTGTAGATTTCGATTTTGAGAAAAATTTGCCTGCGTTTTGCACCACGCCGGAGATCGGAATAGAGGAAGGACGACGACGACATGCCAGGGCCTCCTCCTCCGCCCCCGCCACCCCCGGGGCCACCACCGCCTCCAATGCCCGGTAAGGGCTCGTCCGGGCCGCCCTCGTCGAAGGATCGCAGCGCGTTGCTGTCGTCGATTCACGGAGGAATGAAATTGAAGAAAACCGTCACTAATGACCGCAGCTCTCCGCTCGTCGGAGGTAAGAATCTATCGCGAGTTTAAACATTTTTCCATTATTTATTCTTAATAGAAAATCAAGTCATCACCGATTTACAGCGGATTCGTTTATTCAGCTATCACTGGATCATACGTAGTTTAAAACCTCACCAGGGGCCAGTTGTACAGTCGTGACTTAAGTCAAAAAGTGGTCTTAAATCTTAAGACTGGCCTTAAGTTGTTAGATTGGCTATAGAGCTACGTTGGTCTTAGACTTGTCTTAAGTCTAAGTCATGACTATGCAACCGGCCCCTGAAACCATTCCCTACTAAAACAATTCATTCAAGTAATAACCATTTTAAAACTAGTTTCTCCATTAGATTCATTCTTAATCGAACTAGAGCTTGGATTTACGACGCGGCTGAGTTTCATAGATGTGACGGTAAAATAATCCGAGCTAGGAACGTTTCAAAATTTGTCCGATGTTATCATGGTTTCTCGTTGTTACTTCGGTTGAGAATTTATTCCGTGGGGTAACTTTGATTTGATACCCGATCGATGAAACTGGGCCCAGGTTCTGGATTTCCCCCCCCCGGGTTTAACTCTTAAATCGATTTAATTTCTTCATTAATTCAGTTTATCTTAAATCGATTTAGGCCTTTAATCCTTTTCGTGAAACTGGGCCCAGGCCCGGTTTGAGGATTTACCCGCGGTCTATGAAACCAGGCCGAGGTCTATTTCTTCAGCTTGTACCCTGCACCCTCTAAGACATCCATCCTTACATTTTCACATCGGTACTTCACCTGAGACTTCTTAAACTAAGCTACCAAGATAATGAACTACAAACACCAGACATCAGACATTTTATCTGCAAACTTTCAAAAACTAATCGTCAAGAACTCATGCTATAATTGTGAATGTTTCAATGGGTGCAGGTATCAGGCTTAATAAACCAGGTCCGCTTTTATTAACCGGTATTACCTTTAACCTGCGGGTTAACTCAATTCATTTTCAATAAATCTAGCCCCTGGGTTAAAGGTAATACCGATGTATAAAACTGGCTCCAGAATATCTTATAGCGGTTCGATATATTTTTCATCCTCTGCTGTTTATATATAACACAAATATTATATATTATATTATATATATATATATATATATATATATATATATATAACGAAGTCTATAGCGAATTTCTCTCTTATTCTTTATCATCGAACACGCGTACGTGCAGCTGCGGTGATCATCTCGACGCGACGCAGCAGCACCAGCGGCACCGGGGGCTGGGGCGGTAAGAAAAAACGCCCGGCGCCCCGCGTGCCGCTGAATAATAACTACGAAAAATACGACGATCATCATCATCACGACCTGCCTCGACCTATTAAATTCCTACCTCCCCGACATTCCTGGGCTGCAGGTATCAGCGCACTCTCTCTCGTCGTTCATCTCAATGTCTCTCTGTCTCAATGTCTCAATGCTTTATATGTCGTCCGCAGTTAGTAAATAGTAAACAGTAGTAGGCCTACAGTAGACCCCGCTTAAGTCAGATCCAATCAACTCAGAGATAACTGTTCAACCCTTTCAGTGCGTCTACACCGCAGTGCGATGTATGAATCCGTGATGGATGGTGTATTGATTTAATTAGTAATTAGTTTTTATCTCTATTGAAAGATGGCAGCACCTGTCAAACATAGTGAATTAACGATACACCGCGCCGCGGTGTATACGCACTATAGTGGTATTCCCGTTATTCAACACACTAGGGTGGAATTTTTCAAAATTTTCAAATTATCTCCAGCACTATAGGGTATTGACTAATGTCTATTTATTAATTGATGAGACTTGTTTTTCTGGGATATTTTGCTCACTTTTTGGGGTACATACCTCATTTATGTCTCAACAGAATGCCAAAAATCGCGGACAACAACTGAATATCCGATATATTTCCAGTTCTGTACCAATTAGATGGATTGGCAAAAAGACTCCTTAAGTCCAGTTGAATGAGAGAGAAAATCCTCCATTTTGTCAAATTTCTTGGATTTGAACATTGTTACCATGCCTACGCCACCCTGATTTAGTTGTTGAGACCCCACAAGAAAAATAACTTCATTTCGTAGGCATGGTGACAATGTAAAAATTCAAGAAATTTCACAAAATGGAGGATTTTCTCTCTCATTCAATTGGACTTAAGGAGTCTTTTTGCCAATCCATCTAATTGGTACAGAACTGGAAATATATCGGATATTCAGTTGTTGTCCGCGATTTTTGGCATTCTGTTAAGACATAAATGAGGTATGTACCCCAAAAAGTAAGCAAAATATCCAAGAAAAACAGGTCTCATCCATTAATAAATAGACATTAGTCAGCACTGAAAGGTTAATTAAATCATCAGAGATAACTGTTTAAGTTATCAGAGATAGCTGAGCAGAGATAACTTTAACTCAGATGATGTTAGTTGAAATATTTGTGTGACACCATAAATAGGCCTGGAATCTAACTTGAATATCACTATAGTCACGAGTTGAAGTCCTATTTGAGCGGAGTCTACTTTTCATCTACAGCGGAACTCGCTGCTTGCTCTGTGTAAAAAGTTTAACTGTTTCCTAGTAGCGGCCCATCTCTTCACCCATCGCGCCTCGTGGTGTGCCTGATGTGACTCAACAGAAAAAAAAAACGAATGAAAGATGAATGAAAAACTGTCACGAAATTGAGTCATGAGTGATGACAATTTAATAGGTTATAGTGATACGGATCAGAAGAGTTCGTTCAACTGATAACATATATTTCTCACTCCCCGGCTAGTTGTACAGTTGTGGGAAAGTCTAAAGCACAAGAACCAAAATTTAATTTTTGCGCATCTTCTTGGCCCCACTGGGATTTGAACCCGGATCTCTTACTCGCCAGCGTTTTGTCCTAACCACTAGACCAACGGCGTGTACTGATCGACTGAGTGTCCGGTCAATGTGGTGGTCGTTTTACTGTGCTGGCCAGTTATGCGCGTCTGGTTGGTTGTGTCACTATTTACTAACAGTTTCACTATCATTATCTGAAGAGCTCGCACTTGGTTTTAGAACCAAAACGAACATTGTAAGATCTAACCCGTTGACTAACTGTGCAGCTGTCTCCTCGACTTCTGCTGATAACCTAATGATGTTTTTTTTTTGTTGAAAGCATGATTGTGATGCATGTGATGTTGATACGTATAAGTGTTGAATATTCTCATAATTCAGGGGCTGATCCAGGAATTTTTAATAGTGCGGGGTGGGGTTAAAAAATCTGAGGCCTATGCGGTACTTAGTACATGAACGCGAGTGCCATAGACGCAGATTCTTTAAGCAGGTTTAAGGGGCCCCAAGGAAAATTTTGAAAATAACGGATCATTTGTAGGTTCTAGAAACAAAATGACCTGCAATTATTTGCCACTTGATGTGTAATTTTCTTAAGCCAAGTCGTGAAAATTGTGATGGGGGGAGTAGGGGACCACGGAAGAACCTCTTGGATCCTCCCCGTATGTTTCCCAGGGGCCGGTTGCGTAGTCGTGGCTTAGACCAATCTAAGACCAACTTAGTTCTATAGACAATCTAACAACTTAAGATCAGTCTTGAGATTTAAGACCACTTTTGGACTTAAGTCACGACTGTGCAACTGGGCCCCGATGAAAAAAGTGTCCTTGAATCAGAAATACATGGGTTGGAAACTGAGCGGCAGCAGCAGCGGCAGCAGCAGCAGCAGCAGCGGGGCTTGAGAATGAGATTGAATAATGCAGCATACATTCTCCTGCTCGGTTTGCTGCTCCTATTCTGTTACGAGATGCTTTCTTAACGTAAAAAACGTCGGTCTAAGGGGTACAGTTAGCAGCACCTACTCTAGTGTTAAGTGAGTCTATTCTGGGGATCTATTTACTCACGCGTGTACCACTGTGAAAGTCGAGTACCTTTAGTTTAATACATCTGCACTGTAATAATCATAATATTTGGGTTACGGTTTAATATGAATCTAGGTTTGAACAGTCTGAGAAAAAAGTGTGTTCTCTGAGTTCGGTCTTAGAAAATGTATGATTATCAAATTAGAGTCTACTGTATTTCACAAACTCTTACTCAGTATTTGACACCAACTCTGGGTAGAATTTTACCAGTTTCAACTTTACCGCAGTAAGAGACAGAGTCTACTGTATTTCACAAACTCTTACTCAGTATTTGACACCAACTCGGGGTAGAATTTTACCTGTCTCAACTTTACCGCAGTAAGAGACAGAGTCTACTGTATTTCACAAACTCTTACTCAGTATCTGACACCAACTCGGGGTAGAATTTTACCAGTTTCAACTTTACCGCAGTAAGAGACATAGTCTACTGTATTTCACAAACTCTTACTCAGTATTTGACACCAACTCTGGGTAGAATTTTACCAGTTTCAACTTAACCGCAGTAAGAGACAGAGTCTACTGTATTTCACAAACTCTTACTCAGTATTTGACACCAACTCGGGGTAGAATTTTACCAGTCTCAACTTTACCGCAGTAAGAGACTGAGTCTACTGTATTTCACAAACTCTTACTCAGTATCTGACACCAACTCGGGGTAGAATTTTACCAGTCTCAACTTTACCGCAGTAAGAGACAGAGTCTACTGTATTTCACAAACTCTCACTCAGTATCTGACACCAACTCGGGGTAGAATTCTACCAGTCTCAGTATTTTTACGGCAGTTAGAGAGAAAGAGCCTATTCGTGCCGATATTAGTCCTTGATACAGTTTTTAAACCTTGCATGAAAGTCAAGTATTAGCACAATATGATAATGAATTCATGGAAGAAATATATTTCTATCGGTCTCGTACAGTAGCGTTATCTGTTACCTGTTTACATTTATGAAATAAACCAAACAAAAAACTGAATATTTTATGGAACTTTTTTTTTTTTAAAGAAGTCAAGAGTCCACGTAACGTTAACCTCATGTATAGAATTTGCTTTTATTTTCTCTGCAGGGAAGTCATCGAGCAGCGCCTCCTCTGGCGGGGGAGGTGGTGGTGGCGGCGGTGGCGGTATGGGCGGCGGTCCACCGGGCCTCGGCGGTCTGTTCGCCGGCGGCATGCCGAAATTACGTTCAACCGGAAACCGATCGGCTACGGGTAGGTGTTCGATATTCGTGTAATTTTCGTCCCATTAACAATGCATGTAAATGAATTTACGTTCAGATTTTTTTACGATACTAATATCGTATTTCAATTTGTGTTACACAGTTCGCTAGGAGTCGTAACTAATTCAATGCAACTGGTTTTTGTCAAATGTTTATCGCGTTTTCTAACCGGCTTTTTACTAGTTTTTGCTTTCAAACCTGTCTCCTTGTTGCTTTGTATTGAAAACATTTTGATTTTTGTTGCTTTCATTTCGATCACTATTGAGTGAATTGTAGAAATTAATAGAAATGGATTCATATTCAAATTAAACCCACTCCACTGTGGAACTGGGTCCGGAGACAAATTAAACCCACACAACTGTGGAACTGGGTCCAGAGTCAAATTAAACCCACACAACTGTGGAACTGGGTCCAGAGTCAAATTAAACCCACACAACTGTGGAACTGGATTTAGAGACAAATTAAACCCACACAACTGCGCATACACAACTGTGGAACTGGGTTTAGAGACAAATTAAACCCACACAACTGCGGATACACAACTGTGGAACTGGATTTAGAGTCATATTGTATACTGACGAAACTGTGGAACTCGATTCCGAAAAAATTGAACCCATACAACTGTGGAACTGGGTTCAGTCAAATTAAACCCACCCGGTTTGTAGTTAGGCCTAAGCGGTAACAGTTTTTAAAACTGGAGTGGTGATTTTTCGGAACGGGAAGACAAACTTTTATGGAGAATCGAGAACTTGAATGGCGCAGAATAGAATGTGTAAGTATATGATGTATTATTGGAAGCATGTCACATAGCAACACAACAACAGCAGCGGCAGTTACACGTATTATAGCATGAGAACCTGGATGCTTATTCCGTTTAAAACTAACTACCATTAATATCATCACATCGAATCAATCAAATAAATAAGAACGACAATCCCCTAATTCCACGATAAAAAACCCAAAGCAAAAAAATATAGCTGCAAAGCAGCGATTTTGGGTTTTCTGCCTAGCAGCATCATTGATATGCCAACCTTTGGAAATTTTTTAGATACAAAATATAGTTGCAAAGCAACGATAACTGGTTTTCTGCCTAGTAGCATCATTAATATGCAAACCTTTGGAAATCATAAACATAAAATGTAGCTGCAAAGCAGCGATATTGGGTTTTCTGCCTAGCACTGTCCTTCAAATTCAGAATGTAGGGAATTATAGAAACAGAAAATATTTATATTATCCTTATATATGTTTTATGAGTCTTAAAATTACCCTCAAAATCTACAGGCTCCGATCTAGCGCTATACATATATCTGTTAAGAATATCACAATAAAACAAATTCGTTACTTAAGATTTCAATTCATTTCAAATCGTTCATTTTCAACGTCTAAATGACTTATTATTTTTGATTTCAGGTAAGCTGAAACTGCAGAAAAAAACCTACTAGACTCGACTGACAGCGAAGGGCAGCGCTTTTAAATATAGTTCATGACATTTATGATTCGCTAAATATTACAAATATATGATAATTTTTGTAAAATATTTCCGCTTCAGGTTCTTGTTGTTAAATGCTTTATTCGTGATTAAAACGTTACTAATTACCGCAGTTAATAATTAAGAAATGTTGATTAACGATTAATTAATTGCGTGTTGAATTCTAATGAAGTTATATTTCATTGTTTACAATAAAAAAAGATTTGAGAAATTTAATTTATCTGTTTTTTATTTGGTTCAAGCGGCTTATCAATTTATGGCTGCCATCAAATGATCTATAAACATTTTCATCAAAGATGGCTGCCTTACTATCTCCCTATGACACCATCAAATTGATAAGCTATCTAATTTGAATAAAGCCGAATGATCATTGATGTCAAAGGGGATTAGGGAAGGGGTGGGCATTATTCTTCAGTAGTTACGCGGTTTAGATATCCATAGAAACAGTTTCCCGGTTACCCGCGAGGGTAATACCACGGAAATAAAATACCAGTGAAATTAAAATCTGTCCGAGGGTTTGTTTTCTCTGTTATCGATGACTGGTGTTGGTCGCACAGCTGTTCTATGAGTATTGGATTCATTCAGGGATTCGTGATATCTCAGTATTCAATAGGGAGCTGTTTGTCTGCCACGCATCACTACAAAATCAAACTCGTAACTAAATCATCCTTCAGCGTAAGTTACAACATTTTTGCGGTATGTAGTTTAATTTCACTGAACACTTGCTTAGACTATATCTTCCAGTTCCACACTTGTGTGGGTTTAATTTGACTCTGGACCCAGTTCCACAGTTGTGTGGGTTTAATTTGTCTCTGGATCCAGTTCCACACTTGTGTGGGTTTAATTTGACTCTGGACCCAGTTCCACAGTTGTGTGGGTTTAATTTGTCTCTGGAACCAGTTCCACAGTTGTGTGGGTTTAATTTGTCTCTGGAACCAGTTCCACAGTTGTGTGGGTTTAATTTGACTCTGGACCCAGTTCCACAGTTGTGTGGGTTTAATTTGACTCTGGAACCAGTTCCACAGTTGTGTGGGTTTAATTTGTCTCTGGACCCAGTTCCCCAGTTGTGTGGGTTTAATTTGTCTCTGGAACCAGTTCCACAGTTGTGTGGGTTTAATTTGTCTCTGGAACCAGTTCCACAGTTGTGTAGGTTTAATTTGTCTCTGGACCCAGTTCCACAGTTGTGTGGGTTTGATTTGACTCTTAATTTGATAATGGATTTGTTTCCACTCTGGATCCGATTCCACAGTTTTGCAGGTTTCATTCTACATTCTGCGTGTATGACTCGAATCGAAAAAATTGGTATTTCTAAGTAATCTTTGTAATTTATATCGCTTTCAGGTAACAGTTCTACAGTTCCGCGTCCACTGAAACCACCTGTAACAAGTGATAAACCTTTCTCTACAGCCAATAATAGCGTGCCTAACAATAACAGGACTAATACGAGTAGTAGCGGTGGACAACCACCGCCGCCGCCACCTATGGGTGGTAGACCGAACTTTAATCGTATTAACAACACAGGTGCTAATAATGTGAAAGACGTGAATCAGAACTCGAAACCCGAACTACCGAATAAAGTGATACCGGGAATGAACTCCAGTCGACCGGGGGCGCCACCATCACCTACCGTAAACAACAGACCGGCTCCGACACGCGGTAAACCAGGACCACCTCCGGTACCTCCGCAGCAGCGTCGACCTCCAGCCCCTCCGGCGTGGAACAAACCCGATACATCTATACCGCCTCCCCCTCCTCCGAGCCGGCCTCCGACCGCTGCCATCACGCCGCCTCCACCCCCGATAGCTTCTATACCGCGCCAAACTAGCATGAAACGACCTACAAGTTCATCGGGCGGCCGACCTCTACCACCGCCGCCCCCGAATAGAAACGTACCGCCTCCACCCCTGCATAAAGCACCGCCTTCGAGTCATCGGCCGACAGCTGCCCCGCCCCCGAGACCGCCCTCGAGTCGGCCGCCGCCTCCTCCGCCGCATAGGGGCTCCAGTCAATCGACCGCGTTACCCCCTCCTCCCCCCTCACCGCGATTACCCCCTCCATCACCTACCACGCGAGCGGCGCCGAATGTACCCCCGCCGCCCCCGTCGAGGAACTCATGGGCTCCTGCGCCACCGCATCCTCACAACAACAACAACGCAATAAACGGTAATTCAGTTTTTATACTTTGAATTTTATGATGAAATTTTGTCGATCGTTTCGTGAATAATTTATTTTTCGTGTTTGTGCGTTTTGTAGATTTCGAATCACGGTTTTATTTCCATGACGTGAATGAATTTCCGGCTCCGGCCGATTATCGTAATAATCCGAAACATTACCCGAGTAAAAGCAGCCGGAAATCGGGTAAGTATTTATAGAATCTGGGTTTTCCCTCTATTCTAACCGAGTTTCACTTTCCATTGAGCCAGTTCCACGACCCTGTTCCCGCTGACCCTGTTCCCGCTGACCCTGTTCCCGCTGACCCTGTTCCCGCTGACCCTGTTCCCGCTGACCCTGTTCCCGCTGACCCTGTTCCCGCTGACCCTGTTCCCGCTGACCCTGTTCCCGCTGACCCTGTTCCCGCTGACCCTGTTGCCACTAAATGACTAATTAGTGTTTCTATTTTTCAGGTACGAACCAGCAGCCGCGTCCTCCACCCGGAGTCAGAGCTCCTCCACCTCCTCCGATGAGGTGAAGTCGTACTAATTACCAAAACGAATTATTTATAGGAAATTATTATGCAATAAAATTTCGAAAAAGCGTGTACCGCGCGCGCAGCACACGCCTGGCACACGCTCGGAGAAGGGGGCACACGCACCTGTTAGAAATTAAAAAGACACATTTATGAATTTTTAAAGATGATGATTGTAAGAGGCTCACGCCATTGTTAGAGAGCGTGTTGAACTATTATCGCACTTAGGGAACGTTCTTAAAGTACATACGCAAAAAATAGAGCTACCGGTATTTTTGAAGGCGCTACTTGGTGGCGCTTCAAACGATATTGCTAATGACCTCAAACCTTATGTATGCCAGTAGACGGATTACAAAAATTACGCACATGTCATGCGTGAATGTGGTCGCATGCAGAGCTGCCAACTGTTTACTGATTTTCAGAATTAATAATATTTTATGATAAGAAATACTGATTTGATTTATTTGAAATATGAAAGATGTTACCGAGGGTCTTACTGTTGATTACCGATTAATTTGAACAGAAATATGAAAGATGTTACCGAGGGTCTTACTGTTGATTACTGATTAATTTGAACAGAAATATGAAAGATGTTACCGAGGGTCTTACTGTTGATAACTGATTAATTTGAAAAGAAATATGAAAGATGTTCTTACTGTTGATTACCGATTAATTTGAAAAGAAATATGAAAGATGTTCTTACTGTTGATTACCGATTAATTTGAATATTTCTTTCATATTTCAATGAAATGTTACTGAAAAAATTAAATTCATTTCTGATGACACCACTTTTCAGATGTCGGCAGCCCTGCGCCATGACTTTTTTTGATGGCTACCTAGCTATGTACGCATATCGGGCGCTTTCGACGGCGAGGTCCTACCTACTGTTACTTGCATATGTACTTTACGGGCGGTTCCTTTCAAACGCGGTGATTTTATCATCAAGAATTAATTTATTAAGAGTACATGTGAACCCGTACTGTATACAGATCTGGTTTTATAGATGCCGTTTTTAGACGCTTAGTAATGTGCTATCGAGGACTTCGGTCGCTGCAAATTTGTTAATACTTCGTTTCTGAAATCGATATCTAGAGATGATTTTAATGTATGCGGTTTGAATATTGAGCTCGTTTACTGCGCAACTGTTGCCCGGCTCAAAGAACTACGTAATTCGGTCAAAAACTGTAGAACCTGTTCCTGTTCTGTAAAACTGTGTCCTGTTCTGTGGAACTTGGTTTTGTTGTCTGTTTTTATTGTATGAATCTTCCATCAATAGAGTCTTTATTTCTTTGTAATATTATCAATATCCGAGTGTTTAACTGTTTGATTTAAGCCAAACAGTTGAACTGTTTGAGTGAGGCCGCTCTGTGAGGCTGCTCTCATTCAAAACAGTTGAACTGTTTGAGTGAGGCCGCTCTGTGAGGCTGCTCACTCAAACAGTTGAACTGTTTGAGTGAGGCCGCTCTGTGAGGCTGCTCACTCAAATAGTTGAACTGTTTGAGTGAGGCCGCTCTGTGAGGCTGCTCACTCAAACAGTTGAACTGTTTGAGTGAAGCTGCTCTGTGAGGCTGCTCACTCAAAACGGTTAAACCGTTTGAGTGAGGCCGCTCTGTGAGGCTGCTCACTCAAACAGTTCAACTGTTTGAGTGAAGCTGCTCTGTGAGGCTGCTCACTCAAACAGTTGAACTGTTTGAGTGAGGCCGCTCTGTGAGGCTGCTCACTCAAATAGTTGAACTGTTTGAGTGAGGCCGCTCTGTGAGGCTGCTCACTCAAACAGTTGAACTGTTTGAGTGAAGCTGCTCTGTGAGGCTGCTCACTCAAAACGGTTAAACCGTTTGAGTGAGGCCGCTCTGTGAGGCTGCTCACTCAAACAGTTCAACTGTTTGAGTGAAGCTGCTCTGTGAGGCTGCTCACTCAAAACGGTTAAACCGTTTGAGTGAGGCCGCTCTGTGAGGCTGCTCACTCAAACAGTTCAACTGTTTGAGTGAAGCTGCTCTGTGAGGCTGCTCAGTGAGACTGCTCGCTCAATTCAACTATACTGCACTGTACATTCTCATTATAGTAATCTAGTGAATCATGTTAGAAAAGTTGAATGATTTAGTTGTTTACTCGCGACTTCTCGAAGATATACAGTGCACAGGGGCCGTATTTAAAGTTTGGAGGTGAACTCAAGATCATCTAGTATCCCTGATACTATCAGGGATACTGGATGAGCTAAGATAAAGTTCAGCCCCAAACTTTAAATATGTGCTCCTGTGATACAAAACCACTAAATTGGTGATGAACCGGGGGTATTGAATTGTAATTATTTTGGTTGCTTTCGTTTCCGCACTCGGTAATCTGAACACGTTCGGGGTTGGTTTATAAATCGCGCGTTGCGTCATCCGGAATAATGCGACGACAAGTTTTAAACATTTAAAAACGGCGCTTACCTGCGTTATTTCAAATATTCAGGTTTTGTTAATTTTAATTAATATAGATACAATTATTATTATTATTATTATTATTATATTATTAATATTAGAGAGAAAAGCTATTGTAATATTGTATAGCAGTGGATTTGATTAGTTCGATTGTTAATTAATTAAAGTAGATGATTGTATCGTAGTGTATAAATGTAAAGATATAACGAATGACTGATTTCTATTTGTTTAATTTGAAACGAATTATCGAAACGTAAAAATTGAAACGTATTATATTTAAACTGGAGAAGAATAAATTTTCATAAAGACAACGCATAATTCAGTGATATTCTTATCATGTACCAACGTGAAGACATGTAGTACAATGGAACCTCGTTACAACGATAGCCTCAACTTATACGATGAAATTCCCGGACATCCTTGCGTTCCAGCATTCTCTTAACATCCAAACTCATCCTCCCCCGGCAGGGATTCGAACCTGATGGCATCGAGATTATACAACGAGCAATCTGATTGATGCCGCCAGTTTTCGTTCGGAAAGCTGCGCATGTACCTGCGCACCCGGTCTACTGATGCAGGGGTTCGTGCCGTGGCTGAGTGTAGCGATGCCATCAGGTTCGAGTCCCTGCAGAGGGAGGATGATCAAAACTTGGAATATGCAACACTGTACTCGAAGTGCAGTGAAAATCCTCCAGAGGCGCTGAAATCCGAAATGGGCTTAACTGCACTAAAGTCACTTCATTTAAAATGTAGTGAAAATTCTATCAAAATCTTAACAAAGGATCGTTTATGATTTTAGTTCAGCAAAAACCCGGCAGAGGGCGTAAAACGTTGATATACCCTTTAGACCTTAGAGAAAGTTATAAAAACCTCCCGAATTGAAACTATACAGTGTTTGAAATATATCTGAGATTTCAAAACCAGTTCAAATTACTCGTAAATTAACTAATTAGGCAACGTAATTATTTGTCTAACGTATTTGAGGTATTTTAGAAACGACCGTTAATAGTCGCTGGATCACAGATTTCCACCCGAAATCCGTCAGCTACTGGTATCTGAGAATGTAGTACAGTCGTTTCTAAATAAGTTCAAATACGTTAAACAAATAATTACGTTGCCTAATTAACTAATTTACGAGTAATTTGAACTGGTTTTAAAATCATAGATATATTTCAAACACTTTATAGTTTCATTTCGGGAGGTTTTTGTTACTTTTTCTGGGGCCTAAAGGGTATTTCGATGTTTTGCGCCCTCTGTTAGATTTTCGCTGAACTAAAATCACAATAGATCCTTTGTTGAGATTTTGATAGAATTTTCAATACATTTTACATGAAGTGAATTAAACACTGTTTTAAACACTATATAACGAATTCTTGCCCCGGGTTTAGATCCGGAATTACATCACCGCTGATCCAGAGCCTTGTAGTGATGGATAGATTGAGGTCCTAGGTTCGAACCCAACTGAAAACTGATTCAGAGCCACTAAGAGGCTGTTTCCGTGATCTGGATGCTGAATAGATGATGTACAGGGGTGTCCCGGGTTCGAATCAAGTAATTACAGAAAGCGAATGTGAGTGATCCCGATGCTGAATGGACGATGTACAGGGGTGTCCCGGGTTCGAATCAAGTAATTACAGAAAGCGAATGTGAGTGATCCCGATGCTGAATGGACGATGTACAGGGGTGTCCCTGGTTCGAACCGGTAATCACTGATACTGATTCAGAGTGACACGGATGCTGAATAGAGGATGTACAGGGGTGCCCCGGGTTCGAACCCAGTAATCACTGACACTGTTGCTGAATAGAGGATGTACAGGGGTGTCCCGGGTTCGAACCTGGTAATCACTGATACTGATTCAGAGAAACACTGATGCTGACTAGAGGATGTGTTTAATTCACTTAAAATGTATCGGAAATTCTACCAAAATCTTTACAAAGGATCGTTTGTGATTTTAGTTCAGCAAAAATCCAACAGAGGGCGCAAAACACCGAAATACCCTTCAGACCCCAGAGAAAGTTACAAAAACCTCCCGAAATGAAACATTATAGTGTTTGAAATATATCTATGATTGCGAAACCAGTTCAAATTACTCGTAAATTAGTTAATTAGGCAACGTAATTATTTGTCTAACGTATTTGAGCTTATTTAGAAACGACTGAAATTTTCATTGCAAGTAGTTCCCTGAAATTCCGTGTGATGGCACCACTTTCTTTGACGATCGTTTTTCCTTCCCCGAAAAATTCAGTCGTTTCTAAATAAGTTCAAATACGTTAGACGAATAATTACGTTGCCTAATTAATTAATTTACGAGTAATTTGAACTTATTTTAAATTCATAGATATATTTCAAACACTGTACAGAAACATTTCGGGAGGTTTTTGTAACATTTTCTGAGGCCTAAAGGGTATTTCGATGTTTTACGCCCCCTGCCGGGTTCTTGCTGAAACTAAAATCACAATAGATCCTTTGTAAAGATTTTGATAGAATTTTCAATACATTTTACACGAAGTGAATTAAGCACTGTTTTAAACACTATATAACGAATTCTTGCCTCGGGTTTAGATCCGGGATTACATCACCACTCATCCAGACCCTTGTAGTGATGGATAGATTGAGGTCCTAGGTTCGAAATCAAACTCAGTAAACTGATTCCGAGCCACATAGAGGCTGTGATCTGGATGCTGAATAGAGGATCTACAGGGGTGTCCCGGGTTTGAACCCAGTAATCACTGACACTGATGCTGAATAGAGGATGTACAGGGGTGTCGCACGTTCGAAACAAAATCTTTACAAAGGGTCTTTTTTTGTGATGTCAGTTCAGCAAAATATTACTGAAATGAAACTTTAGTGTTTGAATTATATCTATGATTTCAAAACCAGTTCAAATTACTCGTAAATTAGTTAATTAGGAAACGTAATTATTTTCTAACGTATTTGAACTTATTTAGAAACGACCCGATAACCGCGTCTAATGCCCAGAAACCTTAGTTCAACGTATCGTCGATAGATGGCGCTTGTGAAATATGGTTCATTGTGCGAAAATCTGCGCTAATGTCAATCAGGAAATTTCGGTAGTTCAGTGAAATTCCAATAGATGGCGATCATGTCGTAATACGTAGACAATGTACCAGTGTATTCTACTAAGCAGTTTCCTCATTTGCTTTCCTTTTCAGCTTCTCTGAACTTATTCATTGCAACCAGTATCACAGAGGCTCGTATCAGAGTTTTGGGTACTGTAAAAACGATAATCTTCATCAGTAATCCAGTATCCAGTTGACGAGCATCCAGTTGAAAAAACCCAAACACTGAATTTTTTAAGATGACAGATGATTTATTTACTAATTTATCACTTCAGTTTCAACTAAAACACGGGAAAAACTAGAAAATGAAGAAACCAAGATTGCACAATAAACTCTATCTTTATAATTAAACCAATGACAGCTAGAAAGAAAGACCACGAATTTTATGGGAACTAAATAAATAAGTTCAAATACGTTAGACAAATAATAACGTTGCCTAATTAACTAATTTACGAGTAATTTCTGATTCTGAGTGGTCCTGATGCCGAGTAGAGGATAAATAGAGGTGGCCTAGGTTCAAACTCAGGTATTTCTGACTGATTTTGTATGATCCTCGTGATGGATGAGAAATGAATCGGAGTGACCTAGTAACTTAAAGCTAAATAGATGATAAATTACAGATTTTAAGTCGTACCCCAGGTTCAAAACCGGTAAGGAATACATAAAAGGTTTTTATCAAGCAAATGAATTATCGAGAGTAACAATATAATGCTTTTAAGAGAAAAAAAAATAAAAGCAGACATCAGATCGCAGATTCGAACCCGGGTCTACTATTCGTGAGGCCACCATTCAACCAATGAGCCATGGCACTTCGCGACCAAAACCAAGCGCATAGTCAATGTCGTTTCTAGGTTTCTGGGTATAGTCAAACTGCTCAGAAATATCGATCATTCAAGCTATTGTATTTTAGATTTCAGAGATTTGTTTCGAACCTGGGACCTCAATCTATCCATTACTTCAGGGCTCTGGTTGAGTGGTGATGTAATTCCGGATCTAAACCCGGGGCAAAAATGCGTTATATAGTGTTTAAAACAGTGTTTAATTCACTTCATATAAAATGTATTGAAAATTGTATCAAAATCCTAACAAAGGATCTATTGTGATTTTAGTTCAGCAAAAATCCAATAGAGGGCGCAAAACATCGAAATACCCTTAAGGCCCCAGAAAATGTTACAAAAACCTCCCGAAATGTTTCTTTACAGTGTTTGAAATATATCTATGAATTTAAAATAAGTTCAAATTACTCGTAAATTAGTTAATTAGGCAACGTAATTATTTGTCTAACGTATTTGAACTTATTTAGAAACGACTCAATAACCGCGTCTAATGCCTAGAAACCTTAGTTCAACATATCGTCGATAGATGGCGCTTGTGAAATATGGTTCATTGTGCGAAAATCTGCGCTAATGTCAATCAGGAAATTTCGGTAGTTCAGTGAAATTCCAATAGATGGCGATCATGTCGTAATACGAAGGCAATGTACCAGTGTATTCCACTAAGCAGTTTCCTCATTTGCTTTCCTTTTCAGCTTCTCTCAACTTATTCATTGTAACCAGTATCACAGAGGCTCGTATCAGAGTTTTGGGTACTGTAAAAACGATAATCTGCATCAGTAATCCAGTATCCAGTCGACGAGCATCCAGTTGAAAAAAAACCAAACACTGAATTTTTTAAGATTACAGATGATTTATTTACTAATTTATCACTTCAGTTTCAACTAAAACACGGGAAAAACTAGAAAATGAAGAAACCAAGATTGCACAATAAACTCTATCTTTATAATTAAACCAATGACAGCAAGAAAGAAAGACCACGAATTTTATGGGAACTAAATAAATAAGTTCAAATACGTTAGACAAATAATTACGTTGCCTAATCAACTAATTCACGAGTAATTTCTGATTCTGAGTGGTCCTGATGCCGAGTAGAGGATAAATAGAGGTGGCCTAGGTTCAAACTCAGGTATTTCTGAACCTGATTTTGTATGATCCTCGTGATGGATGAGAAATGAACCGGAGTGACCTAGTAACTTAAAGCTGAATAGATGATAAATTACATATTTTAAGCCGTACCCCAGGTTCGAAACCAGTAAGGAGTACCTCAAAGGTTTTTATCAAGCAAATGAATTATCGAGAGTAACAAAATAACGTTTTTAAGAGAAAAAAAATAAAAGCAGACATCAGATCGCAGATTCGAACTCGGGTCTACTATTCGTGAGGCCACCATTCAAACAATGAGCCATGGCACTTCGCGACCAAACGAAGCGCATAGTCAATGTCGTTTCTAGGTTTCAGGGTATAGTCAAACTGCTCAGAAATATCGGTCATTCAAGCTATTGTATTTTAGTTGTCAGAGATTTGTTTCGAACCTGGGACCTCAATCTATCCATTACTAAAGGGCTCTGGTTGAGTGGTGGTGTAATTCCGGATCTAAACCCGGGGCAAAAATGCGTTATATAGTGTTTAAAACAGTGTTTAATTCACTTCGTGTAAAATGTATTGAAAATTCTATCAAAATCTTAACAAAGGATCTATTGTGATTTTAGTTCAGCAAAAATCCAATAGAGGGCGCAAAACATCGAAATACCCTTTAGGGCCCAGAAAATGTTACAAAAATCCCCGAAATGTTTCTTTACAGTGTTTGAAATATATCTATGAATTTAAAATAAGTTCAAATTACTCGTAAATTAGTTAATTAGGCAACGTAATTATTTGTGTAACGTATTTGAACTTATTTAGAAACGACTCGATAACCGCGTCTAATGCCTAGAAACCTTAGTTTAACGTATCGTCGATAGATGGCGCTTGTGAAATATGGTTCATTGTGCGAAAATCTGCGCTAATGTCAATCAGGAAATTTCGATAGTTCAGTGAAATTCCAATAGATGGCGATCATGTCGTAATACGTAGGCAATGTACCAGTGTATTCCACAATAAGCAGTTTCCTCATTTGCTTTCCTTTTCAGCTTCTCTCAACTTATTCATTGTAACCAGTATCACAGAGGCTCGTATCAGAGTTTTGGGTACTGTAAAAACGATAATCTTCATCAGTAATCCAGTATCCAGTCGACGAGCATCCAGTTGAAAAAAACCGAACACTGAATTTCTTAAGATTACAGATGATTTATTTACTAATTTATCACTTCAGTTTCAACTAAAACACGGGAAAAACTAGAAAATGAAGAAACCAAGATTGCACAATAAACTCTATCTTTATAATTAAACCAATGACAGCAAGAAAGAAAGACCACGAATTTTATGGGAACTAAATAAATAAGTTCAAATACGTTAGACAAATAATTACGTTGCCTAATCAACTAATTCACGAGTAATTTCTGATTCTGAGTGGTCCTGATGCCGAGTAGAGGATAAATAGAGGTGGCCTAGGTTCAAACTCAGGTATTTCTGACTGATTTTGTATGATCCTCGTGATGGATGAGAAATGAACCGGAGTGACCTAGGTAACTTAAAGCTGAATAGATGATAAATTACAGATTTTAAGCCGTACCCCAGGTTCGAAACCAGTAAGGAGTACCTCAAAGGTTTTTATCAAGCAAATGAATTATCGAGAGTAACAAAATAACGTTTTGAAGAGAAAAAAAAATAAAAGCAGACATCAGATCGCAGATTCGAACCCGGGTCTACTATTCGTGAGGCCACCATTCAAACAATGAGCCATGGCACTCCGCGACCAAACCAAGCGCATAGTCAATTTGGTTTCTAGGTTTCAGGGTATAGTCAAACTGCTCAGAAATATCGGTCATTCAAGCTATTGCATTTTAGTTTTCAGAGATTTGTTTCGAACCTGGGACCTCAATCTATCCATTACTTCAGGGCTCCGGTTGAGTGGTGATGTAATTCCGGATCTAAACCCGGGGCAAAAATGCGTTATATAGTGTTTTAAACAGTGTTTAATTCACTTCGTGTAAAATGTATTGAAAATTCTATCAAAATCTTAACAAAGGATCTATTGTGATTTTAATTCAGCAAAAATCCAATAGAGGGTGCAAAACATCGAAATACTCTTTAGGGCCCAGAAAATGTTACAACAATCCCCGAAATGTTTCTTTACAGTGTTTGAAATATATCTATGAATTTAAAATAAGTTCAAATTACTCGTAAATTAGTTAATTAGGCAACGTAATTATTTGTGTAACGTATTTGAACTTATTTAGAAACGACTCGATAACCGCGTCTAATGCCTAGAAACCTTAGTTCAACATATCGTCGATAGATGGCGCTGTGAAATATGGTTCATTGTGAGAAAATCTGCGCTAATGTCGATCAGGAAATTTCGATAGTTCAGTGAAATTCCAATAGATGGCGATCATGTCGTTATACGTAGGCAATGTACCAGTGTATTCCACTAAGCAGTTTCCTCATTTGCTTTCCTTTTCAGCTTCTCTCAACTTATTCATTGTAACCAGTATCACAGAGGCTCGTATCAGAGTTTTGGGTACTGTAAAAACGACAATCTTCATCAGTAATCCGGTATCCAGTTGACGAGCATTCAGTTAAAAAAAACCAAATAAGTTAATTAGGCGTCGTGATTATTCGTCTAACGTATTTAAACTTATGGAGAAACGACTGAATTGTTCTTCGTTAACAGTTCCCCGATATTCCGGGTGAGGGCGCAAACTCCTTTAATTTGATATAAGGATTTTTTTAATCATCTGCCTATCCTCTATTCAGCATCGGTATCAGTATCAACCTTAATCGGTATCAGTAATTATCAGGTTCGAATCCAGACACTCCTGTTCATCCTCTATTCAGCATCGGTATCACTAAAGCCCTACTATAAGACCGGGCTCGAACCCGGGATGCCCCTGTTTCATCCTCTATTCGGCATCAGGACCACTCCGAATCAGTACCAGTGATTACCGAGATTGAACCCGGGACACCCCCTGTACATCCTCTATTCAGCATCCAGATCACTCTTAATCAGTGCCAGTGATTAACGGGTTCGAACCCGGGACATCCCAGTACATCTACTATCCGGCAACAACCCTAATCACTACTAGGAGACCGGGTAGGAGACCACTCAAAAAAGGAACTAACGACAAATATGTATCAATTATTGCATAAAGGTTTATTATGCCGTCACGTGACAGAATGAAACAAATAACATAAAGAGATTTAGCCCCAGAAACCAATATTTTCTCATCAAAATATCCGCCTTTCTTCTGCGACACTTCTAACAAGATATAATGTATATACTTCGCCCCCGAACGTTTTCTTTACTTTAAACACACAACTAATTAACACATGTAACTAATTAACAATTAATCTTATAACAGCAGTTTTGCATATATCACAGTTAAACGTTATATCTATCATTTCAAAAATATATACATTAAATCTTTCCTTTTCGACGCACTTTTGATTCAGACTATGTTTTATGTAGTAACTATTTTCTCCTAGTTTTATCGTTTTTATTGTCAATTTTTTTTTTAAAGTTTTTTTTTCTATTTTGCATAAGATAGAAGAGCGTGTCACGTGACAAAAATGTAGAATTCTCTTAGTCCGTTATTTCGTTTTGCATTATTGTCGGTAGGTGTCTCTGATATGCCATAATTTACATATTCAAATTTAAGGAGCCGAGAAATTTCTTTGCGAGATTTCGGCTGGCTGATCGCTTTCCACGTCCTCCTGGTCCATTCTGTGCTCCTGGTCCATTTTGCGCTCCTGGTCCATTCTGTGCTCCTGGTCCATTTTGCGCTCCTGGTCCATTCTGCGCTCCTGGTCCATTCACCGCTCCTGGTCCATTCTGTGCTCCTTTAGGAGGTATTCCAGGGTTCGAGCAGCCCGTACAAGTACACGAGTCCGGGACTTCGTATTGAATCGATTTCGTCGAGCCATCGGCTGGAAAACAGAATATGACAACATTTCACCAACTGCTTCCTTGCTATTGCTATGATTATGATTTAAGATCGTTAGATATTACAAGAAAATAGCGCTGTGTAGGATGATAAAATTTACAATATATAAAGGGTTTTGAATTAGCAAGGTGGGAGAACACGTCCTTCCGAGGAAGGAAGACGTTCAGTATCATAAATAAAGCGAGTTATCTCAACTTAATCATTCGAGTTTATTACGATTTATTCAATCTAAAAACATCTAATAAGGTTTATACGCATGAATCCAGGGATGGAAATCCGACACAGCAGTATTTACGTCAATACATTTTAGTCAGCGTTCTAGAATCATGTTTACTTACTACAAGTAAGTTGCAATGATTTCTTGGACGTTGTTAACGGTTGGCAACATTTGCAGTCTGCTACAAGTTTGAATACTCCTCCTGCCGGTCCAGCGGCGAAGTCTACGGCAGCACCGCCCGCGCATGTACCCGCGCAGGATATTACATCTACAGGACCGCTTGATTTACATTTACCGACTTTGACTTCGATGCTCTGTGTTTTCGGTTGACAAGTTGGCACTACAACAACGATTAGTGGACCATTTATTCCCGTTATACTACATCAATGCCGTTTAATTGTGAATATTTGATATACTTTTACTTACCGCAGACCGGGCAGCATTTACCGACTACATGTTCCAGACGACCCTGAATAGATGAATACAACTTTTCAATCAATGTTGTTCAATAAGAACGAATAATGAAACACCCGATTATAATTTGATATGTTCAAAAGGCTATCTTCCCACACAATACCTAGATTAAGACCGTTCTTAGACTTTCAGGTTTCATTGCCACTGATTAAATTAACCAAACTAACATAACGCAAGCTTTAGGAATGTGTGGGTCATTCTAAGTATGACCGAGTGCACATAGCCCTGTTCATGTAATGGTAGTATAACGTACATTATCACAAGTTGTGTTACAAGTATCTCGTTTGTCTGTACAGACGATATTTCTATCAGAGTTACAAGTGCAGTGGTCACACGTCGAGTTGCCTTCGTTCCAAGTTTCGTTGACCTGAAACATACGAGAAAAATTGCAATAGTGTAATAATCATTTACAATGAACTAATTGATGAACCACAATCGATGATATAACGCCAGGAGAAGATGGACACCTTCGTACAATCCCCTAAGTGACATCACTGGTAGAGCGCTATTACATAAAATTGCGTATGATTAACCAGGGCATTGAAACTGCAGGGGTAAGTGGAAGTCAATGATTACGTCAATAAGCAATTTGATGCTGACAAAGGTTGTTTCTCATCCTTTTATGAAGTTTAGGTAAAACTCGTATTTCGAACCGTCCTCCGTTTAATCACATACCTTTCGAACTTTCTGGTTATTGTCAACGCAATATCCTGCAGTAGGCGTAACTGAAAAAGAAAATTGATTTCTATAAAATGCCCACGACAAGATCAAAATGCAAAACGAATACTCTCAAACACGCCTACCTGGAGTTGAAGACGGTGACGTGGTTGTAACGCTAGGTGTTGTACCAGGCGTTGTGACGGTAGATGGCGTGGCCGGTCTTGACGGGCCGGTTGTTGGTGGAGAGGCAGAAGATGGTGAAGGTGATGTCGCAACGGATGGCGTTGTCGGCTGAGACGAAGGCGCTGAATAGTAAATTAAATAAAGCAAATATAAATGTGGATGCAAGAGGTTATTGCCGTTTTACCAGAAGATAGGAAATGAACTCTATAGGAAACGAACTAACAACATCGTGGCAAAATTGATCAATGTTATCCAAGCACGAAACCTTTACATTTGAATATGGTTGATATACCAGAAGGTTTAGTCTAGAGATTAGAGTAAGGTCGTCGGATAGCATTTCGTCCTTGTATACATTTCATCAAACAGGAAAAGATTTATTCGGGTCACAAAACACATGAACATAGAATGCGAGGTTTATTTTTATTGTGATGTGCTTCATGTTTGGTTCAACACATTTCGACAATGTGTTTTACAAAGTGCTTCTTCGTGTTGAAAGTTTTGTTTTTTTCTAATTGAAGTGTATATTCCTGAAATGAAATAAGCAATTCGAATGTGAAAAAACTGGACGATGTCAATGCAAATGAACTAGTGCAACACAATAATTGCGATTGCAATTTGAAATTATGTTTTAAATATTAGTGAATCATTTACTGCGTGATTATGAATATGATTACCTGGCTGTACGGTTGTTGTAGCTCCAGCTTTACCTACACAGGCGGCAAACACTTCCAAATGATTGATAGCATACATCGTTTCAGTCGGGTCATAGGTTAATTTGGGAACGAACAACAGTTCAGCGACATTTGTCAATGGTGGACTGAATGAAATGCTGGCATTCATGTTATCAAAAGATTCATTTGTCGCAACTTTTGTAAACGATGTCTGTCCTGTTTTCTTGACGAATACATCGGCAGTAAATACGTTTCCATCTATTATGATTTCGTGAACCTCTGCAGCTCCATTAGAACTAGGAGGAAGGATAAACGTTAGATTTGCATTCGTTTTGGACTTCGGAACTTCCCATCCATTTCCACTTCCAGATAATAGAGATTTCACATCAGTGTTCGGGTCCGTAATAATTCCAGATTCAGTGACAATTTTATTTGATATGACATCTTTTACCGGTTCCTTACAAACAGCTATAAAAAGGAAGAAAAGGTAAAATGTTCATAAATTTGTAGGAAAAAATTGAAAATTATTTTCCTTCAGATATAATTCAATAAACCATGACTCACGTGGTATCGTAGTAGGCTTGACACTTGGTGTTGTAGATGGTGTGCCTGGTGGAGTCGTAGTTGTAACAGGGGGTACTATGGGTGTTGTAGCAGGAGTTCCCGGTGTGCCTGGTGGAGTCGTAGTTGTAACAGGGGGTACTATGGGTGTTGTACCAGGAGTTCCCGGTGTGCCTGGTGGAGTCGTAGTTGTAACAGGAGGTACTATGGGTGTTGTAGCAGGAGTTCCCGGTGTGCCTGGTGGAGTCGTAGTTGTAACAGGAGGTACTATGGGTGTTGTACCAGGAGTTCCCGGTGTGCCTGGTGGAGTCGTAGTTGTAACAGGAGGTACTATGGGTGTTGTAGCAGGAGTTCCCGGTGTGCCTGGTGGAGTCGTAGTTGTAACAGGAGGTACTATGGGTGTTGTACCAGGAGTTCCCGGTGTGCCTGGTGGAGTCGTAGTTGTAACAGGAGGTACTATGGGTGTTGTAGCAGGAGTTCCCGGTGTGCCTGGTGGAGTCGTAGTTGTAACAGGAGGTACTATGGGTGTTGTACCAGGAGTTCCCGGTGTGCCTGGTGGAGTTGTAGTTGTTATAGGAGGTACTATGGGTGTAGTAGTAGCACCAGCTTTGCCCACACATGCGGCAAACACTTCCAAATGATTGATAGCATACATCGTTTCAGTCGGGTCATAGGTTAATTTGGGAACGAACAACAGTTCAGCCACATTTGTCAATGGTGGACTGAATGAAATGCTGGCATTCATGTTATCAAAAGATTCATTTGTCGCAACCTTTGTAAACGATGTCTGTCCTGTTTTCTTGACGAATACATCGGCAGTAAATACGTTTCCATCTATTATGATTTCGTGAACCTCTGCAGCTCCATTAGAACTAGGAGGAAGGATAAACGTTAGATTTGCATTCGTTTTGGACTTCGGAACTTCCCATCCATTTCCACTTCCAGATAATAGAGATTTCACATCAGTGCTCGGGTCCGTTATGATTCCAGATTCAGTGACAATTTTATTTGATATGACATCTTTTACGGGTTCCTTACAAACAGCTATAAAAAGGAAGAAAAGGTAAAATGTTCATAAATTTGTAGGAAAAAATTGAAAATTATTTTCCTTCAGATATAATTCAATAAACCATGACTCACGTGGTATCGTAGTAGGCTTGACACTTGGTGTTGTAGATGGTGTGCCTGGTGGAGTCGTAGTTGTAACAGGGGGTACTATGGGTGTTGTACCAGGAGTTCCCGGTGTGCCTGGTGGAGCCGTAGTTGTAACAGGAGGTACTATGGGTGTTGTACCAGGAGTTCCCGGTGTGCCTGGTGGAGTTGTAGTTGTAACAGGAGGTACTATGGGTGTTGTAGCAGGAGTTCCCGGTGTGCCTGGTGGAGTCGTAGTTGTAACAGGAGGTACTATGGGTGTTGTACCAGGAGTTCCCGGTGTGCCTGGTGGAGTCGTCGTTGTAACAGGAGGTACTATGGGTGTTGTACCAGGAGTTCCCGGTGTGCCTGGTGGAGTCGTAGTTGTAACAGGAGGTACTATGGGTGTTGTACCAGGAGTTCCCGGTGTGCCTGGTGGAGTTGTAGTTGTTATAGGAGGTACTATGGGTGTAGTAGTAGCACCAGCTTTGCCCACACATGCGGCAAACACTTCCAAATGATTGATAGCATACACCGTTTCAGTCGGGTCATAGGTTAATTTGGGAACGAACAACAGTTCAGCCACATTTGTCAATGGTGGACTGAATGAAATGCTGGCATTCATGTTATCAAAAGATTCATTTGTCGCAACCTTTGTAAACGATGTCTGTCCTGTTTTCTTGACGAATACATCGGCAGTAAATACGTTTCCATCTATTATGATTTCGTGAACCTCTGCAGCTCCATTAGAACTAGGAGGAAGGATAAACGTTAGATTTGCATTCGTTTTGGACTTCGGAACTTCCCATCCATTTCCACTTCCAGATAATAGAGATTTCACATCAGTGTTCGGGTCCGTAATAATTCCAGATTCAGTGACAATTTTATTTGATATGACATCTTTTACGGGTTCCTTACAAACAGCTATAAAGGAAAAAAGGTAAAATGTACATTAATTTGTAGGAAAAAATTGAAAATTATTTTCCTTCAAACATAATTTAATAAACCATGACTCACGTGGTATCGTAGTAGGCTTGACACTTGGTGTTGTAGATGGTGTGCCTGGTGGAGTCGTAGTTGTAACAGGGGGAACTATGGGTGTTGTACCAGGAGTTCCCGGTGTGCCTGGTGGAGTCGTAGTTGTAACAGGAGGTACTATGGGTGTTGTAGCAGGAGTTCCCGGTGTGCCTGGTGGAGTCGTAGTTGTAACAGGAGGTACTATGGGTGTTGTACCAGGAGTTCCCGGTGTGCCTGGTGGAGTCGTTGTTGTAACAGGAGGTACTATGGGTGTTGTACCAGGAGTTCCCGGTGTGCCTGGTGGAGTCGTAGTTGTAACAGGAGGTACTATGGGTGTTGTAGCAGGAGTTCCCGGTATGCCTGGTGGAGTCGTAGTTGTAACAGGAGGTACTATGGGTGTTGTACCAGGAGTTCCCGGTGTGCCTGGTGGAGTTGTAGTTGTTATAGGAGGTACTATGGGTGTAGTAGTAGCACCAGCTTTGCCCACACATGCGGCAAAAACTTCTAAATGATTGATAGCATACACCGTTTCAGTCGGGTCGAAAGTCAATTTGGGAACGAACAACAGTTCAGCCACATTTGTCAATGGTGGACTGAATGAAATGCTGGCATCTATGTTATCAAAAGATTCATTTGTCGCAACCTTTGTAAACGATGTCTGTCCTGTTTTCTTGACGAATACATCGGCAGTAAATACGTTTCCATCTATTATAATTTTGTGAACCTCTGCAGCTCCATTAGAACTAGGAGGAAGGATAAACGTTAGATTTGCATTCGTTTTGGATTTCGGAATTTCCCATCCATTTCCACTTCCAGTTAGTAGAGATTTCACATCTGTGTTCGGGTCCGTAATGATTCCAGATTCAGTGACGATTTTATTTGATATGACATCTTTTACAGGTTCCTTACAAACAGCTTCAAAAGAAAACAGATAAATCGTTCGTACATTTGTGAGGTAAGATAATTATCTACAAATGAAAATGATCTACAAATACGATTCAATAAACCATGACTCACGTGGTATCGTAGTAGGCTTGACACTTGGTGTTGTAGATGGTGTGCCTGGTGGAGTCGTAGTTGTAACAGGAGGTACTATGGGTGTTGTAGCAGGAGTTCCCGGTGTGCCTGATGGAGTCGTAGTTGTTATAGGAGGTACTATGGGTGTTGTAGCAGGAGTTCCCGGTGTGCCTGGTGGAGTCGTAGTTGTAACAGGAGGTACTATGGGTGTTGTAGCAGGAGTTCCCGGTGTGCCTGGTGGAGTCGTAGTTGTAACAGGAGGTACTATGGGTGTTGTAGCAGGAGTTCCCGGTGTGCCTGGTGGAGTCGTAGTTGTTATAGGAGGTACTATGGGTGTTGTAGCAGGAGTTCCCGGTGTGCCTGGTGGAGTCGTAGTTGTAACAGGGGGTACTATGGGTGTTGTAGCAGGAGTTCCCGGTGTGCCTGGTGGAGTCGTAGTTGTAACAGGGGGTACTATGGGTGTTGTACCAGGAGTTCCCGGTGTGCCTGGTGGAGTCGTAGTTGTAACAGGAGGTACTATGGGTGTTGTAGCAGGAGTTCCCGGTGTGCCTGGTGGAGTCGTAGTTGTAACAGGAGGTACTATGGGTGTAGTACCAGGAGTTCCCGGTGTGCCTGGTGGAGTCGTAGTTGTAACAGGAGGTACTATGGGTGTAGTACCAGGAGTTCCCGGTGTGCCTGGTGGAGTCGTAGTTGTAACAGGAGGTACTATGGGTGTTGTACCAGGAGTTCCCGGTGTGCCTGGTGGAGTCGTAGTTGTAACAGGAGGTACTATGGGTGTTGTAGCAGGAGTTCCCGGTGTGCCTGGTGGAGTCGTAGTTGTAACAGGAGGTACTATGGGTGTTGTACCAGGAGTTCCCGGTGTAGTCACAGTTGATTGTACGGGTCCTGTAAAGTCAAGCAATTTCTTGTTACCTTAAACGTTATTTACCTTCAATTGAATTTAAATTCCCGATGAAAATGCACTTCGAAATATCCTGTTTATTTATTCAGATTTTGATTCACTGTTTATGATTTATAGTGTAAGCATTAGTGCTCAGAGAGGTTTATCGTCAATATGTCAATATGTAGTACAAGTCATATATAGTTAAAGCGTTATATGAATATATGTCATCGGAGATTTGAACTTACCTTTGCATCAACGCATTCTTTATTAATTCTTGGTTTTTGTTTGTCGATCGACAGCGTACGGCAAGTTGCCAGTAAAAAAAGCACGCTTAATAATTGTCCATTCTTAGAGCCGAATGACAGCCGAATTTATCGATATTTTCGATCCGAGTAAAGTGCAGTGTATTCGTGCTATATCGTTTTGTGTGCTAGTGTTAGTGTGCATTTTCGGCAGTGCATTTGATTATGCAAATCAATGACAAATATATGAAACATAAGAGTGAAAAATCTTACCGGTAGTTGTCGTTCCTGGAAAATAAAACATAAAACACAATATTAGAAAAGTAATTGACGATTGGGCGTGACCCAGGTCCAGTTACACAGTCAAGTGGCATTGGTCTAAAAATTGTCGTAAGCCATAGTTCATAGTGTGCAGGTGATATCTTAAAAGACCAGAAAGATAAACTGATTTCCGGTGTTTGATGCATGTCGTTTTGGTGCTTTGGTGCTTCCGTGTAACTCCGATATAGAAAACATAGATAAAAAACTAGATACGCATAATGACTTTAGAGTGGAAGCAATCAAGGAATGTCGTGTTGTGGCAAGCAACCTTCATAGGTTCCCTTCATCTAATAAGGTCATGTCTTGGCAGTTCATATTCTAATATTCGTGTCCGTATAATCCATAAATCATTAGAAACGCTTAGTTCCCTTCATCTTTGATATACACTTTTGAGGAATTTAATCTGTGTTTTTGTGGGGCATTGTTTGTTTCTAGGCATTCGAGATAGATTTAGCAAATAGTAGCAGAAACAATAACCGTTCATGATACCTCGATAGAGGATGCTGCTACTCAAGATCTAATAGGTTAAAATCCTGTCATTAGATGTCGCTTATTGGCAAGTTACCAATTTTCAGTCGATTGACCTCTAAAGAAAATATTCTATACAGATGTATCGTGGTAGACAAAAAAGAGACAAACTTCGAATGATTCATATGTTAATCTCAAAAGACCGTGTCAACCTCTTCCAGTTTTTTTTTCAATTTCTGAGAGTTATTTAATGGTGCAATGTGCAATCAAGATTCAGTGCATAATAGCATTCTGCTCTTCCCTAAATGAGCAAATTCATTTTCATCTAAAAACATATTAAATAATATGTACTTTTTATCGTTGCTCGATAATGAAATTGCTCTGGGCTGAGGACACCAAAAGATATATATATATATATGTATATATATACTGTAAAACGACTAAAGGACATACGTTTATAACATGCTGATATTTGCACAGTGAAGTACAGTGTGTCCTCGCCAGGGTACCAAGGTTCCTTCGGCATCAGCTTAACCTCTTTTACATTGGATAACAGTGGAGTGAAAGTGATCGGGGCAACAAGAATTGTATTGGTTTTTACTGGTGTGAAGACATTGCTTCCATTGTATTTAACCAGAATATCCATAGACTTTACATTTCCATCAATCTTCGTAATGCGATAGATTGCTGGTGTGACTGTATAAGTCGAATTGGGTAGTAAGTCTATGATTAGATATGGTTTTGGCTGATTGGTCTTTGCTTTGTAAACCTCCCATCCCATGCCTGATGGGTAAATTTCAGATGGGGGTGTTAGTGGATTACTGGGGAAAGAGGTTAGCTGGGAGGGATGCACTATTTGCTTCGTCATAATGTCAGTCAATTCTCCTTCCTCACAAACTAATTGAAATAGAAATCAATTGCAATGAATTGATTTAGAATTGGAATATCTCAAGGCATTCGAATGTCAATCAATTTATCATTCAATGGTAGATAAGCTTTACCTGGTGCCGTTGTAGTAGATCCTGGTGCTGTTGAAGATACTCCTGGTGGCGCTGTTGTAGTAGTTCCCGGTAATGTTGTAGTTGATCCTGGTGGCGCTGGTGTAGTAGTTCCTGGTAATGTTGTAGTTGATCCTGGTGGCGCTGTTGTAGTAGTTCCCGGTAATGTTGTAGTTGATCCTGGTGGCGCTGGTGTAGTAGTTCCTGGTAATGTTGTAGTTGATCCTGGTGGCGCTGGTGTAGTAGTTCCTGGTAATGTTGTAGTTGATCCTGGTGGCGCTGGTGTAGTAGTTCCTGGTAATGTTGTAGTTAATCCTGGTGGCGCTGGTGTAGTAGTTCCTGGTAATGTTGTAGTTAATCCTGGTGGCGCTGGTGTAGTAGTTCCTGGTAATGTTGTAGTTAATCCTGGTGGCGCTGGTGTAGTAGTTCCCGGTAATGTTGTAGTTGATCCTGGTGGCGCTGGTGTAGTAGTTCCTGGTAATGTTGTAGTTGATCCTGGTGGCGCTGTTGTAGTAGTTCCCGGTAATGTTGTAGTTGATCCTGGTGGCGCTGGTGTAGTAGTTCCTGGTAATGTTGTAGTTGATCCTGGTGGCGCTGGTGTAGTAGTTCCTGGTAATGTTGTAGTTGATCCTGGTGGCGCTGGTGTAGTAGTTCCTGGTAATGTTGTAGTTAATCCTGGTGGCGCTGGTGTAGTAGTTCCTGGTAATGTTGTAGTTAATCCTGGTGGCGCTGGTGTAGTAGTTCCTGGTAATGTTGTAGTTAATCCTGGTGGCGCTGGTGTAGTAGTTCCCGGTAATGTTGTAGTTGATCCTGGTGGCGCTGGTGTAGTAGTTCCTGGTAATGTTGTAGTTGATCCTGGTGGCGCTGGTGTAGTAGTTCCCGGTAATGTTGTAGTTAATCCTGGTGGCGCTGGTGTAGTAGTTCCTGGTAATGTTGTAGTTGATCCTGGTGGCGCTGGTGTAGTAGTTCCCGGTAATGTTGTAGTTATTCCTGGTGTTGTTGCTGTAGTAGTTCCTGGTAATGTTGTAGTTATTCCTGGTGGTGCTGTAGTAGTAGTTTCTGTGTAGAATCAGGAAAGTACGAAGTTATCAGATATTTCTAGAAGACAACATCTAAAAACTACTTTCATAGTGATCCGATTCCATAATGAAAATATAACTTGAAGCACAGGAAACAATCATCACTCAAACGAAACGATGCTTGAATATAAACGTAATACGAATACCGATGAACAGAAAAGACTAGGATAGTTTGGAAAATTTGAAATTCCACGAAACGGTTAAACACTTGTCATCACCGGATATAATTTCATGTTACATGTATACCATTGGTATAAGACAATACGAATATGCAGTAACGATGCATTTGGACCTCTTGAATAGTAGACAGATGCTAAATATTTGTACTGCTATTTCCTTTCTACTGAAAAAGCCAAAAGACGCGCATGTATCTGAACTATTATCTAAAGATATCTAATGGTAACTAAAGTCTACATGTCTAACTAAGATGATATACCTTTTGATGTGGAATAGGTGAATGGTGGGAATGTTTCTGGTGCAATACTTATTGTTGTCGATCCTTGTGTACCAATTGTTGTGGTGCTACCTAATAGTCAAACGTAAAATATTTGAGGATTTGCTATTCAGATGAGGTGCTGATTGTCTCCGATATTCAATTGAACCGCAAAGTAAACTAGAAATGCTAATCTGGTTTTATTCGGTAAAATATACGCAAGTACTCATATATATATAGCTGTCAATGTAAGAACTCAGGCTATTATAGACTAGTGCTTACAATAAAGAATACAAAAATAAAATGTATACATTTAGTAATATATGGGATCCATACAGATACGGATGTTTAACTAAACGTAACTGTTCCTCTACGTATAACATGTGTAAATTATTTCATCAAACAGGAGAATGTATTATGCATTGTGAGTGTGAAATGATCACAATTCGTCATCGAGAAGCTGTTGTTACTAGCATACCTACAGTTGATGTCGATCCTGGTGTACCTACAGTAGTTGTTTGTCCAGTTGTAGTTATCGGTCCAGATGATCCTACGGTTTGTTCTGTCCCTACAGTTGAATGGTGTCCAGGAGTTCCTACAGTAGTTGTTGGTTCTGGTGTTGCTACATTAGTTGTTGTAGTCGTGTATCCTGTGAATTCAGGTGGAGTTTGTGGTGCAATAATAGCCGTAGTAGTTGTACCTGGTGTTCCTACAGTAGTTGTACCTGGTGTTCCTACAGTAGTTGTACCTGGTGTTCCTACAGTAGTTGTGCCTGGTGTTCCAACAGTAGTTGTACCTGGTGTTCCTACAGTAGTTGTACCTGGTGTTCCTACAGTAGTTGTACCTGGTGTTCCTACAGTAGTTATACCTGGTGTTCCTACAGTAGTTGTACCTGGCGTTCCTATAGTAGTTGTGCCTGGTGTTCCTATAGTAGTTGTACCTGGTGTTCCTATAGTAGTTGTACCCGGCGTTGCTACAGTAGTTGTACCTGGTGTTCCTACAGTAGTTATACCTGGTGTTCCTACAGTAGTTGTACCTGGTGTTGTTACAGTAGTTGTACCTGGTGTTGCGACAGTAGTTGTACCCGGCGTTGCTACAGTAGTTGTACCCAGTGTTGCTACAGTAGTTGTGCCTGGTGTCCCTACAGTAGTTGTTAGTCCTGGTGTTCCTACAGTAGTTGTACCTGGTGTTCCCACAGTTGTTGTTATTCCTGGTGTTCCTACGGTAGTTGTTGGTACCGGTGTTCCTACAGTAGTTGATGCTCCTGGTGTTCCTATAATAGTTGATGCTCCGGGTGTTTCTACAGTAGTTGTTGGTTCTGGTGTTTCTACAGTAGTTGAAGCTCCTGGTTTTCCTACAGTAGTTGAAGCTGCTGGTGTTCCGACACTAGTTGTCTGTCCTCGTGTTACTGGAGTAGCTGTTGGGCCTTGTGTTCCTAAAGTTGTTGATGGTCCTGGTGTTCCTACAGTAGTTGAAACTCCTGGTGTTCCTACAGTAGTTGAAACTCCTGGTGTTCCTACAGTAAATGTTTGTTCTGGTGTTCCTGCACTAGTTGTTGGTCCTGGTGTTCCTACAGTAGTTGTTGGTCTTGGTGTTCCTACAGTAGTTGAAGGACCAGGTGTTCCTAAACTAGTTGTTTGACCTGGTGTTCCTACAGTTGTTGATGGTCCTGGTGTTCCTACAGTAGTTGTTGGTCCTGGTGTTCCTACAGTAGTTGAAGGACCAGGTGTTCCTATGGTGGTTATTTGTGCTGGTGTTCCTACAATTGTTGATGGTCCTGTTGTTCCTGCAGTAGTTGCGCCTGATGTTGCTACAGTAGTTGATGCTCCTGGTGTTCCTACGGTAGTTGCGCCTGATGTTGCTACAGTAGTTGTTGGTGCTGGCGTACCTACGGAAGTTGTTAGTTCTGGTGTTGCTACAGTTGTTGTTGTAGTCGTGTATCCTGTAAATTCAGGTGGGGTTTCTGCTGCAATACTAGGTGTATTCGTTGTGCCTAGTGTTCCCACATTAGTTGCTGGACCTGATGTGCCTATAGTTGTGAAAGATTTAGGTGTTCCCACAGTAGTTGTTTGTCCTAGTGTTCCTACAGTAGTTGTTGCTCCGGCTGTTCCCACAGTAGTTGTTTGTTCTAGTGTTCCTACAGTTGTTGATGCTCCTGGTGTTCCTACAGTTGTTAGTGCTGGTATAACGACATTTGTTGTTGTTCCAACAGTACCTAGAGTAGTAGATGTGCCTACTGTTCCTATAGTAGTTGCTAGTCCTGGTGTGCCAACAGTAGTTGTTGGTGCTGGTGTTCCTAAAGTAGTTGTCAGTTCACGGGTAACTCCAGTAGTAACACTCGTTGTGGATACAGTGATTTCAGGAGGAGTCTCGGGTGCAATGATATTAGTGGTTGTTGTACCTGAAGTTTCCACAGTTGTAGAACCGGTAACTGTTACTTCTTTGGGGGTTGCAGGTCCGGTGTAAATTGTAGTAATTTCGGGAGTAGGTAGTGCTATAGTTGTGGTAGGCCCTTGCGGTCCTTAAGTAAGATTATAATGGTCACGATTACATTGTAGTCTAGGTCGATATTTTAAATGTTCTTTGATCTTTTCTGTCCAAAATGTCAATTGGTAATGACATTTTAAATGAACACACTAAATCACTAAAAATATTGTGAAAATTGACAGTTGGGTTTTTTCAATTAATCTTCCCACCCCAAGTATGCTAATATGACCTACAAAATCAAGCTACCAATATCGCTTTTAAGGGTAAGGGTTTGTATGAATATCTTCATATGGACCTCAGAGCTGTTGAAAGTCCGAACAAGTTACATTTTAAATCAAAAACAAACCTGGTATAAGTGGTGATGTTGTTGTTGCTCCAGGTGTTGTTACTACGGTGGTTGTTGGTCCTTGTGTTCCAACAGTTGTTGTAATTCCTGGTGTTCCTACATTTGTTGTTGCTGCGGGTGTACCAGTTATGATTGGTGTTGTTATAATTACTATTGGAGATGTAGTGCTGATTGTTGTTGATGTTGTACCTATAATTTTTCAGCAGTGAATCTTGTAAAAAAATGCTATAAATCGACTCCATTTAGATTTTTAAAATGTGCTTTCGAGTTCGTCGTTGATCTTGTAGCTAGGTAATACGTTATAATTCACAGTAACCTATATACGCTATATCATAAACATTATTGAAATGTATTTAATTTTCGCAATGAGGATTGCGCACAACTATATCATGTTAATGGGCATCCTCATATTGCCTTGTTTAGAAGTTAGTGTACATGTAGGAATGTTGAAGAATAATGAAACAAACCTGGTAGGGTAGTTGAAACTCCTGGTGTTCCTACAGTAGTTGAAACTGCTGGTGTTCCTACAGTAGTTGAAACTGCTGGTGTTCCTACAGGAGTTGAAACTCCTGGTGTTCCTACAGTAGTTGAAGCTGCTGGTTTTCCTACAGTAGTTGAAGCTGCTGGTGTTCCTACAGGAGTTGAAACTCCTGGTGTTCCTATAGGAGTTGATACTCCTGGTGTTCCTACAGTAGTTGTTGGTCTTGGTGATCCTACAGTAGTAGAAACTGCTGGTGTTCCTGCAGTAGTTGAAGCTGCTGGTGTTCCTACAGTAGTTGAAACTCCTGGTGTTCCTACAGTAGTTGAAGCTGCTGGTTTTCCTACAGTAGTTGAAGCTGCTGGTGTTCCTACAGAAGTTGAAGCTGCTGGTGTCCCTACAGTAGTTGAAACTCCTGGTGTTCCTACAGTAGTTGTGCCTGGTGTTCCTACAGTAGTTGAAACTGCTGGTGTTCCTACAGGAGTTGAAACTCCTGGTGTTCCTACAGTAGTTGAAGCTGCTGGTTTTCCTACAGTAGTTGAAGCTGCTGGTGTTCCTACAGGAGTTGAAACTCCTGGTGTTCCTATAGGAGTTGATACTCCTGGTGTTCCTACAGTAGTTGTTGGTCTTGGTGATCCTACAGTAGTAGAAACTGCTGGTGTTCCTGCAGTAGTTGAAGCTGCTGGTGTTCCTACAGTAGTTGAAACTCCTGGTGTTCCTACAGTAGTTGAAGCTGCTGGTTTTCCTACAGTAGTTGAAGCTGCTGGTGTTCCTACAGAAGTTGAAGCTGCTGGTGTCCCTACAGTAGTTGAAACTCCTGGTGTTCCTACAGTAGTTGTGCCTGGTGTTCCTACAGTAGTTGAAACTGCTGGTGTTCCAACAGTAGTTGTTGCTGCCGGTGTTCCTACAGTAGTTGAAGCTGCTGGTGTTCCTACAGTAGTTGAAGCTGCTGGTTTTCCTACAGTAGTTGAAGCTGCTGGTGTTCCTACAGAAGTTGAAGCTGCTGGTGTCCCTACAGTAGTTGAAACTCCTGGTGTTCCTACAGTAGTTGTGCCTGGTGTTCCTATAGTAGTTGAAACTCCTGGTGTTCCTACAGTAGTTGTGCCTGGTGTTCCTACAGTAGTTGAAACTGCTGGTGTTCCAACAGTAGTTGTTGCTGCCGGTGTTCCTACAGTAGTTGAAGCTGCTGGTGTTCCTACAGTAGTTGAAGCTGCTGGTGTCCCTACAGTAGTTGAAACTCCTGGTGTTCCTACAGTAGTTGTGCCTGGTGTTCCTATAGTAGTTGAAACTCCTGGTGTTCCTACAGTAGTTGTGCCTGGTGTTCCTACAGTAGTTGAAACTGCTGGTGTTCCAACAGTAGTTGTTGCTGCCGGTGTTCCTACAGTAGTTGAAGCTGCTGGTGTTCCTACAGTAGTTGAAGCTGCTGGTGTTCCTACAGTAGTTGAAGCTGCTGGAGTTCCTACAGTAGTTGATGCTCCTGGTGTTCCTACAGTAGATGAAACTCCTGGTATTCCTACAGTAGTTGAAGCTGCTGGTTTTCCTACAGTAGTTGAAGCTGCTGGTGTTCCTACAGAAGTTGAAGCTGCTGGTGTCCCTACAGTAGTTGAAACTCCTGGTGTTCCTACAGTAGTTGTGCCTGGTGTTCCTACAGTAGTTGAAACTGCTGGTGTTCCAACAGTAGTTG
The DNA here is from genome assembly GCF_964204645.1 of Tubulanus polymorphus. Lineage (NCBI taxonomy): Eukaryota > Metazoa > Nemertea > Palaeonemertea > Tubulaniformes > Tubulanidae > Tubulanus > Tubulanus polymorphus. The sequence goes on from NC_134034.1 coordinate 11,744,662, forward strand.
TTGCTGCCGGTGTTCCTACAGTAGTTGAAGCTGCTGGTGTTCCTACAGTAGTTGAAGCTGCTGGTTTTCCTACAGTAGTTGAAGCTGCTGGTGTTCCTACAGAAGTTGAAGCTGCTGGTGTCCCTACAGTAGTTGAAACTCCTGGTGTTCCTACAGTAGTTGTGCCTGGTGTTCCTATAGTAGTTGAAACTCCTGGTGTTCCTACAGTAGTTGTGCCTGGTGTTCCTACAGTAGTTGAAACTGCTGGTGTTCCAACAGTAGTTGTTGCTGCCGGTGTTCCTACAGTAGTTGAAGCTGCTGGTGTTCCTACAGTAGTTGAAGCTGCTGGTGTCCCTACAGTAGTTGAAACTCCTGGTGTTCCTACAGTAGTTGTGCCTGGTGTTCCTATAGTAGTTGAAACTCCTGGTGTTCCTACAGTAGTTGTGCCTGGTGTTCCTACAGTAGTTGAAACTGCTGGTGTTCCAACAGTAGTTGTTGCTGCCGGTGTTCCTACAGTAGTTGAAGCTGCTGGTGTTCCTACAGTAGTTGAAGCTGCTGGTGTTCCTACAGTAGTTGAAGCTGCTGGAGTTCCTACAGTAGTTGATGCTCCTGGTGTTCCTACAGTAGATGAAACTCCTGGTATTCCTACAGTAGTTGAAGCTGCTGGAGTTCCTACAGTAGTTGAAGCTGCTGGAGTTCCTACAGTAGTTGATGCTCCTGTTGTTCCTACTGGTGTTGATGGTCCTGGAGTACCAACAGTAGTTGATTGTCCTGGTGTTGTGATCGGTGTTGTCACAATTACTATCGGAGATGTTGTGCTGATTGTAGTTGATGTTGATCCTAGAATAATTATCTATGTTTTATGAATATTGGTTCTTATTAAATCGCACCAAATCATAAACTTCTGTTTATCATTATACAACACTGAACATTGAATTTGGTTTTTTGGTCATTACAATTTCACATTTGACATGAGTAGTAAATTCCCTTCCGATCATTCATTAAACTTATTGCCACACTTCGAAAAAATATCGATTTGGAAAGGAGTACTCAATGGTACAAAAAAAGTGATGAAATTATTTTTTGTCAACGGGTACACCATGAATGTCCCAAGAGAAGGTATGTATTATTTAGGACAAATCGTAACAATGACAATCTAACCTGGTGGTCCAGATGTTGGCGTTCCTGGTGTTCCTACAATTGTTGTTGATCCTGATGGCAGAACAGTTGTTGACGCTGGTGGTCCAGTGGATATTTCTACTGTTGATTGTGCTGGTTGCCCTGATGTTGTTGAACCTGTTGTTCCAACAGTAGTTTTAAAATTTAAGATATGATTGCGTGTCAGGTTAATTCAAGCAACTTGATCAACTGATTGTGAATTATTTACCATAAGAAGTGGATGCTGTGATCATTGGTGTGGTCGAGGTTATCTCTCGGCATTCAGGACAGCATTTCTCGGGTGGTGTGTAAAGCTCTTCACCAGGCGGGCAAGTTGTGCTTGTACATTCAGTCTTACTTTTGACTACGTTGCCATTGTCTTTGCATTCTAGATACTCACAAGTACTTATTACAACTGTTTCCGCGGGCTAAAATACATCACAAGGTTGACGATTATAAAATCGTGAAGTGAAGATATCGGTCAAAATATCTGTTTCTAATTTCTCACCTGTTAGTAGTTTGTATTAAAAAGTTGTTTTAATATGGTTCTAATGATTAGTTAGATGCAAAAAGTAGAAATACGTACGTCGATGAAAATTAGTGTTCCATTTGGAAGTTGGTATTCACATCCTTCATAGCAGGAACAACATACTCCATCTTCAGTGTCTGCGTTTAAGAATTTCTTGCCCTAAATAAAGAGTGAACGTTAATAGTCGAATTGTAGCACATGTTCGTGTTATACAACGGGTATAATCCTACGGGAAATTCTTAATTCTAAACGTTACTTATATTCGCAGCAAAGCAAACGTATTTTTTCAATGATGTTATGAAACATAGGCGTCAGCGGTATTCGGGCTCGAATTGAACTCCGAAGTCAACATGAGTTAGTTCCCATTGCATTTTGGATATGTAGTATCGAGGGCCAATGGCTAAATTTGTCGTACGAAAGCTTTTCCAATTCCGACCCCGTTCCTCGGTTCCTCGGTCATTGTGAAGGTCGTGTCACTGAAAAAACAGTGTTGGTGCCTAGTTCCACCGCTAGGTGGTACACTGGGCCCATTTTTTGCACTGCACAATTGGACCCCACACTAACATTGTACCCAATTCCTATCACGGTCGACCCAGTATTACCGAAGCTAAGTAACTCGAACATTATTAGCATACTTTAGATTTGTGAGACATTTATGTTCACGGCAGCTCATACTGAACGCTAGCTGTGGATGGTTTTAAAAAAGTTAAGAAGTGGTAAACAGTTATACGTAAAATTCATCATTAGAAAAGATAATTAGCAACGAAAGTAATAACAGCGCTTGAAAACAACTATAATAAGGGAATTTCGATATCTATGGGGCAGCTATTCATCGTTCAGTTTGTTGATAATCAAATGTTTAGATGGGCCATTTGTGTACCAGATACTCATCGAACCTATGCATCAACCGCACAGAAACAACTACTCACCTCTTTCTTACAGTCTTCCTCTTTGATATGGCAGTATTCGGTGCATTCCTTTTGAGGCATTCCGTTGTTTGGATTAGTTTTACATTCGCACTCGGTACAAGTGTCCGAAACGTTCCATCTTTCTCCGAGCTGTTTAGTAGTGTTGGTGACGTCTTCGATGCACGGGCAGGTGTCTACGCACTGGTCAGTACCGTCGAGGAGAAGCTGGTTTGGTGGACAGACGCAACCGTCCGTGCAGTAGTCGGAAGAATATGTGCATTTACCATCAGGATGATTACACGTTCTCTGACATTCAACGCAATCCGTGTAGACTAACGGTGGTGTACAATCTGAAGCACAATTTGAAATAATTTGAAATATGTTTATACAGCTACATCATAGTTTCCAGAGACAAGTGTCAACCTGGACCCCGCAATAATGAACAAAACCGAAAACTGATACGAATACTGATGTTTAGACTCGATTCTCGGGGCCATTTTCAAAACTAAGAGAGTAGTTACGTTTAGACTCAATTCTATCGACCATCAATTGATTTCGAATATCGATGGACAATAACTTTAGGCAATGCTTCAATGATATTGATAGAAAAGATCTCAACACAAGAAATTGTTTATCTACACTTACTTGTTGTACACTCTGCTGATGTGTTAGTGAGCTCACCACTCATACCGGCTACAGTACACTGTTTGTACTTACAAGGAGAACCATCAATCGGAATAATGTCATCGACCTAAAACAAAAAAATAACGACGTGTTAGATCATTTTGCTCAACGTCATTCAGATTTTTAATGGTTTGCCAAGACCTAACATTAGATTGTTCACCAAACCTTACACGGGGCAGCCCCCACACCGTAAGCAACCAGCAGGACTCGAACCTGCTGGTCAACCGGGATTTGAAGGAGAGATGAATCTTAACCTTATTATAGAAACTACGAATAACAAATCAGCCAACGCACCTTATATACTTTTTGCGTTTTCGGATCGTAACATTTACAGTCGGTTATTTTCTTACACTCGCCATCTTCAGTGACCATGTTGGTTGGGCATTGACAACCCATGAGGCACTCGCTGGAACCTGGTTTCGGACACGTCGGTTCCGATCTATCGGCGATATGATCGCAGGTCTTCTCGCAGAAACAGTAGGACTTGTATTCTGGTTCCCGGCATCCCTTTGCTGCTCATCGATATATAAATGTAACACAGATTAGATAGAGATTGCAGCAGCAGCAGCAGCGAACCACTGCTATTGTCGGTGACGCGAAAGCGGCAATATTCTATTCCTTATGTCTATTCAATAAATATCGCAGGAATCATGACTCTTTTAGTGAGTGAAATGTATAAGATGTTCATTATATCGTAGATTACGCCTCGATGAATTCAAAACCTAAAACCTTACGATGACTGAACTGATATTGTGTAGAAGATGACCATCTACTTACCGCAACCACGCACGACAATTTTGATGGTTGGATTATTGGTGACTTGCATCACAGTGAAGCTGACGTATTGGACGTAGTCGGTCTCGTTGTAGTCTGGCGTATTCAGGAGTTCCACAGTTACATTCCCGTCGGACGAAGTCGCATTGAATATCTGACGATAAAGAATAGCGTTTACTTTATCCATACTGGTTTAATTCTTGTAACGAAAATAACACCTGTGACTGAATAAGATACCTTAGGAGAAGAGGTTTCTTTGTAGGTGTTATAGTTTGTGCCATCATCGCTGCTCTGCACCAGGTATGTGATGTCGTCCGTTGTCTTGATATCAAATCCGGCGAACCTCGTTTCACCGATGAACATATATGTTATAGTGTCCTGAGATGCGGTAGGGCGCCATCCAGTCGCGTCAACCTGATTTGCCGGTGTGGTAGTAACCTTCTTCAGCAGCTTAGTCTCGGAAACCGGTTCCTGGCATGGTGCTGTAAAAAAGGTTTATAATTTTTTACCGATCTGATTAGTGACGTAGACCGTTCCTTACTTGACTGGGAGTCAAGTTACGGTACATACAACTTGTTTTTTTCATAACCAATATACCACCAATCCAGGGAGAAACACACTAGATAATAGGATGGTTATATCAAAGCTGTTGGTAGTTGGGTGTTGTGAAAGGAGGTAATAAGAAATTCAGTTTATTCCTATCATACATCAGCGTTATCATATATGGAATCTTTTAAACGTCTCTCGTATATTGGTAGGATTGTTCTTCGAAATGAGTCTCACCCATCCACACATTTCGGAAGCGACGCTTTAATTGTTAATACGCCTCCAGATGTATATACAATAATATGTTATAAGATATGCCGCAAAACTACCTTTTGAAGTCTATTTCACCTCATTTAGCCGTATAGTATACTGTATTTGCCAACCCCGTGATCGGCCGTTTATCAGAGCTCGTTTCCAAATATCGATACTCTACTTTTCTCATTGTATATCTGCCGATGAATGTGTACTTACGTAGAACGGGCGGTGTCGTTGATGTCGGCGAAGTGGTTGTGATCACTGAAAACGGATTTGTATGAAAGAAATCATCATCACAATAATTTAGCATAATCGTTACAATTGAAATGAACACCAGAGTTTACCCTGTTCTAGGATTTAAGAGTCTTACGATTCAGTTACTTTAAGAGATCTTGTTATTTGTGTCAGTTCACCAAGTACCCCAGATATGGACCAATGAGAATCGTCTTAACATTTAGGACACTCGTCCCATGACTCAGATCTAATGATCTCTAAATACTCACCGATATATGACTTCTGTGTTAGAATTACGTTATTGTTCAAATTTCAAACATGATCACATTGATTCCTTTTCAAGAAATAATTACAATGATGATTCTCTGGTTGGTTCGGAACTGTGAGATCATTTTTGCATGCAAAGCACGATGGATGACACCGGCAATAGATTATACAGTTAAGCATGCAATATAGCGCAAATACCATATTTAGGAGAGTGGGTAGGCCTACTAACATAGACCTATAGGATACCGCGTTACGTCGAGAAGATATGATTTATTCTTAAAATCTTCAGGCATAGCAATGTCAAACCAAAACATTCATTCCGCCTAAGACAGCAAGTCGGAAAGAATGTATATACACAATCTTTAAATAGACTGCACTGTCATTTCTTCTTTATATTCATTTCTTCCGCCAATTAATGATACAGGTAAACAATGGTGTAAATATACTGGAATGAAGAAAATTCAAGGACGGTGATTGAAATGAAATGTGGTTCTAAAAGTGTGCTTTTCTAAAGAATCCACTAGGTGCAAAAGACAGGATTATATAATGTGTTGCCCTCTGCCACTACTGACTGTGCTCGCGGATGGATGGATCTGAGGAGCGTGAACGAAGCGGTGTCCAATGATAAAAAAGTGGTGGTTGGGAATCAATCTAGTGCAAATGTGCTGCCCTATACCACTACTGACTGTGCACTTGGAAGGATTGGTATGGCAAAACCGTGGAGCGTGAACGAAGCGGTGCGCAATGACAAAACATGGTGGTTGGGAATCTATCTGGTGCAAAGCTGACATTATATATGTGCTGCCTATACCGCTACTGGCTGTGCTCGTGGAAGGATGGATCCAAGGACCGTGAACGAAGCGGTGCTCAATTTAGTCAGGAACCTCTACTAGGTTACTAGGTGCAAAAGCTGATATGATACATGTGCTGCCCTCTGCCATCAATAACTGTGCATGTCGTGTGATGTATATAATACCTGGCGAGGTCTCAGTCGAGATTGGTGTTGAATGTGGCACTGACGGCGTTGAAACTGGGCGTGTTGTATGTGGAGTCGTTTCAGGCGCTGGTGTGGAGGTCACAGGTGGCGTTGTTGTAGGCTTGGTCGTGACAGGTGGCGTTGTAGTTGGCGGCGTTGTAGTTGGCGGCGTTGTAGTTGGCGGTAATGTCGTCGGAGGTGGTGTTGTAGTTAAACATTTGGGTAAGATCAGGCAGTTGATCCATTCGGATACTCCCGCTGAATTACTCGCCGATGCAGCTTTACATTCGCACTGATAACATTCATTCATAGTACAATTTTCGCCGCTCTGCATGTGAAGAGATGAGACACGATCTGATCAAAAATCGAAAATTCGGCCGCCTATAATATTGTCATCATACACGACGGCTCTATACTTACGAATATTCGCGTTCCGTTACATATACACTTGTCGTCGCATTGTTTCTGCGTAGCGTCGACCCTGACGCAATAGCCATGCTCGACAGCGTAACCAGATGGACACAGGCAAGAATCAGTTTGTACCTTGCATTGCGCCATGGAATCTTTGCCAGGAATAGCAATTTCCCACCAGTTCTTAGTCGGCGTCGATGGATTTCCAAAGAAGTTGAATGCGCCTACGCCGCCACCCGTGTTAAACATGTTATTACCACCGAAGGGATTATTACCGCCAAACGGATTACTTGGACCTCCAGGTCCAGGGGGAGATTTTTCCGCGATGACCTTCCAGAAATCGCAATCCTGCTCCAGCTGGCAATTCTTAGTTACTCGACCTTGTAATTTCAAAATTCGATTAGAAATTTTTACCAGTGACCGTCGTTTAGAAGCAAATAAATCATGCATTTATGTACATGCATCTTAAAGATACAGTAGACTTCCCTCTGCCGTACCTGCTCAATACCAGAACCATCCTACCTCGACAGGGATCGAACCTGGTGGCATCACGAGACTCCGCCATGGCACGAACCCGCCCGACTAGCCCGACTTCGCAGGAACACGTGAAGCTTAGCCGAAGATGTCGTTTTAGCCAATCAGAAATCATGTTTTATTTTAGTGCTGTTTATTCCATGTGTAACTGTGAATTTGCCTTAGCAATAATAAAACGGGCAATCTGATTGGCAAGTTTTCGTTTGGTAAACCTTAATATTTACCAGCCGGTCACTGGGGCTGGTCAGGCAGGGTTTTTGCCGCGGCTGAGTCTATCGATGCCATTGCGTTCGAACCCCTTCCGAAGGAGGATGTACCGCCGAAAGGAATTCGTTTAATCATCAGAATCCTGTCGGGTCGTATAGAATTTTAATTAATTTGATTTCGGCACGGCGCAGCGAATGGCTAGGAAAGGCTAAAGTAACTGCAATCAAGAAACACGACATTCACACCAAGAATAACAAAACAAGCAATAGACTCAAGATCGAATATTCAATGTTTCAGTTAGAATCACGAGGTATCATCGACTTGAATTTTCCTGTGATACGCATAGATGCTAGAATTGTGTATATGGTTTAATATTTGAAAGTCGTACTAGCGATGAACAAGACCTAACAGTCACCAGAGTACAGGGTATCAACGCATGTATAGCACACAAACGGGTATTGTTACGGGAATAATTTCGTTATAGTAGATCGTTTCGATCTTGAAATAGGGATAGCCCCTGTTATTTATTTGATTGATAGATTTCGTCTCAATTTTTTGATTTGGTATCCCTTACAAACCCACCACACCTGCCGGGAACGAAACAGGGGTTTGATTCATAGTATGTCTTAAAGCTCGCACAACGAGCAATTTTCGATTATATGGCGGGATACAGCCTCGCCACCGCTAGAACTTTACTTGTCGATGAACGAAGCTTCAATAGGATCCCCTTATTTTGGGTGTGCGGAAGATTACATTTCATGTCCGAACAAACGTTCAAATTGAATCTAGAGGCGGCAATGTCTCATAACATTCTGGAGGAGGATCAACGCACCCGCACTGTCCCTCTGCCGAGCATTACTCAGGGAATTTGACTGGACCCGTCTCTAGATCCAACACATTTTTGGCAGGGTGATGGGTCTCGTACACGGGATGCAATCAGGAATGATACGTGCTATACGTGTGTGTTTGTAGCGCGCGTATTTCATCTCTATTTGTTCCTTTTGGGGTGCCTGATCTTACAAGCTCTGCTTTTCTCTGGTTGCCCTGCTGTTATTGTACATCAGTTTATATATGTTTGTGTGAATCAAATTAATCATCTATTGTCATTTTGTTTGGTATTTATGGTATTTATTTATTGATGTGAATTATTCAGGAAATAAATAAATAAATAGATAAATACTTACATTGAGTTGTGGTTGGTACGGGAGTTGTCGTTACTGGTGGCACAGTGGTCGTGCATACCGGTGTTTTGGCGCATCGGTTATTGACTCTGGTTGCTGTCGTGTCGGCGCACTTGCAGGCAGCGTCACAGCCAGCGATCGGTGTACAGTCACCCGGACTTCCATCACAAGCAGGTGTACAAGAACACAACGCGTTGCAAACTGAAATCATTTCAACAGAGGTGTCACTGAAGGGGGTCGGAATTGATACCGGCGGTTCTCAAATAGTCCTGATCGTTTAGATTCGAAGCTCGAGAGAGGCGTTTTCTGGCAAAATATTTGTGAAATTTCCGGAATGAGAAAAAAACAACACTTGGAAGTAAAAGAAGATTTTTTAGACAAGGTTTTCTTTCTGATAAGCGGGGTTGTTTCTATATTGCAAATACTCTATTCGACGCGGTTTGCTTTATGGGACTATTTCGACTGCATATTAAACGGTTGTTCTTGTCCTTGTAAAATTGTTTATAAAATCCTCTAATTTTCGACATTATTCAACGCTTCTTTCGTGTCTATTTTAACTCACCTCGTTCTGTTGTTGTGACAACAACCGTTGTAGTCCGAACGATAGCTGTAGATAAATAGATAACAAATCATGTTATTTATTGATTAGTTGCGCGACTGAATTGAAGGATCATTTTGATTTCAAAGTGGAGTCAAATTGTGACTTGTTTAACAGCAGTTGTTACCAAAGTTGTAGGAGAACCCGTACAATTTTGATGAGAAAATGTTTTGGTAGCAACCGTGTCCAGAGTAAAAACTTTATCTTATTAGAAATGGAATTCATGCTTTCAATTATCCCTTAGAAGATTGTTTTTTGCTTAGGTTGTATTTACATGGTGTTGGTGAGCCTGTAATCAGTTCCTTCGTTGTTGTTGCTGGAGGTGTAGAAGCCGTTTGAGTTATTGCTTGAAAAAATGAATAGATTAAAATATGATTTTTAATTCAATTTCGATTCAAGTTGGTGCTGGAATTTGTATAGCAATGTCTTAGGTTGTATTTACATGGTGTTGGTGAGCCTGTAATGAGTTCCTTCGTTGTTGTTGCTGGAGGTGTAGAAGCCGTTTGAGTTATTGCTTGAAAAAATGAATAGATTAAAATATGATTTTTAATTCAATTTCGATTCAAGTTGGTGCTGGAATTTGTATAGCAATGTCTTAAGTTGTATTTACATGGTGTTGGTGAGCCTGTAATCAGTTCCTTCGTTGTTGTTGCTGGAGGTGTAGAAGTCGATGGAGTAATTGCTTGAAAAAATGAAGAGATTGAGTATGATTTTTAATTCAATTTCGATTCGAATTCACGCTGAAATTTGTAGCAATGTCTTAAGTTGTATTTACATGGTGTTGGTGAGCCTGAAATCAGTTCCTTCGTTGTTGTTGCTGGAGGTGTAGAAGTCGATGGAGTTATTGCTTGAAAAAAATGATTAGATTAAAGTATGATTTTTAATTCAATTTAAATTGATGCTGGAATTTGTAGCAATGTCTTAAGTTGTATTTACATGGTGTTGGTGAGCCTGTAATCAGTTCCTTCGTTGTTGTTGCTGGAGGTGTAGAAGTCGATGGAGTTATTGCTTGAAAAAATGAATAGATTAAAGTATGATTTTTAATTCAATTTCGATTCGAATTCACGCTGAAATTTGTAGCAATGTCTTAAGTTGTATTTACATGGTGTTGGTGAGCCTGAAATCAGTTCCTTCGTTGTTGTTGCTGGAGGTGTAGAAGCCGTTTGAGTTATTGCTTGAAAAAAATGATTAGATTAAAGTATGATTTTTAATTCAATTTAGATTCAAATTGGTGCTGGAATTTGTAGCAATGTCTTAAGTTGTATTTACATGGTGTTGGTGAGCCTGAAATCAGTTCCGTCGTTGTTGTTGCTGGAGGTGTAGAAGTCGATGGAGTTATTGCTTGAAAAAATGAAAGGATTAAGATATGATTTTTAATTCAATTTCGATTCGAATTCACGCTGAAATTTGTAGCAATGTCTTAAGTTGTATTTACATGGTGTTGGTGAGCCTGAAATCAGTTCCTTCGTTGTTGTTGCTGGAGGTGTAGAAGTCGATGGAGTTATTGCTTGAAAAAAATGATTAGATTAAAGTTTGATTTTTAATTCAATTTAGATTCAAATTGATGCTGGAATTTGTAGCAATGTTTTAAGTTGTATTTACATGGTGTTGGTGAGCCTGTAATGAGTTCCTTCGTTGTTGTTGCTGGAGGTGTAGAAGCCGTTTGAGTTATTGCTTGAAAAAATGATTAGATTAAAGTATGATTTTTAATTCAATTTCGATTCGAATTCACGCTGAAATTTGTATAGCAATGTCTTAAGTTGTATTTACATGGTGTTGGTGAGCCTGAAATCAGTTCCTTCGTTGTTGTTGCTGGAGGTGTAGAAGCCGTTTGAGTTATTGCTTGAAAAAATGAATAGATTAAAGTATGATTTTTAATTCAATCTCGATTCAAATTGATGCTGTGTCTTAAATCATATTTACATGGTGTTGGTGAGCCTGTAATCAGTTCCGTCGTTGTTTGCATTGGTGGAGCCGTTGAAGTTTGTGCTTGAAAATCAAAATTAACAACAAGTTTTACTTTTCAGTTTTCAGTGCGTAAATCCTTAAATGCAATATTGTGACAGTAGACAGCGCTCGCTAAGGACCTGATTGCGCTTCACGAGAATATATCTAAAAACGTTGCTACTCCCATTCATAACGATGACGACCCATCCCTGTTTTGACTACCCCGGAATTCGTGTAGAATTCTGAGTAAATTCACTGTCCTTGCGAGATCCGAGCCAAGCGTGCAGTTATCAAAAGCAATGAGATAGGAGAGATTGCAGGGAAGTGGTTCGTTTCTTCTACCCCAGCTACCCGCGAATCTAATCTTCCATTTCAAATACATCTGTAACAGTGTCATCACCAAAGTGAAAATAGTTCATTCTTTTTCTAATGTCATGCTTCATTTTACATCGTCATTCGTGCGATTTTAGTATTCGAATTTGCAATCGTTATCGAGAATAGATTTACTGATTGAGGCAGGTCTCGACGGAAGAAAGCGTTCTCGTTTATAGCTTCGGCGAAACATATTGGATTGAAGCGCGAATAACTATTGCGCTACCACGCGGCCTAGCATTGAACTACGGACGGTATTCCAGAATGTTCTAAGTGTGTAATCTAATCAAAACGAAGAACAATATCGACCAACCGAAACATGCCTCAACCTGACTTCATTCAAATGATTGTACAAACACATGCTTGGGGCTAAATTAGGAAAAACTCTGTTGCAAAAATATGCAAACAACAGTTTGAGTTGAAAACAACAGACGGGTCATGTAACGCGGCTAAGTCTTAAGAATTGATACATGCACCATCGATCAAAAATTATTAAATACCAATAATAATGAAAAACATGCTTCCATCGTTAATATCATGCACGTTGAAAAAGTAACCATGCATCGATAACAAGATACAAGGCTTACCGGTAGGAGGTCTTGTTGTAGGGCCAGTAGGAGGTCCAGTTGTGGGGCCAGTAGGAGGTCTAGTTGTGGGGCCAGTAGGAGGTCCAGTTGTAGGGCCAGTAGGAGGTCCTGTTGTAGGGCCAGTAGGAGGTCCTGTTGTAGGGCCAGTAGGAGGTCCTGTTGTAGGTCCAGTAGGAGGTCCCGTTGTAGGGCCAGTAGGAGGTCCTGTTGTAGGGCCAGTAGGAGGTCCTGTTGTAGGGCCAGTAGGAGGTCCTGTTGTAGGTCCAGTAGGAGGTCCTGTTGTAGGTCCAGTAGGAGGTCCTGTTGTAGGGCCAGTAGGAGGTCCTGTTGTAGGTCCAGTAGGAGGTCCTGTTGTAGGGCCAGTAGGAGGTCCTGTTGTAGGTCCAGTAGGAGGTCCTGTTGTAGGTCCAGTAGGAGGTCCTGTTGTAGGTCCAGTAGGAGGTCCTGTTGTAGGGCCAGTAGGAGGTCCTGTTGTAGGTCCAGTAGGAGGTCCTGTTGTGGGGCCAGTAGGAGGTCCTGTTGTAGGTCCAGTAGGAGGTCCTGTTGTAGGTCCAGTAGGAGGTCCTGTTGTAGGTCCAGTGGCAGGTCCAGTTGTGGGGCTAGTAGGAGGTCCTGTTGTAGGTCCAGTGGCAGGTCCTGTTGTAGGTCCAGTAGGAGGTCCTGTTGTAGGTCCAGTAGGAGGTCCTGTTGTGGGGCCAGTAGGAGGTCCTGTTGTAGGTCCAGTAGGAGGTCCTGTTGTAGGTCCAGTAGGAGGTCCTGTTGTAGGTCCAGTGGCAGGTCCAGTTGTGGGGCCAGTAGGAGGTCCTGTTGTAGGTCCAGTGGCAGGTCCTGTTGTAGGTCCAGTAGGAGGTCCTGTTGTAGGGCCAGTAGGAGGTCCTGTTGTAGGTCCAGTAGGAGGTCCTGTTGTAGGTCCAGTAGGAGGTCTTGTAGTAGGTCCAGTAGGAGGTCTTGTTGTAGGGCCAGTAGGAGGTCCAGTTGTGGGGCCAGTAGGAGGTCCAGTTGTGGGGCCAGTAGGAGGTCCAGTTGTAGGGCCAGTAGGAGGTCCTGTTGTAGGGCCAGTAGGAGGTCCTGTTGTAGGGCCAGTAGGAGGTCCTGTTGTAGGTCCAGTAGGAGGTCCCGTTGTAGGGCCAGTAGGAGGTCCTGTTGTAGGGCCAGTAGGAGGTCCTGTTGTAGGTCCAGTAGGAGGTCCTGTTGTAGGTCCAGTGGCAGGTCCTGTTGTAGGTCCAGTAGGAGGTCCTGTTGTAGGGCCAGTAGGAGGTCCTGTTGTAGGGCCAGTAGGAGGTCCTGTTGTAGGTCCAGTAGGAGGTCCTGTTGTAGGTCCAGTAGGAGGTCCTGTTGTAGGGCCAGTAGGAGGTCCTGTTGTAGGTCCAGTAGGAGGTCCTGTTGTAGGGCCAGTAGGAGGTCCTGTTGTAGGGCCAGTAGGAGGTCCAGTTGTAGGGCCAGTAGGAGGTCCTGTTGTAGGTCCAGTAGGAGGTCCTGTTGTAGGTCCAGTAGGAGGTCCTGTTGTAGGTCCAGTAGGAGGTCCTGTTGTGGGGCCAGTAGGAGGTCCTGTTGAAGGGCCAGTAGGAGGTTTTGTTTGAGGTCGTGTAGGTGTTCCCGTTATTGGTGGACTAGTCGGCATGACAGTGGTTAATTCTGACGTTTTTCGTTGGCTCGTAGGTGAAACAGTTGACATCACAGTAATAGGGCTGGTAATTGGTTTTTTAGTCGGATGGGCGGTAGTCTCAGTGTGTGGCCTGGTTGGATGTCGGCCAGTCGGTGTTCCAGAAGGTGGACCAGTCGGTGTTCCAGATGGTGGACCAGTCGGTGTTCCAGATGGTGGACCAGTCGGTGTCCCAGAAGGTGGACCAGTCGGTGTTCCAGAAGGTGGACCAGTCGGTGTTCCAGATGGTGGACCAGTCGGTGTCCCAGAGGGTGGACCAGTCGGTGTTCCAGAAGGTGGACCAGTCGGTGTTCCAGAAGGTGGACCAGTCGGTGTTCCAGAAGGTGGACCAGTCGGTGTTCCAGAGGGAGGCCCAGTCGGTGTCCCAGAAGGTGGACCCGTCGGTGTTCCAGAGGGAGGGCCAGTAGGTGTTCCAGAAGGTGGACCAGTCGGTGTTCCAGAAGGTGGACCAGTCGGTGTTCCAGATGGTGGACCAGTCGGTGTTCCAGATGGCGGACCAGTCGGTGTTCCAGAAGGTGGACCAGTCGGTGTTCCAGAGGGTGGACCAGTCGGTGTTTCAGATGGTGGACCAGTCGGTGTTCCAGATGGTGGACCAGTCGGTGTTCCAGAGGGAGGGCCAGTAGGTGTTCCAGAGGGTGGACCAGTCGGTGTTTCAGATGGTGGACCAGTCGGTGTTCCAGATGGTGGACCAGTCGGTGTTCCAGAGGGAGGGCCAGTCGGTGTTCCAGAGGGTGGGCCAGTCGGTGTTCCAGAGGGAGGACCAGTAGGTGTTCCAGATGGTGGGCCAGTCGGTGTACCAGAGGGTGGACCAGTCGGTGTTCCAGAGGGTGGACCAGTCGGTGTTCCAGAGGGTGGACCAGTCGGTGTTCCAGATGGAGGACCAGTCGGTGTTTCAGAGGGAGGACCAGTAGGTGTTCCAGAGGGTGGACCAGTCGGTGTTCCAGAGGGTGGACCAGTCGGTGTTCCAGAGGGTGGACCAGTCGGTGTTCCAGAAGGTGGACCAGTCGGTGTTCCAGATGGAGGCACAGTCGGTGTCCCAGAGGGTGGACCAGTCGGTGTTCCAGAGGGTGGACCAGTCGGTGTTCCAGAAGGTGGACCAGTCGGTGTTCCAGATGGAGGCCCAGTCGGTGTCCCAGAGGGTGGACCAGTCGGTGTTCCAGAGGGAGGGCCAGTCGGTGTTCCAGAGGGTGGACCAGTCGGTGTTCCAGAGGGTGGACCAGTCGGTGTTCCAGATGGAGGCCCAGTCGGTGTCCCAGAGGGTGGACCAGTTGGTGTTCCAGAAGGTGGACCAGTCGGTGTTCCAGATGGAGGCCCAGTCGGTGTTCCAGAAGGTGGACCAGTCGGTGTTCCAGATGGAGGCCCAGTCGGTGTCCCAGAGGGTGGACCAGTCGGTGTTCCAGAGGGAGGGCCAGTCGGTGTTCCAGAGGGTGGACCAGTCGGTGTTCCAGAGGGTGGACCAGTCGGTGTTCCAGAGGGTGGACCAGTCGGTGTTCCAGATGGTGGACCAGTCGGTGTTCCAGATGGTGGACCAGTCGGTGTTCCTGAGGGTGGACCAGTCGGTGTTCCAGAGGGTGGACCAGTCGGTGTTCCAGATGGTGGACCAGTCGGTGTTCCAGAGGGTGGACCAGTCGGTGTCCCAGACGGTGGGCCAGTCGGTGTTCCAGAGGGAGGGCCAGTAGGTGTTCCAGAAGGTGGACCAGTTGGTGTTCCAGAGGGTGGACCAGTTGGTGTCCCAGAGGGAGGACCAGTAGGTGTTCCAGAGGGTGGACCAGTCGGTGTTCCAGATGGAGGACCAGTCGGTGTTCCAGAGGGAGGACCAGTAGGTGTTCCAGAGGGAGGGCCAGTAGGTGTTCCAGAGGGAGGGCCAGTAGGTGTTCCAGAAGGTGGACCAGTAGGTGTTCCAGAGGGTGGACCAGTTGGTGTTCCAGAGGGAGGAACAGTCGGTGTTCCAGATGGTGGACCAGTCGGTGTTCCAGAGGGTGGACCAGTCGGTGTTCTAGAAGGTGGACTTGTCGGTGTCCCAGAGGGTGGACCAGTCGGTGTTCCAGAGGGTGGACCAGTCGGTGTTCTAGAAGGTGGACTTGTCGGTGTTCCAGAAGGTGGACCAGTCGGTGTTCTAGAAGGTGGACTTGTCGGTGTTCCAGAGGGTGGACTAGTCGGTGTTCCAGATGGTGGATTTGTCGGTGTTCCAGAGGGTGGACCAGTCGGTGTTCCAGAAGGTGGACCAGTAGGTGTTCCAGAAGGTGGGCCAGTCGGCGTTCTAGATGATGGGCCAGTCGGTGTTCCAGAGGGAGGGCCAGTCGGTGTTCCAGAGGGTGGACCAGTCGGTGTTCCCGAGGGTTTACCAGTCGGTGTTCCAGATGGTGGGCTACTCGGTGTTCCAGAGGATGGCCTAATCGATGAACCAGTCGTTGGGGTTCCAACAGATGTCGTTGGTCCTGTTCCTACAGTTGTTGGTCTCACTACAATAGTAGTTGCTGGTCCCGTCCCTATAGTAGTTTGTGGCCCAGGGGTTCCTACGGTAGTTGTTGGTCCTGTTCGTTCAGTCGACGGTCCAGTCAGAGGTCCAGTTGTTTGTCTAGTCGAATATGTAAGGGTAGATGATACAGATGGTGTGGGTGTTAGAGGCGGTGAGGTCGGGGTACTCTGTAAAACTGTTGAGCCTGATGTAGGTTCTGTGAAAGCATGTAAAGTATGTCAATCAATTTATCATATCTATTCGCAGAAAATGTTGTCGTTACTTAATACGTTTAACTTCATCTTAAAGATCGCGCCATCATATTCGATATAGGTTTTAACTTTGCGCCTTTATTTCTAGTGATGAAATACATACATTAATGTTTAAGTAAAGTGTTTTGTGAACAAACGCTTGAGAGTAATTTTCAACTTACTTCCTGGACATATGTAAACCATCCAATTTAGTTTGAAGTTGGGCACATCTTTCTGAACTGTCGTTTTTGGAACCACTTTGATCATTTTAACCTCGGTCTCTTTACCGACTACTGTGCTGTTCGCTACATTACTAAACTCGGCCCATACTTCGTACTCATTCGTATTTGGCTTCATGATATAAACGGTTCCCGTATCAACGTTCCCGTCGAATTTGATTTTCTCCAGTAAAGGATTCGGGGACACGCCATTCGATTGAATTTCGACTTCTATGTATGGGTTATTCGCCGTAACCGGCACAACCCAACTCGTGCCTTTTCCGGTTTTAGATTGTGCTGGATTGCTGTTTGCGATGCTTGATGTAAATGCATTATCACTTATTTCAGTTTCGGGATTAGATCCCATCACTTCGATAATGTCTTCTTTTTGACATTTCTTTGCTGAAAAATTGCATATTTATGATGTAGTGATAATGTGTTCGCATGGTGAGTGAGTAAGTTATCTCTGTAAAGGTTAAGCTTCGAGTGATATATGAGACTCTACTGCGACCCACTCGCGAGTTGTGAGAATTGACCATATTGCAAGTTGGTGATGGAAAATACGTTGGGTTGATGACGACGGCCGAGTTTTGAAGAGTTTACAGTGCCATCTTTGTTATTTAAGTAAATGTTATATTCGGTGGTATAATGATCCCCGAATACGAAGATTCGACAACCTAAATCTGTTGACCTGTAGTCTAAAAGAAGACGATTTTATTTGTTGAATCGTCATATTGTGGGATTTTTATACACGCCTCATTATAGACGGTGACTATAGTCTGAATTGATTTTGATGTAATGGATGAATTTGAGTTATTTTCTACTCTCCTTTAAAGCCATCCCTGTTATTAGTACAATTTTACTTACGTGGTGGTGAAGTGGTCGTGATTGGCGCCGTGGAACCTATATCGCAGAAAGGTAAGATATGAAAAACAACGTTAGAAAGTAATCAAAATAATCATTTCAAATACAACTGTCTTATTGACTTGATGTTCAGCGAATGTACAGCCTTGCTTAAACTAGAATCGATCTATGTATAAAGATGGAGTCGGTTTGAAGTGTCTAGTGTAGGCAAGGCGTTTGGTGCTTTGACGATTATGCGAGAAGCCGAATCGCAATTCTGTTTGTTGATACGTCGATGAAACCTTTTCTTATTCAAAAACAAAGGGCCATTTAATAGACTGATTTTACCTTTAAACCGCAGGCAAACTTCATTCATTTTCGATCGGGTTAGCTCCTCGGTAAAGGCATATAAAACAATTCTATAAAACTGGCCCCACTGGTACGGAAGAGTCGAAGACATGTATAAATTCTGTCTGTCAGATTCAATACGTTACAACTAAACGTATCTTACATCGGAAAAAAATACATCCTAAATGTGTGTAACTGCATATTATTGAAACGGGTTTACCACAGCATACCGCTGTACAAAAGGACGAATTCAGAACGATTGACCAAACCGTTGAATATAAATCGACACAAACAGTTTTAATGGATAACGAGAGAAAATCGAACGAACAGACGAAGTATTTTACAGGACACTGTAAGACCAGCCCGAGTAGCAAGAAGACGTAGGTAACGTGTGATTTATCCTACAATTCTACAATGCTGCAATAAAGAATAGCTGAAAGTTTATGAAATGATTGTGTTGTAAGCATTAACAATACATCGACGAAGAATGCATTATAATATATATATATATATATATATATATATATATATATATATATATATATATATATATATATATATATATATATATATATATATATATATATATATATATATATATATATATATATATATATATATATATATATATATATATATATATATATATATATATATATATATATATATATATATATATATATATATATATATATATATATATATATATATATATATATATATATATATATATTTTAAAGATGGTATTTATCAACCAACAAACAGCCACTGCCGAGTCCGAAACGGATAATACACAAACGCATCTATCTGACTTTGAACTGGCGAAAGCGATATAATACGAAGCGGACATTACATTTTTGACTTACTAACACAACTGGGTTCGGTAGTGTTTTGGCAATAAGTTCTACCGTTAAACTCAAAACCTTCAAAACCATTTGGGCATTTACAGAACCTGCAGAGCTCGTTATACGTGACGTCACCCAAGCATTTGCATCCGGTGCAAATGCAAAAAGTTTTACATTCTATACAAAATGAATATAACACAGGAAACTTTAACAATTGATGAAATGTACACGTCCCTGAGCGATGTCATTAAACGGTGCAGCAAACAACTCACGTCCATAGGTAACTGTTGTAGAAGTTGTTGTAACTGCGAATTCGCTAACACCCCCTGTTAAATAATTTTGAAACAGATTACTCGCCTGATCTTGTAAACAGGTGTTTAGAGATTTGAATCATAATTTTGTAAAACCATAGCAGCTTTTGCGAAAACTAACAGTTTTGGAAGAGAACACATTTTTAATTACGCAGAGGCAAAGAGAAAATACATTATTCGAATGTCAATGAATTGACAAGGTTGATGTAGAATTGCTGCTGAAGTGAAGTGAAAGATGTTAGATATTGTTTCGGGTACCAGAATCGGGAGATTTTTGCCTACCTACAGTAGTTGTTGTCCCTACAGTAGCTGTTGGTGCTGGTGTGGCCAAAGTAGTTGTTGTTCCTAGTGTCCCTATAACTGTTGTTGTTCCTGGTGTACTGGTGGTAGTACTAGGTTTTAGTGTTCCTACAGTTGTTGTTGGTGCGCGGGTACTTTCAGTAGGTTGAATACCGATGCATGCATTGATTACAACATCAGATATTATTGGTTGTGTTTTCTTCTTTCCAACGATCGAAATCCTTATGAATGGTTCGTTAACATCCGATCCGAAAGAGTACACGATGCTTCCATTGAATTGTTTCCATTTGTGTTCCCTTTTGTACTTGCTTCCGTCTTTGCTAGTGAGCAGTTGAACTTTGGCCACCGATTGAGGTTTAAATGAAATCCATCTCAGTTGTACTTTTGTGGCAGATTTGATTTCGTAGGTGATATCACCTGTTTTCTTGTTTGTTGGTGGTGACCACAACCCCCCTACGCTTTTTAGTGACTTGTAGCCATCTTTTGGGTCATTTATTTGAAAATTAGTCGAGACAGAATCGAAAGTTGTTGGTATACAAAGCTCGGGGCTTGTCGTTATTTTAGTCGTCGTTTGCGTGGTTGTTGCAGCTGGTTTTGTCGGTTTCGTAGGAGTAGTATTCGTAGTTGATGGTGTAATCGTGGATGTTTCTATCAGGAAAACGAACAGAACATTATCTCAAAAGTAAATCTAGTTACACACACGTCTATTCGAGATCATCACATATGAATAAAACAAAATGAGATATTGCAAAATTACCGGGTGTTGTTACAATAGTTGTACCCGGTGTTGCTACAGTAGTTGTACCTGGTGTTGCTACAGTAGTTGTACCTGGTGTTGCTACAGTAGTTGTACCCAGTGTTGTTACGGTAGTTGTACCTGGTGTTCCTACAGTAGTTGTGCCTGGTATTTCTACAATAGTTGTGCCTGGTGTTTCTACGGTAGTTGTACTTGGTGTTCCTACAGTAGTTGTACCCAGTGTTGCTACGGTAGTTGTTGTAGTTGTGGATCCTGTGAATTCAGGTGGAGTTTGTGGTGCCACACTAGGTGTTGTAGTAGTTGTACCTGGTGTTCCTACAGTAGTTGTACCTGGTGTTCCTACAGTAGTTGTACCTGGTGTTCCTACAATTGTTGTTGTAGTTGTGGATCCTGTGAATCCAGGTGGAGTTTGTGGTGCCACACTAGGTGTAGTAGTTGTACCTGGTGGTGCTACAGTAGTTATACCTGGTGTTTCTACGGTAGTTGTACCTGGTGTTCCTACAATTGTTGTTGTAGTCGTCGATTCTGTGAATTCAGGTGGAGTTTGTGGTGCCACAATAGGTGTTGTAGTAGTTGTACCTGGTGTTCCTACAGTAGTTGTACCTGGTGTTCCTACAATTGTTGTTGTAGTTGTGGATACTGTGAATCCAGGTGGAGTTTGTGGTGCCACACTAGGTGTAGTAGTTGTACCTGGTGGTGCTACAGTAGTTGTACCTGGTGGTGCTACAGTAGTTGTACCTGGTGGTGCTACAATAGTTGTACCTGGTGTTGCTACAGTAGTTGTACCTGGTGTTCCTACAGTAGTTGTTCCTGGTGGTGCTACAGTAGTTGTTGTAGTTGTGGATCCTGTGAATTCAGGTGGAGTTTGTGGTGCCACAATAGGTGTAGTATTTGTACCTGGTGTTGCTACAGTAGTTGTACCTGGTGTTGCTACAGTAGTTGTACCTGGCGTTGCTACAGTAGTTGTACCTGGTGTTGCTACAGTAGTTGTACCTGGTGTTCCTACAGTAGTTGTTCCTGGTGGTGCTACAGTAGTTGTGGTTCCTGTGAATTCAGGTGGAGTTTGTGGTGCCACAATAGGTGTAGTATTTGTACCTGGTGTTGCTACAGTAGTTGTACCTGGTGTTCCTACAGTAGTTGTACCTGGTGTTGCTACAGTAGTTGTACCTGGCGTTGCTACAGTAGTTGTACCTGGTGTTGCTACAGTAGTTGTACCTGGTGTTCCTACAATTGTTGTTGTAGTCGTCGATTCTGTGAATTCAGGTGGAGTTTGTGGTGCCACAATAGGTGTAGTATTTGTACCTGGTGTTGCTACAGTAGTTGTACCTGGTGTTGCTACAGTAGTTGTACCTGGTGTTCCTACAATTGTTGTTGTAGTCGTCGATTCTGTGAATTCAGGTGGAGTTTGTGGTGCCACAATAGGTGTAGTATTTGTACCTGGTGTTGCTACAGTAGTTGTACCTGGCGTTGCTACAGTAGTTGTACCTGGTGTTGCTACAGTAGTTGTACCTGGTGGTGCTACAGTAGTTGTTTGTGCAGGTGTTCCTACAGTAGTTATACCTGGTGTTCTTACAATTGTTGTTGTAGTCGTCGATTCTGTGAATTCAGGTGGAGTTTGTGGTGCCACAATAGGTGTAGTTATACCTGGTGTTCCTACAGTAGTTGTACCAGGTGTTCCTACAGTAGTTATACCTGGTGTTCCTACAGTAGTTGTACCTGGTGTTCCTACAATTGTTGTTGTAGTCGTCGATTCTGTGAATTCAGGTGGAGTTTGTGGTGCCACAATAGGTGTAGTATTTGTACCTGGTGTTGCTACAGTAGTTGTACCTGGTGTTGCTACAGTAGTTGTACCTGGCGTTCCTACAGTTGTTGCACCTGGTGTTCTTACAGTCGTTGTGCCTGGTGTTGCTGCAGTCGTTATTAGTTCACGGGTTATCCCGGTAGTGACACTTGTCGTGGACACAGTGATTTCAGGGGGAGTCTCGGGTGCAATGAAATAAGGAGTTGTTGTGCCTGGTGTTCCTACGATGGTTGTTTGTTCTGGTACTACTGTAGTTGTTTTTGGTCCGGCTGTTGGTACCGATGCTTCTGCGTTAGTGGTTGGTTTCTGGGTGACTATGGCAGTTGTTGGTCTCGGGGAGCCTACAGTTAGGGATATGGTAACTTGGTTTAATATGTCAGAATCGATTATGGGATAAAATCTACTACATATATTTGTATAAACTATTGCGACAAATCGAATACTTGCAATCGAATTTTTCTTTATTCCATTCAGGATTAGAAGCTTTCTAAATATCTTTTAAATCAAAATCTCAAGTCCAACACATTTTTCAGGGGAAAAACACCGAAACGCTCATAAAAAATACAATGTTTAGTTTGAAGAAGCGGTTTCCCTGTTTGCAAAAACTATCTTAACGATGCCTCTGCCGTTCCCGGTGCCATGCGTGTTAAACGTACGACTTGGCAGTACGTACGATCAGAATTGGCAAATATCATTGGAAATCTCAATATGAAATTCCATGATTCACCTACTAAAATGAGAGAACAGTGCTAGGTGATCTGGCAAGTGCAGGAAATTGTGTATAGTCTAGAACCATCCCATTAAGAAATTTCACCGCTGAACTGAACGAAGTGCTTAAATATCAGCTATCTCCTTCTTAATAGGCCTTTATGCAGATGAGGTATCTTATGCATAGCGTTTCTTGTTCATCTGTTAGATCACTTAAATAGAAAATTATCCCAGCTCAAGTCTCACGACCATTGGAAGAGAAGAAATATATAGAACATCAGGCAAGTGGTTTGTCACTAGGCCACGAAATGTCTGCGTTACTATAATAGTCTTCAGAATGTTTTGAATTTTACATCTTGATTTACGTTGAATGTTTCACATCGGTCCGGAACTGATCATGAAATGTATCTAACGTTGAACTGACAGAAACAATAAGCAGGAAGCGGGCAATACATTTGACTTACTAATACAACTGGTTTCTGTAATGCTCTGGCAGTAGGTTCTGTTATTATATTCAACGCTTTTCAAACCACTGGGGCATTTACAGTACTTGCAGAGCTCATCATATGTAGCGTCGCTCAGACATTTGCATCCATTGCAGATGCATTTCTTTGAACATGCTATACAAAATGAATGTTGCACAAGCAATTTCAATTATAGTTGGAATTTACGAATGTATCACCAATGACATCAAACGGTTCAACAGACAACTCACGTGAATAGGTAACTGTTGTGGGAGCTGTTGTGACTGTAAATTCGCTTACACCTCCTGTTGGATATATAGCTGTTAGTTGCTTAGGTAAGTTCAAAAAGTAACTCTTACACATCAATTACATGCAAAATGTTGTCATTTCGAAAGGAATAATATTTTCTAAACAATATTCTTCGTTAGTTGTCGAATAAACACTATAATCCGTGTAAACTGTAGATAAATGAAGAAATCCAACACTTCGAATTTGAAATTATACTATCAAATTTATTATTACGAAACCACAACGTTTCGGCTGTTGACTAACAGACATCATCATTCCACCTGATGATGGCTGTTAGTCAACAGCCGAAACGTTGTGGTTTCGTAATAATAAATTTGATAGTATAATTTCAAATTCGAAGTGTGGGATTTCTTCATTTATTTAATATTCTTCGTCTTTAAAAAAGTGAAGATGATGAACATTTTGAAAATCATGACACAGGGAGATTATGTTCGCAGCAAGTCGGTGGATGGGCGCAATAATGAAAAGGAAAACTTGCACTGCAAATCCTAAAATTATTGAAATTGAAATCTATTTTCATTAAAATTTCACATTATTTGACGATATTGCAAATATGAGTTAACGAAGAAAAATGAAACAGGATAATGGGGCTATACGGAGAGACTGAAACGGATAGACTGAGTCTATCTAGGCCGTATCACCCGGAAGCATCCACACTACATTCCCCACACTCACACATCCCGCACGAGAGTAAGAAACAGACGATAGAAACGGAAAAATGTTTACACATTACGAACATCATTAACGGTTTGTACAGAATAGAATTGACGGAGTATTGTATAACGATTTGATATCAGTAACGCTTGATGGCAGGTTTACTTTGTAATGATCGAATTGATTCTGAGAGAGTATTCCATAATAGGGAAACAGATATTTTAACGGAAGATTTTCTAGTTGAAGTTCTAAAATTAAGCACTCTTAGTTTAAACATATTATTCGTGTAGGCTGACTTGGTAATTGAAGGTCCAATAGTTGTTAAAGGTTTCGGGTAGTTTTGAATTGACGAATTAATGTACAAAAATTGCTAGTTGGAGTTTGTTAATATTATTAATCTTTAGAGCGAAAATCGGATCAGTGTGTTCTAAATTATGGGATTTCCTGATCAAACGGACAGCACGTTTTTGTAGGATTATTAATGGATGCAGTTTATAATCAGAAGTTCTTCCCCAAATAATGTTACAATATAGATCTATTAAAGACAGATACAATGTACGTAAAGGATTAGAAGACAACTTGTGTTTAACACGATGTAGTTGTAGCAACAAGTTTCGAATGTTCAGTATTGATTGTATCTACTAGGCGATCGATGATGAGATGATCACTGTGAAAAGCATTCGTGTCATCAGCAAATAAGATTAACTTTAGACCACAAGATGCACGAGTTTAGTCACTAATATATAACATAAATAGCAATGGACCTAACATAGAACCCTGAGGTACTCCGATATTAATATTCAAAGCGGTAGATTTGATATCGTTGATCTGAACTATGTGTTTGCGACCATCTGAATAATTTTGAAACCAACTGAGTGCCCTGCCTTTGATACCATGATAATTAAGTTCTTCCAAAAGAATACGGTGATCTACTGTATTGAAAGCTTTAGACAAATTCAAAAATATTCCAATCGGTGTTTTTCTTTTATCAATATTCGCTACTATCTCATCAGATATGCGAGTTAATGCTATTGATGTTGAATATTTTTTTCTGAATCCAAATTGGTTATGATAAATAATTTCCAATTTATCACAAAAAGCGACTACACGTTTATGAACGAGATTTTCTATGGTAAAATAGATAAGACTAGTGCGAAAATTGTCAAAGGAATCGCATTCACCCGAGCATTTTTCAGTTCAGCAGGGACAACTCCAGATTGGAGGCTATTGTTTAATATATGAGTAAGTGGATATCTAATCACATCGATAATTCTTATAACTATTTCCATAGAGATTCCTTCAATGCCAATACCTTTATTACCGGATGATTTATTTACTATTTCATCAATTTCTAGCGAGTTTGTTGGAAAGAGGAAGAAGTTTTCAATATTAGGACGACTTAGATAAGAGCTGATATGCTTCTCAGACTCGGGGATCATATTTGCTAATTGATTTCCAATATTAACAAAAAAAAAATCAAATTCATTTGCAATGTTTAGACTACCACTGACAGTTAAATTACTTAGCTTAAAAGAAGTTGGTAATCTTTCTTTGACGGTTGAACTTCGAATAACTGTTTTTAAAATTTTAAAATTTTAAAATTATCCACGTAGCTTTCACATTATTCCTGACACCAAATAACTGAGTATCATAATGATCTTTTCCAGCAGTTGTTAGTAATCGTGATAATATTCGATTATATTCTAGATAAATTGTTTTAAAAGCAATATCTTAATCGTAAAGTGTTTTCCATTATAAGCGAGTTTAACAAAACCGTAGTTAGCCAAGGTTTACTTATTCGATTTTGCATTCACACGTTTAATCAAAGGAAAACATGCGTCATACAAATGAATGTATAAGACGTTTGTGGGTCGTGTTCATTATAATTAAGTGCTAGGTGAAGAGTGCTGAATTTATAGATACCATGAACTATTACCTGGTTTTGTTGTTCCTACAGTAGGCGTAGGTCCTGTTACAACAGTAGTTGATACTGCTGGTGTTCCTACAGTAGTTGAAGCTGCTGGTGTTCCTACAGTAGTTGAAACTCCTGGTGTTCCTACAGTAGTTGAAACTGCTGATGTTCCTACAGGAGTTGATACTCCTGGTGTTCCTACAGTAGTTGTTGGTCTTGGTGATCCTACAGTAGTAGAAACTGCTGGTGTTCCTACAGGAGTTGAAACTCCTGGTGTTCCTACAGTAGTTGAAGCTGCTGGTTTTCCTACAGTAGTTGAAGCTGCTGGTGTTCCTACAGAAGTTGAAGCTGCTGGTGTTCCTGCAGTAGTTGAAACTCCTGGTGTTCCTACAGGAGTTGATACTCCTGGTGTTCCTACAGTAGTTGTTGGTCTTGGTGATCCTACAGTAGTAGAAACTGCTGGTGTTCCTGCAGTAGTTGAAGCTGCTGGTGTTCCTACAGTAGTTGAAACTCCTGGTGTTCCTACAGTAGTTGAAGCTGCTGGTTTTCCTACAGTAGTTGAAGCTGCTGGTGTTCCTACAGAAGTTGAAGCTGCTGGTGTTCCTACAGTAGTTGAAACTCCGGGTGTTCCTACAGTAGTTGTGCCTGGTGTTCCTATAGTAGTTGAAACTCCTGGTGTTCCTACAGTAGTTGTGCCTGGTGTTCCTACAGTAGTTGAAACTGCTGGTGTTCCAACAGTAGTTGTTGCTGCCGGTGTTCCTACAGTAGTTGAAGCTGCTGGTGTTCCTACAGTAGTTGAAGCTGCTGGTGTTCCTACAGTAGATGAAACTCCTGGTGTTCCTACAGTAGTTGAAGCTGCTGGTGTTCCTACAGTAGTTGTACCTGGTGTTCCTACAGTAGTTGAAACTCCTGGTGTTCCTACAGTAGTTGTGCCTGGTGTTCCTATAGTAGTTGAAACTCCTGGTGTTCCTACAGTAGTTGTGCCTGGTGTTCCTACAGTAGTTGAAACTGCTGGTGTTGCAACAGTAGTTGTTGCTGCCGGTGTTCCTACAGAAGTTGAAGCTGCTGGTGTTCCTACAGTAGTTGAAGCTGCTGGTGTTCCTACAGTAGTTGAAGCTGCTGGTGTTCCTACAGTAGTTGAAACTCCTGGTGTTCCTACAGTAGTTGAAGCTGCTGGTTTTCCTACAGTAGTTGAAGCTGCTGGTGTTCCTACAGAAGTTGAAGCTGCTGGTGTTCCTACAGTAGTTGAAACTCCTGGTGTTCCTACAGTAGTTGTGCCTGGTGTTCCTATGGTAGTTGAAACTCCTGGTGTTCCTACAGTAGTTGCTGCCGGTGTTCCTACAGTAGTTGAAACTGCTGGTGTTGCTACAGTAGTTGTTGCTGCCGGTGTTCCTACAGAAGTTAAAGCTGCTGGTGTTCCTACAGTAGTTGAAGCTGCTGGTGTTCCTACAGTAGATGAAACTCCTGGTGTTCCTACAGTAGTTGAAGCTGCTGGTGTTCCTACAGTAGTTGTACCTGGTGTTCCTACAGTAGTTGAAACTCCTGGTGTTCCTACAGTAGTTGTGCCTGGTGTTCCTATCGTAGTTGAAACTCCTGGTGTTCCTACAGTAGTTGTACCTGGTGTTCCTACAGTAGTTGTGCCTGGTGTTCCTATAGTAGTTGAAACTCCTGGTGTTCCTACAGTAGTTGTGCCTGGTGTTCCTACAGTAGTTGAAACTGCTGGTGTTGCAACAGTAGTTGTTGCTGCCGGTGTTCCTACAGAAGTTGAAGCTGCTGGTGTTCCTACAGTAGTTGAAGCTGCTGGTGTTCCTACAGTAGTTGAAGCTGCTGGTGTTCCTACAGTAGTTGAAACTCCTGGTGTTCCTACAGTAGTTGTGCCTGGTGTTCCTACAGTAGTTGAAACTGCTGGTGTTCCAACAGTAGTTGTTGCTGCCGGTGTTCCTACAGTAGTTGAAACTGCTGGAGTTCCTACAGTAGTTGAAACTCCTGGTGTTCCTACCGTAGTTGAAGCTGCTGGTTTTCCTACAGTAGTTGAAGCTGCTGGTGTTCCTACAGTAGTTGAAACTCCTGGTGTTCCTACAGTAGTTGTGCCTGGTGTTCCTACAGTAGTTGAAGCTGCTGGTGTTCCTACAGTAGTTGAAGCTGCTGGTGTTCCTACAGTAGTTGAAACTCCTGGTGTTCCTACAGTAGTTGTGCCTGGTGTTCCTACAGTAGTTGAAACTCCTGGTGTTCCTACAGTAGTTGAAACTCCTGGTCTTCCTACAGTAGTTGTGCCTGGTGTTCCTATAGTAGTTGAAGCTGCTGGTGTTCCTACAGTAGTTGAAACTCGTGGAGTTCCTACAGTAGTTGAAACTCCTGGTGTTCCTACAGTAGTTGTGCCTGGTGTTCCTACAGTAGTTGAAACTGCTGGTGTTCCAACAGTAGTTGTTGCTGCCGGTGTTCCTACAGTAGTTGAAGCTGCTGGTGTTCCTACAGTAGTTGAAGCTGCTGGTGTTCCTACAGTAGATGAAACTCCTGGTGTTCCTACAGTAGTTGAAGCTGCTGGTGTTCCTACAGTAGTTGAAGCTGCTGGGGTTCCTACAGTAGATGAAACTCCTGGTGTTCCTACAGTAGTTGTGCCTGGTGTTCCTATAGTAGTTGAAACTCCTGGTGTTCCTACAGTAGTTGTACCTGGTGTTCCTACAGTAGTTGAAACTTCTGGTGTTCCTGCAGTAGTTGAAGCTGCTGGTGTTCCTACAGTAGTTGTGCCTGGTGTTCCTACAGTAGTTGAAACTGCTGGTGTTCCAACAGTAGTTGTTGCTGCCGGTGTTCCTACAGTAGTTGAAGCTGCTGGTGTTCCTACAGTAGTTGAAGCTGCTGGTGTTCCTACAGTAGATGAAACTCCTGGTGTTCCTACAGTAGTTGTGCCTGGTGTTCCTACAGTAGTTGAAACTGCTGGTGTTCCAACAGTAGTTGTTGCTGCCGGTGTTCCTACAGTAGTTGAAGCTGCTGGTGTTCCTACAGTAGTTGAAGCTGCTGGTGTTCCTACAGTAGATGAAACTCCTGGTGTTCCTACAGTAGTTGAAGCTGCTGGTGTTCCTACAGTAGTTGTACCTGGTGTTCCTACAGTAGTTGAAACTCCTGGTGTTCCTACAGTAGTTGTGCCTGGTGTTCCTATCGTAGTTGAAACTCCTGGTGTTCCTACAGTAGTTGTACCTGGTGTTCCTACAGTAGTTGTGCCTGGTGTTCCTATAGTAGTTGAAACTCCTGGTGTTCCTACAGTAGTTGTACCTGGTGTTCCTACAGTAGTTGAAACTTCTGGTGTTCCTGCAGTAGTTGAAGCTGCTGGTGTTCCTACAGTAGTTGTGCCTGGTGTTCCTACAGTAGTTGAAACTGCTGGTGTTCCAACAGTAGTTGTTGCTGCCGGTGTTCCTACAGTAGTTGAAGCTGCTGGTGTTCCTACAGTAGTTGAAGCTGCTGGTGTTCCTACAGTAGATGAAACTCCTGGTGTTCCTACAGTAGTTGAAGCTGCTGGTGTTCCTACAGTAGTTGTACCTGGTGTTCCTACAGTAGTTAAAACTCCTGGTGTTCCTACAGTAGTTGTGCCTGGTGTTCCTATGGTAGTTGAAACTCCTGGTGTTCCTACAGTAGTTGTGCCTGGTGTTCCTACAGTAGTTGAAACTCCTGGTGTTCCTACAGTAGTTGAAGCTGATGGAGTTCCTACAGTAGTTGATACTCCTGTTGTTCCTACAGTAGTTGAATGTCCAGGTGTTCCTATAGTAGTTGTCACTTTTGGAGATGTTGTTCCTAAACATTTCAAAATAACATTATTGTGATGATATCCTGACAATTATGTATTTGCATTGTTTGTTATTAGTTTGATGGTTTAGTTTGATGGTGTTTTGAAAATATTCCCGCATACCGTTGATACAGTAATTACTATATGTAGAACTTACTCAAAAATATAAAAACCTTACCTGGAGTTCCGGGTGTCCCTGTAACGAAACAAATATTAGAATAATTTCATTATTGAATTAGAATAATTTCATCATTGAACATTTAAATTTCATTAAAAAATGACACATTTTTTGAATGGTATTGGACATTGTCATTCATAAGAATTTCTAATAATTATTGGACAAAATACACCAGATCTCATATTCATGATACCAAAAGGTATCGTAGCCCAAAAGCCTTGTAATATTCCTTGACAACATTCATCGTTGCAGAAAAATAGACGAATTTCCATTAGTTAGTCCACTAGTATCATTGATATCCACTAGTTTCATAGATATGAAATACAACACCAGTCGGTACATGATCGGTATAAGATTTATTGATGTTTACTTCCTAAAAAAGGTGATATTTTGATAAATATTAAGCCAATTTTGTACTAATGAATGTGGTACGAATTCTAGTATCTTTATGCATTGTTTTGTCTGCCGTGTGCGTCGATTGATGTCATTCGGTTTTTGTGATCCTCGCCAATTTTCGTGTTAGTGATTTTTATTTTTAACATTGTCGCTGCAATGAAATAAGAAAAAATGATATATAAATCGTTAATGTTGATCACTACAAAATTCAAGCACAATCGCGTATAAAAGTACGTTCTAAACAAGTACGATTGTTTAAGATCGGCTTTCGGTAAGCCCATCGTTTGTAACTTGTTCGGGACACCGGCGAGCAATTCCGTTTAAAGTATGAACTTTGGTCGCCGATTTGAAAGTCTCTTGATTTTTTGTAATTTTTCGTATAGAAAACCAAATATACACGATTATCTAGAACTATAAAGCACAACGATGTACGTTCTATGTAAAGACTGACTGTCCATTCATTAATCCCTGTAGATGGATAGAACAAATGTCCGAAACATCCGTGAAAGAGAAATCGTCTGTTGTAGTTGTAATTTCGGTTTTTTTATATATTTGATCGAACGGTTGAGAAGCTAAGAAATGTTTATCATTTTGTAAAACTAGTAACGATGATTATATCAAATTAGATTTAGATAAAATGTAACGCAGGTATCAAAATGCCATTAGCTTGAATGCAGCAGAGGTTAGAATTAAATAAATTTTTTTTTAAATAAATGAAAGTTTGAAGTATCAAGAATAAATGATATGAATTCAGCATATAGTCAACAGCATTTAAATAGGGAATCGGATGAGTTCAAGTAATCGAAACTTGTACTTTAGAAGAAGCAATGTTAAAGCAGAAAAGCAGTTTCAACAGAATACAGAATAAATCTTCTTGTGGTTAATTTGTCATCCAGTCCCTACGATGATTTGAACTGTCAAAATTCTATCAGTTGCGATATGAGTATTTGTATGATGTATACTTTAAAAAGATTCAATGATCAATTCAATAATTGATTCAACCCTAAGTTAGCATGAAAATCCTGTACACATTTACATTATACTATGAAGTCTAGTCAAAATAGTGTTGTTACCTGGTCGGGATATTGGCCCAGTAGTTGTTGGTCTGCTTGTCGTTTGTGTTGTTTTTGCTTCAGAGGTGGGCCCAGATGGTGCTGGCTGGGGTTTTGTGGTACTTAGACCCATTGTACCAGTGGTTGCTGGTCCGGTAGTTGGTGGTCCAGTCGTTGCTGGTCCGGTAGTTGCAGGTCCAGTAGTTGCTGGTCCAGTAGTTGTTGGACTAGTAGGCCCAGTGGTTGCGGGTCCAGTGGTTGCTGGTCCGGTAGTTGGTGGTCCAGTGGTTGCTTGTCCGGTAGTTGCGGGTCCTGTAGTTGCTGGTCCAGTAGTTGTTCGACTAGTAGGCCCAGTGGTTGCGGGTCCAGTGGTTGCTGGTCCGGTAGTTTTTGGACCAGTGGTTGCCGGCCCAGTGGTTGCTGGTCCAGTAGTTGCCGGTCCAGTGGTTGCTGGTCCGGTAGTTTTTGGACCAGTAGGCCCGGTGGTACTCGGACTAGTTGGCGAAGTAACAGTTGTTTTACCAGGGCCAACTTCTGTAAGTGAAACCATGTAGTTTTTAATGACTATGAGTCAATTCTTTCTGACGTAGTTTCAAATAGAATGTGAAATGGTAAACCAGACAAATATCAGTGAAGTGACCTACAACTTACTTTCTACACATGCTGCAAATACCTGGAACACGCCGTAGTAATCATTTGTGTCTCTCGGGACTACAGGTACAATTTTCACTTCTGTGATTCCTCCTTTATCGAATACATGCGGCTGTTGATTAAGATTTGTTCCCAAATTTTTACCAACAAGTTCAAATGTTGTCGAACCAATCGGTTTGACGTAAACGTCATACTCGGCTATGTTTCCATCGACGGCTATTTTGTTTAACAGTGGTGGTTTGGCAGGATTTGCCGATGATAGACGATAAATCAGGTAAGCTTGCCCGTTTGGCTTTTGAGGTGCCTTCCAGCCATAAGCGTCAACATCGCTTGGTGAATTTGAACCGGGAGATATAATCAATTGAGAAATATCAATGATTCCTTTCTGGTAATCAGCTATGTTCTCAATCGGCTCGTTACATACACCTGTGATAAAATTGAAACTGCGCTTAATCTTTAGATTTAGAAATAATATTGATAGTTTGATTAAAATATAGAATCTCGCTTACCAATGGTAGTGGTCTGTCCAGGCGATCCTGATGGCCAAGTTGTTGGACTTGTTGGTCCAGTGGTTGCTGGTCCAGTAGTTTTTGGCCCAGTGGTTGCTGGTCCAGTAGTTGCTGGTCCAGTGGTTGCTGGTCCAGTAGTAGCCGGTCCAGTAGTTGCCGGTCCAGTGGTTGCTGGTCCAGTAGTTGCCGGTCCAGTGGTTGCTGGTCCAGTAGTTGC
The DNA here is from genome assembly GCF_964204645.1 of Tubulanus polymorphus. NCBI lineage: Eukaryota > Metazoa > Nemertea > Palaeonemertea > Tubulaniformes > Tubulanidae > Tubulanus > Tubulanus polymorphus. The sequence goes on from NC_134034.1 coordinate 11,777,432, forward strand.
CGGTCCAGTAGTTGCTGGTCCAGTAGTTGCTGGTCCAGTGGTTGCTGGTCCAGTAGTTGCCGGTCCAGTGGTTGCTGGTCCAGTAGTTGCCGGTCCAGTAGTTGCTGGTCCAGTAGTTGCTGGTCCAGTGGTTACTGGTCCAGTAGTTGCTGGTCCAGTAGTTGCCGGTCCAGTAGTTGCTGGTCCAGTGGTTACTGGTCCAGTAGTTGCCGGTCCAGTGGTTGCTGGTCCAGTGGTTGCTGGTCCAGTAGTTGCCGGTCCAGTAGTTGCTGGTCCAGTAGTTGCTGGTCCAGTGGTTACTGGTCCAGTAGTTGCCGGTCCAGTGGTTGCTGGTCCAGTGGTTGCTGGTCCAGTAGTTTTTGGTCCAGTAGTTGCTGGTCCAGAAGGTGCTGGCTGGGGTTTCGTGGTACTCAGACCTGTTGTCCCAGTGGTTGCTGGTCCGGTAGTTGGTGGTCCAGTAGTTGCCGGTCCAGTGGTTGCTGGTCCGGTAGTTTTTGGCCCAGTGGTTGCTGGCCCAGTGGTTGCTGGTCCAGTAGTTGCAGGTCCAGTGGTTGCTGGTCCAGTAGTTTTTGGCCCAGTGGTTGCTGGTCCAGTGGTTGCTGGTCCAGTAGTAGCCGGTCCAGTAGTTGCCGGTCCAGTGGTTGCTGGTCCAGTAGTTGCCGGTCCAGTGGTTGCTGGTCCAGTAGTTGCCGGTCCAGTAGTTGCTGGTCCAGTAGTTGCTGGTCCAGTGGTTGCTGGTCCAGTAGTTGCCGGTCCAGTGGTTGCTGGTCCAGTAGTTGCCGGTCCAGTAGTTGCTGGTCCAGTAGTTGCTGGTCCAGTGGTTACTGGTCCAGTAGTTGCTGGTCCAGTAGTTGCCGGTCCAGTAGTTGCTGGTCCAGTGGTTACTGGTCCAGTAGTTGCCGGTCCAGTGGTTGCTGGTCCAGTGGTTGCTGGTCCAGTAGTTGCCGGTCCAGTAGTTGCTGGTCCAGTAGTTGCTGGTCCAGTGGTTACTGGTCCAGTAGTTGCCGGTCCAGTGGTTGCTGGTCCAGTGGTTGCTGGTCCAGTAGTTTTTGGTCCAGTAGTTGCTGGTCCAGAAGGTGCTGGCTGGGGTTTCGTGGTACTCAGACCTGTTGTCCCAGTGGTTGCTGGTCCGGTAGTTGGTGGTCCAGTAGTTGCCGGTCCAGTGGTTGCTGGTCCGGTAGTTTTTGGCCCAGTGGTTGCTGGCCCAGTGGTTGCTGGTCCAGTAGTTGCAGGTCCAGTGGTTGCTGGTCCAGTAGTTTTTGGTCCAGTGGTTGCTGGTCCAGTGGTTGCTGGTCCGGTAGTTTTTGGCCCAGTGGTTGCTGGTCCTGTGGTTGCTGGTCCAGTAGTTGCTGGTCCAGTGGTTGCTGGCCCAGTGGTTGCTGGTCCAGTAGTTGCTGGTCCAGTGGTTGCAGGTCCAGTAGTTTTTGGCCCAGTGGTTGCTGGTCCAGTAGTTATAGGTCCAGTGGTTGCTGGAGCAGTAGTTGTTGGTCCTGTTGGCGAAGTAACAGTAGTTTTACCAGGGCCAACTTCTGTAAATGAAACAGGTACATTTCTAATCAGTCAGCTCTTTCTGATAATTTCAAATTGAATGCAAAATGGTAAACCAGACAAATATCAGTGAAGTGACCTACAACTTACTTTCTACACATGCTGCAAATACCTGGAACACGCCGTAGTAATCATTTGTGTCTCTCGGGACTACAGGTACAATTTTCACTTCTGTGATTCCTCCTTTATCGAATACATGCGGCTGTTGATTAAGATTTGTTCCCAAATTTTTACCAACAAGTTCAAATGTTGTCGAACCAATCGGTTTGACGTAAACGTCATACTCGGCTATGTTTCCATCGACGGCTATTTTGTTTAACAATGGTGGTTTGGCAGGATTTGCCGACGATAGACGATAAATCAGGTAAGCTTGTCCCTGTGGCTTTTGAGGTGCCTTCCAGCCATAGGCGTCAATGTTGCTTGGTGGATTTGAACCGGGAGATATAATCAATTGAGAAATATCAATGATTCCTTTCTGGTAATCAGCGATGTTCTTAATCGGCTCGTTACATACACCTGTGATAAAATTGAAAGTATGCTTCATCTAAAATTTTAAGAATCGATTTTGATAGTTTAAACAGAATATAGAATCTTGCTTACCAATGGTAGTTGTCTGTCCAGGCGTTCCTGTTGGGCCAGTAGTCGGTCTTGTAGGTCCGGTAGTTGTGGGTCTAGTTGAAAAAGTAGTTGTCTGACCTATTGGCTTAGTGGTTATTGGTCCCGTTGTTGTTTGACCTGGCGGCACAGTGGTTACTGGTCCAGTAGTTGGTGGACCTGTTGGGGCAGTGGTTGCTGGTCCAGTAGTTGTTTGACTTGGTGGCCCAGTGGTGATGGGTCCAGTCGTTGTTATTCCCGATGGTCCAGTAGTTGTTGTTCCTATTGGCCCAGTGGTAATTGGTCCAGTAGTTGCTGGGCCTGTTGGCCCAGTGGTGATTGGTCCAGTAGTTGTTGGTCCTGTCGATACTGTGGTTGTTGGTATTATTGATACAGTAGTAGTTGGACGTATTACCACAGTGGTTGCTGGCCCAGTGGTAACTGGTCCAGTAGTTGTTGGTCCTATTGGCCCAGTTGTTGCTGGACCAGTGGTTGCTGGCCCAGTCGTTACTGGTCCAGTGGTTACTGGTCCAGTAGTTGTTGGTCCTGTTGGCCCAGTCGTTGCTGGCCCAGTGGTTACTGGTCCAGTAGTTGTTGATCCAGTTGGCCCAGTGGTTGCTGGCCCAGTCGTTACTGGTCCAGTAGTTGTTGGTCCTACTGGCCCAGTTGTTGCTGGACCAGTGGTTACTGGTCCTGTAGTTGTTGGACCCGTTGGCCCGGTAGTTGCTGGTCCAGTGGTTGCTGGTCCAGTTGTTTTTGGACCTGTTGGCCCAGTTGTTGCTTGTCCAGTGGTTGCTGGTCCAGTTGTTTTTGGACCTGTTGGCCCAGTGGTTGCTGGCCCAGTTGTTGCTGGTCCAGTGGTTGCTGGTCCAGTTGTTTTTGGACCTGTTGGCCCAGTGGTTGCTGGCCCAGTTGTTGCTGGTCCAGTGGTTGCTGGTCCAGTTGTTTTTGGACCTGTTGGCCCAGTAGTTGTTGTTGGACTAGTTAGCGAAGTAACAGGGGTTGTAGCAGGGCCAACTTCTGCAAATGAAACCGGTTAATCAGTCAGTTCTTTGTGATATGATTTCAAATTGAATGCAAAATGCAAACAAGGCAAATATCAGTGAAGTGACCTACAACTTACTTTCTACACATGCTGCAAATACCTGGAACACGCCGTAGTAATCCTGTGTGTCTCTCGGGACTACAGGTACAATTTTCACTTCTGTGATTCCGCCTTTATCGAATACATGCGGCTGTTGATTAAGATTTGTTCCCAAATTTTTACCAACAAGTTCAAATGTTGTCGAACCAATCGGTTTAACGTAAACGTCATACTCGGCTATGTTTCCATCGACGGCTATTTTGTTTAACAATGGTGGTTTGGCAGGATTTGCCGACGATAGACGATAAATCAGGTAAGCTTGTCCCTGTGGCTTTTGAGGTGCCTTCCAGCCATAGGCGTCAATATTGCTTGGTGGATTTGAACCGGGAGAAACAATCAATTGAGAAATATCAATGATTCCTTTCTGGTAATCAGCGATGTTCTTAATCGGCTCGTTACATACACCTGTGATAAAATTGAAAGTATGCTTAATCTAAAATTTTAAGAATCGATTTTGATAGTTTGATTAAAATATAGAATCTCGCTTACCAATGGTAGTTGTCTGTCCAGGCGTTCCTGTTGGGCCAGTAGTTTTTGGCCCAGTTGTTGCTGGTCCAGTGGTTGCTGGCCCAGTGGTTGCTGGTCCAGTGGTTGCTGGCCCAGTGGTTGCTGGTCCAGTAGTTTTTGGCCCAGTGGTTGCTGGCCCAGTGGTTGCTGGTCCAGTGGTTGCTGGTCCAGTGGTTGCTGGCCCAGTGGTTGCTGGTCCAGTGGTTGCTGGTCCAGTAGTTTTTGGCCCAGTCGTTGCTGGCCCAGTGGTTGCTGGCCCAGTGGTTGCTGGTCCAGTGGTTGCTGGTCCTGTGGTGGCTGGTCCAGTAGTTGCTGGTCCAGTAGTTTTTGGCCTAGTAGTTGCTGGTCCAGTAGTTTTTGGCCCAGTGGTTGCTGGTCCAGTAGTTGCTGGTCCAGTGGTTGCTGGTCCAGTGGTTGCTGGCCCAGTGGTTGCTGGTCCAGTGGTTGCTGGTCCAGTGGTTGCTGGCCCAGTGGTTGCTGGTCCAGTGGTTACTGGTCCAGTGGTTGCTGGTCCAGTAGTTTTTGGCCCAGTCGTTGCTGGTCCAGTAGTTTTTGGCCCAGTCGTTGCTGGCCCAGTGGTTGCTGGCCCAGTGGTTGCTGGTCCAGTAGTTGCCGGTCCAGTGGTTGCTGGTCCAGTAGTTGCCGGTCCAGTGGTTGCTGGTCCAGTAGTTGCCGGTCCAGTGGTTGCTGGTCCAGTAGTTTTTGGCCCAGTGGTTGCTGGTCCAGTAGTTGCTGGTCCAGTGGTTGCTGGTCCAGTGGTTGCTGGCCCAGTGGTTGCTGGTCCAGTGGTTACTGGTCCAGTGGTTGCTGGTCCAGTAGTTTTTGGCCCAGTCGTTGCTGGTCCAGTAGTTTTTGGCCCAGTCGTTGCTGGCCCAGTGGTTGCTGGCCCAGTGGTTGCTGGTCCAGTAGTTGCCGGTCCAGTGGTTGCTGGTCCAGTAGTTGCCGGTCCAGTGGTTGCTGGTCCAGTAGTTGCCGGTCCAGTGGTTGCTGGTCCAGTAGTTGCCGGTCCAGTGGTTGCTGGTCCAGTAGTTGCCGGTCCAGTAGTTGCCGGTCCAGTAGTTGCTTGTCCAGTGGTTACTGGTCCAGTGGTTGCCGGTCCAGTGGTTGCTGGTCCAGTAGTTGCTGGTCCAGTAGTTGCTGGGCCAGTGGTTGCTGGTCCAGTAGTTGCCGGTCCAGTGGTTGCTGGTCCCGTAGTTGCTGGGCCAGTGGTTGCTGGTCCAGTAGTTTTTGGTCCAGTAGTTGCTGGTCCAGTGGTTGTTGGTCCAGTGGTTGCTGGTCCAGATGGTGCTGGCTGGGGTTTCGTGGTACTCAGACCTGTTGTCCCAGTGGTTGCTGGTCCGGTAGTTGGTGGTCCAGTGGTTGGTGGTCCGGTGGTTGCTGGTCCGGTAGTTGCTGGCCCAGTGGTTGCTGGCCCAGTGGTTGCCGGTCCAGAAGTTGTTGGTCCAGTGGTTGCTGGTCCAGTAGTTGCTGGTCCAGTAGTTGCTGGTCCAGTAGTTTTTGGCCCAGTGGTTGCTGGTCCAGTAGTTGCTGGTCCAGTGGTTGCTGGTCCGGTAGTTGGTGGTCCGGTAATTGGTGGTCCAGTGGTTGGTGGTCCAGAAGTTGCTGGTCCAGTAGTTGCTGGTCCAGTGGTTTCTGGTCCAGTAGTTTTTGGCCCAGTGGTTGCTGGTCCAGTAGTTGCTGGTCCAGTGGTTGCTGGTCCAGTCGTTGCTGGCCCAGTGGTTGCTGTTCCAGAAGTTGTTGGTCCAGTGGTTGCTGGTCCAGTAGTTGCTGGTCCAGTGGTTGCTGGTCCAGTAGTTTTTGGCCCAGTGGTTGCTGGTCCAGTAGTTGCTGGTCCAGTAGTTGCTGGTCCAGTGGTTGCTGGTCCAGTAGTTGCTGGTCCAGTGGTTGCTGGTCCAGTAGTTTTTGGCCCAGTGGTTGCTGGCCCAGTGGTTGCTGGCCCAGTGGTTGCTGGTCCAGTAGTTTTTGGCCCAGTGGTTGCTGGCCCAGTGGTTGCTGGTCCAGTAGTTGCCGGTCCAGTGGTTGCTGGTCCAGTAGTTGCCGGTCCAGTGGTTGCTGGTCCAGTAGTTGCCGGTCCAGTGGTTGCTGGTCCAGTAGTTGCCGGTCCAGTGGTTGCTGGTCCAGAGGTTGCTGGTCTAGTAGTTGCTGGTCCAGTGGTTGCTGGTCCAGTAGTTGCCGGTCCAGTGGTTGCCGGTCCAGTGGTTGCTGGTCCAGTAGTTGCTGGTCCAGTGGTTACTGGTCCGGTAGTTATTGGTCCTGTTGGCCAAGTCGTTACGGTTCCAGTGGTTGCTGGTCCAGTGGTTACTGGTCTGGTAAATATTGGTCCTGTTGGCCAAGTCGTTACGGTTCCAGTGGTTGCTGGTCCAGTGGTTACTGGTCTGGTAGTTATTGGTCCTGTTGGCCAAGTCGTTACGGTTCCAGTGGTTGCTGGTCCAGTGGTTACTGGTCTGGTAAATATTGGTCCTGTTGGCCAAGTCGTTACGGTTCCAGTGGTTGCTGGTCCAGTGGTTACTGGTCTGGTAGTTATTGGTCCTGTTGGCCAAGTCGTCACGGTTCCAGTGGTTGCTGGTCCAGTGGTTACTGGTCTGGTAAATATTGGTCCTGTTGGCCAAGTCGTTACGGTTCCAGTGGTTGCTGGAGCAGTAGTTGTTGGTCCTGTTGGCAAAGTAAGAGTTGTTGTACCAGGGCCAACTTCTGTAAGTGAAACCATGTAGTATTTAATGACTAGGAGTCAATTCTTTCTGACGTAGTTTCAAATAGAATGTGAAATGGTAAACCAGACATATATCAGTGAAGTGACCTACAACTTACTTTCTACACATGCTGCAAATACCTGGAACACGCCGTAGTAATCCTGTGTGTCTCTCGGGACTACAGGTACAATTTTCACTTCTGTGATTCCTCCTTTATCAAATACATGCGGCTGTTGATTCAGATTTGTTCCCAAATTTTTACCAACAAGTTCAAATGTTGTCGAACCAATCGGTTTAACGTAAACGTCATACTCGGCTATGTTTCCATCGACGGCTATTTTGTTTAACAGTGGTGGTTTGGCAGGATTTGCCGATGATAGACGATAAATCAGGTAAGCTTGTCCATTTGGCTTTTGAGGTGCCTTCCAGCCATAAGCGTCAACATAGCTTGGTGGATTTGAACCGGGAGATACGATCAATTGAGAAATATCAATGATTCCTTTCGTGAAATCAGCGATGTTCTCAATCGGCTCGTTACATACACCTAGAAATAGAATCATCACACGTCACTAAAATGGCAAGTGAAAGCAAGAAGATCGCCTAATACGACTTAATCTCAAGACTTTAATAATTATTGTTTTTTCATTGAATTGATGTAATCATTACTTGTAAATATTGAAATGTCACTTACTAGCTGCTAAGTGTTGTTGGTACGTAAGATTGATGATGGATATGCAAATGTAGTCGCTTCAAAATGTGTGTTGTGTTAAGAGATGATTTTGAATCGTCTGTTGCGGGGAAATTCCGAGAAAATTATCGTATTGTTTATTACTCGTTATTTGGATTTTATTTAGAGAAACTGCTGACGTTCTGGTCCTCGCCAGGTGGAACTTATGTTGTTGACCATGTTTCTGTTGTAATTACAGCGAATATCAATGTCATTGTCGCTAATGCATCAAACTCAATTCGTATATAGCCTTTAACCTCTGCAAAATGTGTAGCGATAGGATACCAGATGCTCCATTATCATTATCCCATTGTTTCAAGTTTGGTTGGCATCCCTATTTATCTTTGTTTTAAGTTTCTGTCCAGGAAATATTTATGCCAATGGCAAAAACAGAAGTTTCTTGTATCCTGTCGGGATAGTTCCATTTCAATGTTCAGTATCCGAACAAAAAATCTAGTACACTGCGGATACTGTCAAAATCTAGCCCTGAAAATCTCAAGAATACTTTGCAAAGACAGTAGGCTCGATAGCGCAAAGTGATAGAGCGTATGCTTGAAACATTACAGTACTGTACAAAACGACTGACCGATACAGTCGTTGAAAACTGCTCAACAACGTCCAAATACAAAGACTCACCACAAGAAGTTTACACGGAAAGATAAAGCCTCAAACTACCAAAATCGGGGGAGAGTTTTTGGAAGATATCCGTAATCTCAGTAAACGGGTTAGAATTTGACCGTTAATGATTTTGACATTCACTCCATTTCCAGCTTTCGATATCCAGATCATAGCGAAGGATTTGGCAGTGATGGATTTAACTACAAAACTATAAACAGCGAAATCTAACTCGTTACCGGAAATATAAAATGAAGTGAAAACCGTGTAGTTTTTGTTGAAGTTTTGAAATCGTGACATTGTAAGGCACGTCGAGATTAATATTCTGCACTTACGTTCTTCGCAAATCAAAAATTTGATTAATTTCAAAGCGAACTCCAAATCCGACGGTGAAAGTGTCTCGATAAGTTCCAGTCTTATTTTATCGGCTCTGACGTGCGGTAGGAGAAACGTTTCCGTGTTCGGGTCGAGTGTAACGACTATTCTTCTAAAGTTTGTTACGGCTTTTGTATTAATGTATATGTTCATTTTCTTAACGTTGCCCAGTAAAGTGATATCCATCAGGTACGGTGACCGGAAATCGGCCAAATCGAATTCGATGTAAGGTTTCGAAGTCTTGTCGACCGCGATAAATTTTTTGAAAATGTCCGTTACATCGGAGATGCCCAAGTTGCTGGTAAGGCGATTATTGGTGATGTGTTTTGTGATATCAACAGACGTCCCAGTACATTGCGCTAGAATAGGTGGATAGCAGTGTAAGGGAATACTTTAATAATTTCTCTATTTTCATTACAGTTTGAGCACAAAGTGCTAGAATAAATGCATAAGTAATGATGTGAATCAGAGACTAGTATTCTACAAAAAAATCTGTGGCAAGTTTAGATTGTTCTGCACCGATTCTGGAATTCTCTTCTGGTGCGTTCGTTTCGACCAGAATACCTATTCCGGAATAGCATAATCTGTGAGCTTGACAAAAGCGCCCGGTAGAGAGGCTCTACGTGTATACCTATTCCGGAATAGTATCGTCTGTAAACCTGGTAGAAGCGGCCCCGGTAGAGAGAATTGATCAATTGATTGGACTGCCTCAATTGAAGAGTTGACGAATCGGAATAAGATCATATTCAGCGAGTAGGGAACTGTGCGTTTGTGAAATCACGAGTGCAAAAAACCCAAAACCGAATAAATCAGCATTTCTGCTAGATGGTGATAGTACTTGGTCCATTCAGTATGCTATTTGGGGTACAAGTCTCTTCAACGGGTTTTTTTCTTACCTGGCGTCGTCGAAGCTGTAAAGATATAAAGATAACATGTTCAACATCGTGTTCTTGAATCTGTCCCGTATAGGTCGTAGGTTGTGACTTAACGTATCATCGATATATGTAGGTTAGCATTGTTTAATGATTTAGAATATATTTACTTGGCAGACTTGTCGAGGACGCTGGTCCCGGCGTTGATGCAGTTACTGAAAATGTAGAAGAATTCGACCGTTACGACTTTCCAGTTTATTTCATTTCTATTCGATTATATTTAACAACTTCGTGTCAAAAAAATAATGGAAAGATCGTGCTATGTGTTTTTGCGTACCGATTGGTGACGTGGTTTTTGACGGTTTGGTCGTTGACGTACCTGAATCAAATGAAATGAAGCCAAATTAGATGGTGCTGATTTTAAAGATGCGCGGTGACATCATACCGCGCGTAGCTAACCGGTATTGGTAGCAAATGATATAATATACAGGTATCGCCATTCTGCATCTACGAATCGACCCTTCGGGACATTCACAGCTTTTTTGCGTGAAGCTTTTCGATATTTCAACCTTATACGAAATAAATTCCTTCCCGACATTTCACAATGTAAGTACACGGTTCAGTTCTACGAAGTCGTAGAACTGACCTTCAAGACTTTCACCTTAAGCGAGTCTAAAAATGTTGACTTACTCGGGGTATAACACGCTGCGAACACTTTCAGGTTTATAGTGAATTCTCTATCAGCCCTGCCGTCGAATGTAGTTAACAGTTCGATTTTCAACTCTTTTACATTTTGTATGCGCTGCGCGAACTTATTTGCACTAGTTTGAATACTGGTGGTCCCGTAGCGCACCCATTTCCCGGTGTAAGGCACCAGTGTTTTTATGTACAGGTTATAGGTCTCGACGTTGCCGCTTAATTTCAGCTGGTCGACCGCCGGCGCTGGAAGCTGCTGCTGCGAGCCGCTGGGCGCGAGATCGATAGTCATAGTCGGCGCATTAGCTATCGATTTATCAACCACCCAACCGGTTTTGCCCGGATATACCGCGGAAATGTTAGGTTGCGATGGTACGGAAGATATTTGACTAAGTGAAATTAGTTTGCCCGTCATCAGTTCAACGGCTGTATCTGTGCAAAGCTGTGGCGCGCTGGTGGTTTTGGGCTGCGCGGTGGTAGCGGTGGTTGTGCTTGGTATAGTTGTTGGTATTGTGCTCTTCGTCGAAGCTGAAAAAGCATTCAGCATCATTTGTATTAAGAGTGAAAACAGATTTAGTAGAGTGATGATTGGAATGAGAAATTTCGGTAGGCTCCGCCTTACTAGGCACCGAAGAAAGCAGAACTTCCGACGAAAATATTTCGAAATTGCAAAATGTGACGATCAAATTTCACCGAGTAAGGCGGAGTCACTGTTTTAGTATAGATTTGATTATATCGTGATCGGACATGGTAGAAGTGCCGCGACGAAAAGTGGTAACTAAAACTATAGCAGCGCGCACTCGGGAAACCTCGCAGGCGATGGGCAGAGCGACGGGAATGTAGCCCCAGCAAGGGGATATCAACGGACGAGATCACGGGTTATGTGCCATTATAACGCAACTACACAAAAACCATGACATTATGGATGCTTATGTAAGGACTGATCGTGCAACATTTTAATAACCTGCTCCCATAAATCATATGTTTTGAATATGATACATGACAACGCGCATTTGACGAGTGATATATACCTGTATAAACACAATTCCCGTTCACAAGCGCATTCATATCATACGTCAAACACCACCTGGTGTCTAACTATCTAACTAACAGTAAGTCATACAATTCGAATACAGACATTGAGTACCTTTGTTACTAAATAGATTTCAATTCAACACGTATGAAAAAAGCAAAGTTTGTAGTTAAAATGCTGTTTTTATCTATTCTACACCTGCAAACACATTTACAAATAACCAACACAATTCTACAAAGAGAACCACCTACACAGTGTGCTAACGAAACAGTCTACAATTAAGACGAGTAGATGGATTGAATTATAAAAGCAATCTAAATCATAGATGTACTAAAGCCATCTTTACGCCTTAGTCACAATTGAGCAGATGGTTTGAAGTATCGGACACGAGAATGCTCTCGTTCTGGTGAACATTGGAGACTGTTTCGTAAGCCGACGTTACTATGACATAGCGGGAGACCTCATTCACAAAGTGGCGTCGCTCGACGGCGTTTTGAGAGTTAGATTAGCAGCAATATTGCTACGTAGAATTCATGATTCTTCGACGCTTTGAAACGACGCTGGTTTGAATGAGGAAACCGGACACGAAGAAGCAAATCTATTCCTGTTCCCCGTTCGATACAACATCTATAACCTAAAATCCTCGCAAAACAACTTACTCTTACTCGGGAAACAGCCGACTATGTCGACTATATTCAACGTCGCTTCGGGTGACTTATTATCAACGTACTTAAATACGTTGATAGAAATGTACCGGGCAGCGGCTGGGACTGTTACCGAACCCGAAAATGTTTGCGTATCGAAAAAGTCAACGTTAGCTTTGAACATCTAGAAAATAATCACAGCAACAAATACATAGTCATTTTCAAGTTTGCGTCGTGTTTAATGCTCCGCCGAATGCCGAATGTAAACATACCTTTACCGCACCATTTTCACGAATACTCGTGAAGAAATTACCATCGCTGCTATATTTGATCGTGAATTGCTCAATGTTAGTTGGAATCAACGTAAGACCGGTAACGTTTATGGGCACGGTAAATTTGAACACAAGACTTGGTTTGTTTTCTTTCGTAGATACGGTCAATCCATTTTTGACAATATCGCTGAGCGTAAAGGTATTGATGATTTTGTTGTTGTTGGCTTTTAGTACAACACTTTCAATGAGGTTGTCGTTTATATTGACGAGTGAATCCGTGCATTTTTCTGTTAATTGAAAGTAAAAGGAAATAGTAATTTTTGTTACATGCTATATAGATACATCTAACGCAACTGTAAACAATAGTAAAATATTACCTTGACTTCGGGGAACTGTTGTTGTTGTTTGAACTGTTGTCGATGGATATGTAACTATTGTTGATTTTGTGGAATGAGAAAATGGCGGAAACGTCTCAGGAGCAACCGAACCTGTAGTAGATATGGAAGTTCCTATAGTAGTTGTTGGTCCTGTTCCTACGGTAGTTGTGCCAGGTATTCCAACAGTAGTTGAAACTCCTGGAGTTCCTACAGTAGTTGAAACTCCTGGTGTTCCTACAGTAGTTGAAGCTGCTGGTGTTCCTACAGTAGTTGAAGCTGCTGGTGTTCCTATAGTAGTTGTTGGTCCTATTCCTACGGTAGTTGTGCCTGGTATTCCAACAGTAGTTGAAACTCCTGGAGTTCCTACAGTAGTTGAAACTGCTGGTGTTCCTACAGTAGTTGAAACTGCTGGTGTTCCTACAGTAGTTGTTGCTGCTGGTGTTCCTACAGTAGTTGAAGCTGCTGGTGTTCCTACAGTAGTTGAAACTCCTGGTGGTCCTGCAGTAGTTGTTGGTCCAGGTGTTCCAACAGTAGTTGAAGGTCTAGAAGTTCCCACAGTAGTTGTTGGTCGAGGTGTTCCAGTTATAGTTGGGGTTGTGACAATTACTAGAGCTGATGTTGTGCTGATTGTTGTTGATGTTGTACCTAAAATGTTTCACCGTTTGTTGTATATGAATATCGTATTTAATCTGTTTCTTTGTTATTAAAGTGAATATTTGCTATGTTATGATATAATGCAATACGAAGGAAAAACTTAGATGAATACGACTCGATGTATTTGTAACAAACCTGATGTGGTTAGAGCTGGTGTTCCAACAGTAGTTGTCGGCACAGCTGTTCCTATGGTGGTTGTTTGTCTTGGTGTTCCAACTGTGGTCGTACCTGAAGGTGTTCCTACAGTAGTTGAAACTCCTGGTGTTCCTACAGTAGTTGTGCCTGGTGTTCCTACAGTAGTTGAAACTCCTGGTGTTCCTACAGTAGTTGTGCCTGGTGTTCCTATAGTAGTTGAAGCTGCTGGTGTTCCTACAGTAGTTGAAACTCCTGGTGTTCCTACAGTAGTTGTGCCTGGTGTTCCTGCAGTAGTTGAAGCTGCTGGTGTTCCTACAGTAGTTGTGCCTGGTGTTCCTATAGTAGTTGAAGCTGCTGGTGTTCCTACAGTAGTTGTGCCTGGTGTTCCTATAGTAGTTGAAGCTGCTGGTGTTCCTGCAGTAGTTGTAGCTGCTGGTATTCCTACAGTAGTTGAAACTCCTGGTGTTCCTACAGTAGTTGTGCCTGGTGTTCCTATAGTAGTTGAAACTCCTGGTGTTCCTACAGTAGTTGTGCCTGGTGTTCCTACAGTAGTTGAAACTGCTGGTGTTCCAACAGTAGTTGTTGCTGCCGGTGTTCCTACAGTAGTTGAAACTCCTGGTGTTCCTACAGTAGTTGTGCCTGGTGTTCCTATAGTAGTTGAAGCTGCTGGTATTCCTACAGTAGTTGAAACTCCTGGTGTTCCTACAGTAGTTGTGCCTGGTGTTCCTATAGTAGTTGAAACTCCTGGTGTTCCTACAGTAGTTGTTGCTGCCGGTGTTCCTACAGTAGTTGAAACTCCTGGTGTTCCTACAGTAGTTGAAGCTGCTGGTATTCCTACAGAAGTTGAAGCTGCTGGTGTTCCTACAGTAGTTGAAACTCCTGGTGTTCCTACAGTAGTTGTGCCTGGTGTTCCTATAGTAGTTGAAACTCCTGGTGTTCCTACGGTAGTTGTTGCTGCTGTTGTTCCTACAGTAGTTGAAGCTGCTGGTGTTCCTACAGTAGTTGAAGCTGCTGGTGTTCCTACGGTAGTTGTGCCTGGTGTTCCTATAGTAGTTGAAGCTGCTGGTGTTCCTACAGTAGTTGTGCCTGGTGTTCCTATAGTAGTTGAAGCTGCTGGTGTTCCTACAGTAGTTGTACCTGGTGTTCCTACAGTAGTTGAAACTGCTGGTGTTCCAACAGTAGTTGAAACTGCTGGTGTTCCAACAGTAGTTATTGCTGCCGGTGTTCCTACAGTAGTTGAAACTCCTGGTGTTCCTACAGTAGTTGTGCCTGGTGTTCCTATAGTAGTTGAAGCTGCTGGTGTTCCTACAGTAGTTGAAGCTGCTGGTGTTCCTATAGTAGTTGAAGCTGCTGGTGTTCCTACAGTAGTTGAAGCTGCTGGTGTTCCTACAGTAGTTGAAACTCCTGGTGTTCCTACAGTAGTTGTGCCTGGTGTTCCTACAGTAGTTGTACCTGGTGTTCCTATAGTAGTTGAAACTCCTGGTGTTCCTACAGTAGTTGTACCTGGTGTTCCTACAGTAGTTGAAACTGCTGGTGTTCCAACAGTAGTTGAAACTGCTGGTGTTCCAACAGTAGTTGTTGCTGCCGGTGTTCCTACAGTAGTTGAAACTCCTGGTGTTCCTACAGTAGTTGTGCCTGGTGTTCCTATAGTAGTTGAAGCTGCTGGTGTTCCTACAGTAGTTGTACCTGGTGTTCCTACAGTAGTTGAAACTCCTGGTGTTCCTACAGTAGTTGTGCCTGGTGTTCCTATAGTAGTTGAAACTCCTGGTGTTCCTACAGTAGTTGTACCTGGTGTTCCTACAGTAGTTGAAACTGCTGGTGTTCCAACAGTAGTTGTTGCTGCCGGTGTTCCTACAGTAGTTGAAACTCCTGGTGTTCCTACAGTAGTTGTGCCTGGTGTTCCTATAGTAGTTGAAGCTGCTGGTGTTCCTACAGTAGTTGAAGCTGCTGGTGTTCCTAATGTAGTTGAAGCTGCTGGTGTTCCTACAGTAGTTGTAGCTGCTGGTATTCCTACAGTAGTTGAAACTCCTGGTGTTCCTACAGTAGTTGTGCCTGGTGTTCCTACAGTAGTTGAAACTGCTGGTGTTCCTACAGTAGTTGAAGCTGCTGGTATTCCTACAGTAGTTGAAACTCCTGGTGTTCCTACAGTAGTTGTGCCTGGTGTTCCTACAGTAGTTGTGCCTGGTGTTCCTATAGTAGTTGAAACTCCTGGTGTTCCTACAGTAGTTGTACCTGGTGTTCCTACAGTAGTTGAAACTGCTGGTGTTCCAACAGTAGTTGAAACTGCTGGTGTTCCAACAGTAGTTGTTGCTGCCGGTGTTCCTACAGTAGTTGAAACTCCTGGTGTTCCTACAGTAGTTGTGCCTGGTGTTCCTATAGTAGTTGAAGCTGCTGGTGTTCCTACAGTAGTTGAAGCTGCTGGTGTTCCTATAGTAGTTGAAGCTGCTGGTGTTCCTACAGTAGTTGAAACTCCTGGTGTTCCTACAGTAGTTGTACCTGGTGTTCCTACAGTAGTTGAAACTCCTGGTGTTCCTACAGTAGTTGTGCCTGGTGTTCCTATAGTAGTTGAAACTCCTGGTGTTCCTACAGTAGTTGTACCTGGTGTTCCTACAGTAGTTGAAACTGCTGGTGTTCCAACAGTAGTTGTTGCTGCCGGTGTTCCTACAGTAGTTGAAACTCCTGGTGTTCCTACAGTAGTTGTGCCTGGTGTTCCTATAGTAGTTGAAGCTGCTGGTGTTCCTACAGTAGTTGAAGCTGCTGGTGTTCCTATAGTAGTTGAAGCTGCTGGTGTTCCTACAGTAGTTGTAGCTGCTGGTATTCCTACAGTAGTTGAAACTCCTGGTGTTCCTACAGTAGTTGTGCCTGGTGTTCCTACAGTAGTTGAAACTGCTGGTGTTCCTACAGTAGTTGAAGCTGCTGGTATTCCTACAGTAGTTGAAACTCCTGGTGTTCCAACAGTAGTTGTGCCTGGTGTTCCTACAGTAGTTGAAACTGCTGGTGTTCCTACAGTAGTTGTGCCTGGTGTTCCTACAGTAGTTGAAACTGCTGGTGTTCCTACAGTAGTTGAAGCTGCTGGTGTTCCTACAGTAGTTGTGCCTGGTGTTCCTACAGTAGTTGAAACTGCTGGTGTTCCTACAGTAGTTGAAGCTGCTGGTATTCCTACAGTAGTTGAAACTCCTGGTGTTCCAACAGTAGTTGTGCCTGGTGTTCCTACAGTAGTTGAAACTGCTGGTGTTCCTACAGTAGTTGTGCCTGGTGTTCCTACAGTAGTTGAAACTGCTGGTGTTCCTACAGTAGTTGTGCCTGGTGTTCCTACAGTAGTTGAAACTGCTGGTGTTCCTACAGTAGTTGTGCCTGGTGTTCCTACAGTAGTTGAAACTGCTGGTATTCCTACAGTAGTTGTTGCTGCCGGTGTTCCTACAGTAGTTGAAGCTGCTGGTGTTCCTACAGTAGTTGAAGCTGCTGGTGTTCCTACAGTAGTTGTGCCTGGTGTTCCTACAGTAGTTGAAACTGCTGGTGTTCCTACAGTAGTTGTGCCTGGTGTTCCTACAGTAGTTGAAACTGCTGGTGTTCCTACAGTAGTTGATGCTGCTGGTATTCCTACAGTAGTTGAAACTCCTGGTGTTCCTACAGTAGTTGTGCCTGGTGTTCCTACAGTAGTTGAAACTGCTGGTGTTCCTACAGTAGTTGTGCCTGGTGTTCCTACAGTAGTTGAAACTGCTGGTGTTCCTACAGTAGTTGTGCCTGGTGTTCCTACAGTAGTTGAAACTGCTGGTGTTCCTACAGTAGTTGATGCTGCTGGTATTCCTACAGTAGTTGAAACTCCTGGTGTTCCTACAGTAGTTGTGCCTGGTGTTCCTATAGTAGTTGAAACTGCTGGTGTTCCTACTGTAGTTGTTACTCCTGGTGTTCCTATAGTAGTAGCAGGCCCATGTGTTGTACCTAGAGGTGTTGATAAGACCGATTATGAGATAGTTTGTGAGCTTATTCTTTATGTCAAGTGCCGTTTAAACTTTGTTTTAACTATGAATTTTGTAATTTGATCGTATTTTCCATTTTTGTGAATCAGGTCGATAAGATTTGTACGGAAGCCCCTAGGTGACATACGAGAAAGTTTTTTCACAATTTCTGGTGTTCATAATAAGTCGAATTTCGACATAATAAGTCGAATTTCGTGTTAATTAAGTCGAATTTTGACTTAATAAGTCGAAATTCGACATAACAAGTCGAATTTCGTGTTAATCAAGTCGAATTTCGAGTTAATTAAGTCGAATTTCGAGTTTTATTTTCATGTCGAATTTGGACTTATTAAGTCGAAATTCGACTTGATTAACACGAAATTCGACTTATTAAGTCGAAATTCGACTTAATTAACACGAAATTCGACTTATTAAGTCGAAATTCGACTTAATAAGTCGAAATTATGAAAAAAATTATCTCATATGTCACCTAGGGGCTTCCGTAGATTTGAGCATGAATTCGGAAAAAGATTAATCGAACTAAATTAACCTGAAACAACCACTCAAATTAACAACCGAATTCATCTCGAAGTGGAGAATAAGGTTATGGCAAATTGGATTCAGATCCACTAAGTTGATTCCAGTTGACCGTGCCATCGAGACAAATTAGTAACGAACTGTGGAACCGGATCTTGGTTTTTATGGTAAAAGTTATAGAGCAATTCTAAACGCATATATATATATATATATCAATCGCTACAGTAATAAGCACTAATAATAAGCACTAGAAAGAGAAACGACATCTTTAATACTAGGACAATTCATTTCAGTCACAGATATCTATAAGCAAAAGATCCAGTTATATTTCTGAACCATTTAAACCACTGAAATCATTGAGACGATGCACGATAGATCATAAATCGCATTCGATTGACGTAACTTCTCCATCCACCCAAGAAACACGTATTGTACTCAGAGAATTAAACATAGCCTTTCCAAGTCCGACATATTATCTATAGCAAGTGATTGGACAACTATATCATTTGAAATAGATTGATTATATAAATGAGACTCGGCGACCTAATCTGCCAGCGCTGGACGCGAAACGGATAATACAAAAATCTATATAACTTTTTACTGACGAAAGCGATAAGCAAGAAGCGGACATTACATTTGACTTACTAACATAACAACAAATCTATTGATGAATTATATAGATGGTATTTGTCAACAACAAGCAGCCACCGCTGAGTCCGAAACGGATAATACACAAACGCATCTATCTGACTTTGAACTGGCGAAAGCGACAATAATACCAAAGCGGACATTACATTTTTGACTTACTAACACAACTGGGTTCGGTAGTGTTTTGGCAATAAGTTCTACCGTTAAACTCAAAACCTTCAAAACCATTTGGGCATTTACAGAACCTGCAGAGCTCGTTATACGTGACGTCACCCAAGCATTTGCATCCGGTGCAAATGCAAAAAGTTTTACATTCTATACAAAATGAATATAACACAGGAAACTTTAACAATTGATGAAATGTACACGTCCCTGAGCGATGTCATTAAACGGTGCAGCAAACAACTCACGTCCATAGGTAACTGTTGTAGAAGTTGTTGTAACTGCGAATTCGCTAACACCCCCTGTTAAATAATTTTGAAACAGATTACTCGCCTGATCTTGTAAACAGGTGTTTAGAGATTTGAATCATAATTTTGTAAAACCATAGCAGCTTTTGCGAAAACTAACAGTTTTGGAAGAGAACACATTGTTAATCACGCAGTGGCAAAGAGAAAATACATTATTCGAATATCAATGAATTGACAAGGTTGATGTAGAATTGCTGCTGAAGTGAAGTAAAAGATGTTAGATATTGTTTCGGGTACCAGAATCGGGAGATTTTTGCCTACCTACAGTAGTTGTTGTCCCTACAGTAGTTGTTGGTGCTGGTGTGGCCAAAGTAGTTGTTGTTCCTAGTGTCCCTATAACTGTTGTAGTTCCTGGTGTACTGGTGGTAGTACTAGGTTTTAGTGTTCCTACAGTTGTTGTTGGTGCGCGGGTACTTTCAGTAGGTTGAATACCGATGCATGCATTGATTACAACATCAGATATTATTGGTTGTGTTTTCTTGTTTCCAACGATCGAAATCCTTATGAATGGTTCGTTAACATCCGGTCCGAAATGGTACACGATGCTTCCATTGAATTGTTTCCATTTGTGTTCCCTTTTGTACTTGCTTCCGTCTTTGCTAGTGAGCAGTTGAACTTTGGCCACCGATTGAGGTTTAAATGAAATCCATCTCAGTTGTACTTTTGTTGCAGATTTGATTTCGTAGGTGATATCCCCTTTTTTATTGTTTGTTGGTGGTGACCACAACCCCCCTACGCTTTTTAGTGACTTGTAGCCATCTTTTGGGTCATTTATTTGAAAATTAGTCGAGACAGAATCGAAAGTTGTTGGTATACAAAGCTCGGGGCTTGTCGTTATTTTAGTCGTCGTTTGCGTGGTTGTTGCAGCTGGTTTTGTCGGTTTCGTAGGAGTAGTATTCGTAGTTGATGGTGTAATCGTGGATGTTTCTATCAGGAAAACGAACAGAACATTATCTCAAAAGTAAATCTAGTTACACACACGTCTATTCTAGATCATCACAAATGAATAAAACAAAATGAGATATTGCAAAAGGAATCAAACATACGGTATGAATTAATCTTTTTTAAAAGGTTTATAAATGTCATATGCTATGTAGGTACAATATGAATACACATAATACAAATATCATTGAATTAGTGATGCTACAATGTCTGTTTATCTACAGTGGAAAAGTGTATGATGTTGGGGATACTGTTATAATCAATCATCCAGGAGTGTTTGCATACCTAAAATTGTAGTTGACCCTAACGTTCCTACAGTAGTCGTAGGTCCTGGAGCTCTTAGAGTAGTTGTACCTGGTGTTCCTATAGTAGTTGTACCTGGTGTTCCTACACTAGTTGTACCTGGTGTTCCTATAGTAGTTGTTGGTGCAGGTGTTCCTACAGTAGTTATACCTGGTGTTCCTACAGTAGTTGTACCTGGTGTTCCTACAATTGTTGTTGTAGTCGTCGATTCTGTGAATTCAGGTGGAGTTTGTGGTGCCACAATAGGTGTAGTAGCTGTACCTGGTGTTCCTACAGTAGTTGTACCTGGTGTTCGTACAGTAGTTGTACCTGGTGTTCGTACAGTAGTTGTACCTGGTGTTCGTACAGTAGTTGTACCTGGTGTTCGTACAGTAGTTGTACCTGGTGTTCCTACAATTGTTGTTGTAGTCGTCGATTCTGTGAATTCAGGTGGAGTTTGTGGTGCCACAATAGGTGTTGTAGTAGTTGTACCTGGTGTTCCTACAGTAGTTATACCTGGTGTTCCTACAGTAGTTGTACCTGGTGTTCCTACAGTAGTTGTACCTGGTGTTCCTACAGTAGTTGTACCTGGTGTTCCTATAGTAGTTGTACCTGGTGTTCCTACAGTAGTTATACCTGGTGTTCCTACAGTAGTTATACCTGGTGTTCCTACAGTAGTTGTACCTGGTGTTCCTATAGTAGTTGTACCTGGTGTTCCTACACTAGTTGTACCTGGTGTTCCTATAGTAGTTGTTGGTGCAGGTGTTCCTACAGTAGTTGTACCTGGTGTTCCTACACTAGTTGTACCTGGTGTTCCTATAGTAGTTGTTGGTGCAGGTGTTCCTACAGTAGTTATACCTGGTGTTCCTACAGTAGTTGTACCTGATGTTGCTACAGTAGTTGTACCTGGTGTTCCTACAATTGTTGTTGTAGTCGTCGATTCTGTGAATTCAGGTGGAGTTTGTGGTGCCACACTAGGTGTTGTAGTAGTTGTACCTGGTGTTCCTACAGTAGTTGTACCTGGTGTTCCTACAGTAGTTGTACCTGGTGTTCCTACAGTAGTTGTACCTGGTGTTCCTACAATTGTTGTTGTAGTCGTCGATTCTGTGAATTCAGGTGGAGTTTGTGGTGCCACACTAGGTGTTGTAGTAGTTGTACCTGGTGTTCCTACAGTAGTTATACCTGGTGTTCCTACAGTAGTTGTACCTGGTGTTCCTATAGTAGTTGTACTTGGTGATCCTACAGTAGTTGTACCTGGTGTTCCTACAATTGTTGTTGTAGTCGTTGATTCTGTGAATTCAGGTGGAGTTTGTGGTGCCACAATAGGTGTGGTAGTAGTTATACCTGGTGTTCCTACGGTAGTTGTACCTGGTGTTCCTACAGCAGTTGTACCTGGTGTTCCTACAGTAGTTGTACCTGGTGTTCCTACAGTAGTTGTACCTGGTGTTCCTACAGTAGTTGTACCTGGTGTTCCTACAGTAGTTGTACCTTGTGTTCCTACAATTGTTGTTGTAGTCGTCGATTCTGAGAATTCAGGTGGAGTTTGTGGTGCCACAATAGGTGTAGTAGCTGTACCTGGCGTTCCAACAGTAGTTGTACCTGGCGTTCCTATAGTAGTTGTGCCTGGTGTTCCTATAGTAGTTGTACCTGGTGTTCCTACAGTAGTTATACCTGGTGTTCCTACAGTAGTTGTACCTGGTGTTCCTACAGTAGTTATACCTGGTGTTCCTATAGTAGTTGTACCTGGTGTTCCTACAGTAGTTATACCTGGTGTTCCTACAGTAGTTGTACTTGGTGTTCCTACAGTAGTTGTACCTGGTGTTCCTACAATTGTTGTTGTAGTCGTCGATTCTGTGAATTCAGGTGGAGTTTGTGGTGCCACACTAGGTGTTGTAGTAGTTGTACCTGGTGTTCCTACAGTAGTTATACCTGGTGTTCCTATAGTAGTTGTACCTGGTGTTCCTACAGTAGTTGTACCTGGTGTTCCTACAATTGTTGTTGTAGTCGTCGATTCAGTGAATTCAGGTGGAGTTTGTGGTGCCACACTAGGTGTAGTAGTTGTACCTGGTGTTCCTACAGTAGTTGTACCTGGTGTTGCTACAGTAGTTGTACCTGGTGTTCCTACAGTAGTTGTACCTGGTGTTCCTACAATTGTTGTTGTAGTCGTCGATTCAGTGAATTCAGGTGGAGTTTGTGGTGCCACAATAGGTGTAGTAGCTGTACCTGGTGTTCCTACAGTAGTTATACCTGGTGTTCCTATAGTAGTTGTGCCTGGTGTTCCTACAGTAGTTGTACCTGGTGTTCCTATAGTAGTTGTACCCGGTGTTCCTACAGTAGTTGTACCTGGTGTTCCTACAGTAGTTGTACCTGGTGTTCCTATAGTAGTTGTACCCGGTGTTCCTACAGTAGTTGTACCTGGTGTTCCTACAGTAGTTGTACCTGGTGTTCCTACAATTGTTGTTGTAGTCGTCGATTCAGTGAATTCAGGTGGAGTTTGTGGTGCCACACTAGGTGTTGTAGTAGTTGTACCTGGTGTTCCTACAGTAGTTATACCTGGTGTTCCTACAGTAGTTGTACCTGGTGTTCGTACAGTAGTTGTACCTGGTGTTCCTACAGTAGTTGTACCTGGTGTTCCTACATTAGTTGTTGTAGTCGTCGATTCTGTGAATTCAGGTGGAGTTTGTGGTGCCACACTAGGTGTTGTAGTAGTTGTACCTGGTGTTCCTAAAGTAGTTGTTGATCCTTGGCTGCCTAGTTGGGTAGTAGTTGGTATTATTGATGTTCCTAAATTATATGCCAAATTTCTTGTTGCAGTTATATCGTGGGGTGACTATTTGTCATTGAAAGTCATATTTGGTCAAAAGCTCTTTGTGACAGAGGAAACATTGTCATGAAGACTTGAAATACTTTATAGCGAAAATAGTCAGATGATTATCTTGTAGCGTTACTTCTTAGGTCACCAAAAGCTTCACACTTTACACGAGTCACTGTTACTACATGTATGTTAACTTTAACTGCCTCATTGCTATCGATATAAAAAATCTTCGGTTGCTTCAAAGGCAAAAACGCCTAATGTTTACCCACTGTTTTAGATGATTAGCTTAGCCCAAAGTGTACTAGCAATTCCACGCGTAAGCTGCGTTTATATTTTTACCATACGTATGATATACAGGGCGCATATGCACTATTACTTCAAGTGGCTACACTTTATTTCAGATTTAAAGTATAAAATTTGATGTACTTACCAATCGTGGTTGGTGTTGTAACCGGTGTCGTTACTAAAATTGAATATAAGAAACTAAATGTCAGTACATCAAAAAGTTTGACTTCGATGAACGTCTTTATACATTTTATGGATGAATTTGCATCCTTTGTCAAAGCTGTGCATTTAAGTTATCATTGGAATAATCCAATATGAGAGTTGTACATACTAATACAATAGTAAACATCATTACCGCGATGGCAATTCTGATTACCATCGTGCCAGGAATGAAGCAGGTATGTTGGTGGACCAGCTTCGCTAGTGTTTCACAAAGGTGCTAAGGAAAACGTTACGGTTTCCCAATTGCTTTGGCTTTTTCTGCGAGCATTGCACAGGATAGCGCAAGGACTTACCTGATTTAGATGTGTCCGCTAAATGAGCAAAGATAAATTGTCTAAGAAGTCGCAGGGTTCGCATAAATAGCAATTCATTTTCGTTATCAATGAGAAAATAAGAATAATGAGACCATTACCTTTTATAAAGATCAGATTAAAGAGAGTCCAAATAGAAATCAAAATGACAACCAAATACCTGTAGGTTGGATGTCAACACATGCTTTTATTACGACATCGGATAACTTCGGTGATTTCTTACTAACTCCTACGAGCTTTATCTTTATAAATGGCGTGTTATTGTACGGCTTGAATTTGTACTTGATCGTTCCTTTGCAGTTATTCCACACTTTTTCACGGTTGTACTTGCTTCCGTCTTCGCTAGTGTACAGAAAAACTTTACGCACGGAACTAGGTTTAAACCAAATCCGGTTCAGTTGAACATTTGTTGCAGATTTGATTTTGTAGATGATTTCTCCACTTTTCCCTCGTGGCGACCACGACCCTCTTTCTCCTTTCAGTGACTCGTAACCGTTATTCGGCTTACTAGTTATTTGCAAATCAGTCGTGCGTGAATTGAACTTTTTTTGTTTACAAGGTCGAGGACTGGTCGTTGTTCGAATTGTCGTTTTTGTGGTTGTTGCAGTTGGTTCTGTCGGCGTCGCGGGAGAAGTAGGCGTAGCTGCTGGTGACACCGTGGATGTTTCTATCGGGGCAACAAACAGAGCATTATGCACTGTATGTATCAGTTACGCATTTGTCTATTCTGGATAGCCGTTTTCATCTGATTATCGACGCGCGAACAAAATTATTCGAGCATCTATGTATGAAATGGCAATAATTCATCAATCCGATTTCTGCCGAACACGTTTTTTAATTGGTTACTCGACCTGAGCATCAAGTCATTAATAGGGGTCCGATGCCCATTCTCGAATTGGCAAAACAACATGGCCACCGTTTTGAGCTGGATTACGGCACTTATCATCAAATTGCCCACTTTCAATGTGCCAGACAGGAACATGAAATCCTTAGAGCGTTTGGAAAACCTATAGACGCCAGAATGATTTTGCTCGTCACGCCCGTTCATGCATGCAATATGTAAAAAAATAGTGGAGGTATCATGCAATATATAAATATATATATATAGTTTAGGTACAAAATAATTGATACAAAACGTTACTTTTGGTATCAATATTTGAATCATAGTATAAGTTACGCTTAGTAGCGATTGCTGATCAGATAGGATATGAGTTATTTTTTCATGCAACATGCAACACCATCATCCTCGCCTCGAGAGAACAAATATTCTAATAAATGACTTACCTTTGTGGCAAACCTCTAAGGTTACATCGGTAGCGGGACTGCCAGCATTTACTGCTATTTCAACGAGCGAAGCCTCGAAACGTTTTAAGATATCTGCACTGCCGGATGGCAAATCAATTTTCTGAAAAATGACGGGAGCCCAGATTAGGCGAAACGTTTGAACTACAAATTTATTGCTGATTTGGCTGATTGTGACGCCTGCATCTGGCAGTTCTCTTCGGTCTAGTCATGATCCTACTATTCGCCCTAGTCAACATCATTTTTCACGAAATTATGGAAGCAGTGCTTTTAAAATCTTAGCTGCAGCAAATCTATGGAATTTTATTCGACGAAAAAAAAAACAGGTTAGGTTCGCCCTTTCACTCCTTTGAACGTTGTCTTAAAATGTACCTCTTTATAGAATAGCATTTGCAGTGTATATATCTTTTTGATATCTAATCAATATCTCATCATAATCAACGTATCTTAAAGATTTTTATTTTCTTGTTTACATTTTGTGTAACGCACCGTGATCGATTTCAATTAGTGTAGGGCGATATACAAGAAATAAGAAGATAGATTATTATTATTATTATTTCTGGCATTACTCTGAATTTCTGGTGATTTTTTTTACCTCAGTGAGCGTCAGTTGTTTCGGGCTCGAAGGTTGATCGTATTTGACCGTTATCGACGATACCGCCGACGAGTAGGTCGTAAACTTTTCGATGAAGACGAACTCGGCGAAGGTGATCACGATACTGGTTCCAGCCTTCAATACAGTGCCGGTCGAGTTGTATTTAGCCGGGCTAATTTGCGTCAGGGATGGCTTTGAAACGACGCTCGTTACAAGACCAGGGATTCCGTAGATAGCCTGCAAAGTTCCCTCCGTACAAACTAGAGAAAACACAATCTCAAAAATACATTTTTGGTTGAATTCGACAATCTTTCTATCTCTATATCGATAATGATAATAATGATGATAGAATGATGCAATTTTACAAACAAAAGTAGCCTTATAAAGGATGCAATTATAAGTATGATATTCTGGTTGAGATGGAAGGGAAATGTTCTCGAAGAAGCAAATATATCTTTTACCAACAAGGCCTTATCACCTAGATCGTTTGAATAACAATTATTTCTCTTCTTTCTTCTTTACTTCTTTCTTTTTGAGGGCCCTATTTCATATTAACTGTTTCTCAGTTACTACAGGCCCAGTCGAGTTTAGTTTACTGTATTTCGTATTTTGTATCAATGTATACATTACGATGTAGATGATATTTGAAAATGAAGGCATTCGATACCGATATCAAAACAGAAAAGAAATTCAACTTCAAATTGGGAAGAAATCTTCTATTTTCAACTGATTTCCGAGTTGGGGTTAATAACGAGACGCGTATTAAACCTACCGTGTGTCGGTAGTGTTGTTCCTGGAACGGTTGTTGTCGGTGTTGGTGTACCGGGTGTCGTACGAGGTGATGACACAGACGAAGACGGTGAGATTACTGTTGTTGTGGCTGTAATGTAAGACATTAAATGAAAATCGAAACGTAGTTTTTCACGTCATTTCAACTTCCCTCGTTTGAGCGCCACGTTTATTAGCTGGCTTGATATTTGTTTTCTCGATTAAGAGGGAGGGGGGACAAAGAAGAAGTTCCTTTCGATTAGCGGCTTTTTATTCTCTAAATTTTTTTTCGTTTATAACCCAACCCACGTTGAAATTTCAATGAAAATTCCAAATTACCTTTTTCCGTATTCATTTATCATATTGTCAAAAGTCAGGCCAAATATATCGTACCGAATTCGAAATCTTTAATCGAAACTTTGCCATCTGTTAGTCACTACGCCTGTCTGGTCACAACATTGACCAGACAAACGATCAAACTTGATTTGTCGCTAGAGCTTATTGGTCTCGTGGCTAGCGTGTTCCGCTTATATGCTGAAGGTTCCGAGTTCGAATCCTTTGAAGAGTTAGGACTGGGATTGGAAATATTTTTGTTTGGGTTGTTTTCGAATATTGCCGCGAAGATATTTTCTAGCAAAAAGGTCTGGTCTAAGAATTTTGCAATTTTGAGAATTTAGAATTTTCTAACTTACAGCAAATCTGTTGCAGGACGCAGCGATTGTCAATAATCTTGTACTGATCTGGACATACGTAATTCGGACAACATTGCGGGTGGTTCTTGCAATGTGAGGTTGCATCAGCGTTACATGGAACCAAACAGTTGCACGTAATGTTCTCAACACAGTCTGTAAAAAATATTTAAAATACGTTACTCATAAATTGCCCGCATCGTATCATGATTTATTATGGCGAACCGCTGGGATTCAAGATTTGATTCAATTTGTTTTTCTTCAATTTCACTATTCGTTCACGTTTGAGTCGGAAATCGGTCCTTGAAATTTAAGCCGCGATCACACGGAGATGATTTGGCCCGGGCCAAATTGGCACGGATCAGGCGCTCTCGGGCCAAATTTGGCCCGTGCCTAATTAGAGAGCGCGCTCACACGCAAACCATTCAAACGCAATCATTTGTCTGGTGCTAAAATTTGGCTCGGGCCTGGTCCGACGTTTTTGGTCGGGCCAAATTTGGCACCCGTGTGAATAGTTGTTCCGGGCCAAATTTGGCACGGGCCAAAAATGTTCGTGTGATCGCGGCTTTAGTATATATGGAAAGAACGGAAACTGAAAACTTACAAACGGGAGTCGTGGGCGGTCCTGATGGTGTAGCGAATGGTGTCGTCGGCGGGGGTATAGTTGTTGTTAGAACCTCTTCGCAGATGAACTGCGGGCCTGTTAAAGACAAAAATCCATACATTTACTACATATGAAATACGCGGAACAAAATAATGGAATCGAATTAAATGAGGGGCTTCTCCCTTTTAGTATGATTAGTAAGCGTACTAGTCCACGGTTTGGTTATACTTACTTGGTTGTGTACCGTCAGTGCAGTTCTTTACCAAAATCTTACAGCATGGTTTTTCCGGATCTTGAGTTAGATATTCTCCCTAAAATGACGAAAAACGTAGAGAGATCATTGGCATGAGAAGAACGCATAATAGCTAATCTGCTTCCACCGCCAACCGGTCGGTAAGGTACCGTTCCGAGGAGGAGGCGTTCTCTCTTTCCAGCCGGACGTCGGCGCAACCGCCAACAATCTAGAATGGTATCTGGAAACAAAGATATCGACGGCACTGAACAAGATCTAGACAAACAGATAATCAGATATGATTACCTTTTCTGGATCTGGTGTTGGCAGCTGTGGACACGTGGATGCGTTGTTCTTCGTTATGATTTTACCGTCCTTGCAGAAGCGGTAGGTACATTCCGTCAACGAGTCGATGATCTTATTTGCTTCGTGAGTTGTGTTGGTTTCCGGATCGACACACTTACATTCAGTTCGGTGAATACAAGTCGTGCCATCGTATACTTTTCCACCATCGCATTCGCAGCATCTTCCGTCGGGAGAGGTTACGCAGTCTCCCGTTTCCAGGAGTCCCGGACACACGTGTTTTCTGCAACATTCTTTAGTCGGTATGTCGACCTTACGTTCGTTAGTGTCGCAGACTACAAATCAGAAAATAAGGGGATATGAATAGAATACAAAATCATTGTGACAAGAGAAATCGAAGTTTAAAAAGACACAATGTTTCGGATTCTATCAATATAGGTCATCGCACAATTTTGAGGAGGACTGCTTTCTACTACCACCAGGATTCAAACACATGAATCCTGGATTGATGAGAGACCAGTGAAAGACTGACTGCCTGCTACCACCAGGATTCAATCACATGAAACCTGGATTGATGAGAGACCAGTGAAAGACTGACTGACTGCTACCACCAGGATTCAATCACATGAAACCTGGATTGATGAGAGACCAGTGAAAGACTGACTGCCTGCTACCACCAGGATTCAAACACATGAATCCTGGATTGATGAGAGACCAGTGAAAGACTGACTGACTGCTACCACCAGGATTCAATCACATGAAACCTGGATTGATGAGAGACCAGTGAAAGACTGACTGACTGCTACCACCAGGATTCAATCACATGAACCCCGGATTGATGAGGACTGAGCAGGAATAATTCTTTAAACTTACCGCATCGAGTGTTGCAACAATCCGTTGCGTTGTATAGGCTGTAACGTTCTGGAAGTAGGATCGTTTCACCTAAGTCGCAATTCAAAACCGGACAAGTTTCGTTATTACACTTCAGATTATTCGGACTTTCACAAATGCACCTCGAGCAAGAATCTGCTTTGACCGTTTCATTTACCTACAAAACAATAGTTTATCGGAATCAGAATATTTACGGCGGCGTTTGTTTTAATAAATCGGAGCATTGGACAGGTCTCAGGTAAGCTTTGATTATTTAGGCGCAGGCGTCTATAATCAACTAATCAGTAAGAAATCTGTTACGTACTTTGATGCATGCACCGTTTTCCAGCAGGCAACCGCTACAAGGTGGCACTGTAGTACTGACGGTGGTTAAAACTGGAGTGGTGGTCAGAATAACGGTGCTCGAGGCAAACGATGTAACTGTCGTGTGAACTATTGTAGTTATTGTCGTAACGCTGAAATATAGTGCAATAATGAACAATCAACAGAGATATACCTATATACCTGTCCGTCAACTTCTAAAGTGCTATCAAATTCATTCCTGGCATCTTCCACGAATTACGTTTTCGGACATGGCTTATTGCAGCGACTCCCGTAGCGCGACGGAAACCCGGCTGGGCGCGTTATTAACTCACTTGTAGCCGAAAGGAGTCTGATTTTGAAAGTGTGATGCGCAGATATTGCCATTCGAGTTGAAAATGATCGGAATTTAACTTTTGCGAGAGGTTCGAACCCTCCTTCCCGATTACTATTTACTCGTGTGTAATAATCGAATTCGCAGAGGGTCACGAAAGTTGAGGCGAATGTATATAATTTCCAGTTGATGTAGTTCGGAAAGATATATCGAACGAAATACTTACCAACCGGTTGAGGTAGTATCCAAACCGCATTTTATACTGAGATCTTGCATGCATTCACATGTTCGGCACGGAATCTGTTTGTTGTCTGGTCCAATTTCAGGGAATATCGTTCCGACCTGACGGGGAAAAATGGCATCCATTCTTTGAACTATTCGTCCGATCAATGAAGATAATCATATACGATAAACGAACATAGGTGCGGCAAGGTGACGGGTAGAAATATACAATAGAAATTGTTTTAAAAAAATGTGGAGGAAAAGATCATCAATTTATTAGCAGTTATATTATGCCCATTCCTACAGAATACATCAAATAAAACATTGCACAAAGAAGTCAGACATTAGTTCATTGACAAAGATGTTTGTGTAACTGTTGATGAGATGAATTGAAGCCGCACGCTGAGGCGTAGGCTGACCATTATGTATGCCCGAACTTAGTGTAGAGAATGCGACCTCGGTATCTTCTTTGGAAATTTGCCCAAGTGCGAGTTCTGCTGTTTACACAACACAGGCATCGGTGATTCGTGAGATTATTTCAGTGTATAACTGTTCCTGTTATGTTTTGTTTTTGTTTTAAAAACATGCTTTGTGTCTTTATTGCAACTGCTGCATTTGCTCTCTGTTTGTTCGCATCTCGTCTGCATTCCTCTTTATCTCTGCTCTTATTTGCATATCCACCTCTTCTCTCATTAGCACTATCTGGTTTGTTCTGGTTGGTGTTCATTTTTTCTCTATCCGCTCTTTTCTGGTTTGTATACGCTCCCCTAGTGTTTTGTATCTTGAAGCATGTGATATATCAGTTTGTTAGCACATCGTTTGATACGTATAATCAGTTCCTCATTCGTATTTATGTTTCTGATAATGAGTACAATATTGTGCTGTGTTTTATGCTTGTTTTAGTTCCGCTTGTGTCTTGAGTGAATGTAGTAAGTAATACGTCTGGTATTTCGGTGTACTTGCCACACTACTATCACAAACAACTTACAACATGGGTATTTCCGTTTTTCATGCAGCGGCGTTCGCATTTCTTCCCGCCGCTGTGAACGTTGCAAAGATACGTGTCACCGTATTGCGCTGACGTGATGGTTTTCTCATAGTATTGTCCCGGTAGACATCTTTGAGTCACGTCACTGATGCATTGGCTTAGCTGCTCATTTTTTACAGTAGCGGTGCCATCTTGGATGAAACCGGACGAATATTCACAAGTCATCACTTTCACGGGAGCGTCGCAAGGGAAAGTGCACGTTCTACGGGCGCACGATTTTTCTGTAACATTCAATTTCTTCCGTTTTATTCGAGTTTACTTCATTCTCTTGTCGATTTACATCAAAAAAGCAGTGGATACATCAATGAAAAGATTGGATACAATCTACCGGTGGACGAATGCCATTTCGATTTTCGCTGGCATTTATACACCAGGGGCCGGTTCCATAGTCGAGACTTAAGACCAAAATTGGTCTTAAATTTTATAACTTGTCTTTAGTTGTTAGATTGGGTATGGAACTAAGTTGGTGTTAGAACGGTCTTAAGTCTAAGCCCTTACTATGTAACTGGCCCCAGTTACTTACGATCGCAACTATTCAGCCACTGGCTCCCGGATTATCAAGTGCACAATATAAACAATGCGGTACATAAAATCGTTATATTCAAGGAACGAAATAATCATGGACACAAAAAAACACAAATTTTTTTGTCGTTGATCGAAAATATTTGTACGAAGAAAGTTTCGATTGCATGGAGTGAATGAGTTGTATTGATATAAATATGACATGCCGGAAATCATCGTAATAAACAGGTTTCGTGTTGAACCTAATCGTATTGACAAGGTTCAAATGTAAAAGCATCCGAATCATCGACAGTTTGTGTGTACTTACGAGATGTGTACTTTGTGTGTTGTTGTCTGTGCATACTTCCGTAGGTGGACAGGTATTTTGTTTTTGACAGAAAAGACGATTCGTTTTACCAACTGCCCGTATGCCTTCAGATACCTCGTCCGGGTTGCATTGCGCATCGCAACGAGACGGTCGAAAATCGAAGTTACCGATAAGTTTAGCTCGAAGGTCTTTATTGAGAAGAGCGTCGTAGCACGTGAACTTTTGTTCATTCGGCTTAAAGCATGGGAGCTTGCAACTGATGACACCGTAGGTGCCCGTGGGACATGCTGAAAAGTATATAGTGTGTATGTAATGAAATGTTGTTCTGTATAGTACGAAGTAATCGTGGTTGATTCATAGATTAGGCTGACTAAGGGGGTGCTTGGGAGCCCTGCCTTCCCATAGAGGTTTGCCATTATCGTCAAAGACCTGGAAATTTGACTCCAGTCCCATCGAAAATTTCATCCTTTCGGAATATCAGTTCAGGTGCTAAGACAACTGCTATCAATCCATGGTCACGTTAAGGATTAAATGGAATCTACCATATGCTGTGTACGTCTCAACAGCCTTATTTTAAATATCATTTCTGATATCAATTACATCTGATGTTTCAGGTTCAGAATGAACTTTCGTAACGGATTGTAATCTAATCATCCCGCGAGCTAAGAGGAAAAGTTTATCTATGGACGGATTCAAGTGTTATTTAGTTTACGAAAAGTATGGACTTTGTGAATGGACCTTCCAGATTTTCAGCGTATTCGGGTACCGGCACACGAGCTATTCCGTCAGGCCATCACTTAAGCTTCAGGCGTATGTTCTAATCCAAAATAAGAACAAAACTAGCGACACCTGGTTGATTCCGGAGGAATTTCGCCTGCTGCAGTAGCGTTGCGAGTAGCCCCAATTCAAATAAGT
Organism: Tubulanus polymorphus; assembly: GCF_964204645.1. Classification (NCBI taxonomy): domain Eukaryota; kingdom Metazoa; phylum Nemertea; class Palaeonemertea; order Tubulaniformes; family Tubulanidae; genus Tubulanus; species Tubulanus polymorphus. The sequence goes on from NC_134034.1 coordinate 11,809,818, forward strand.
AATGTTTGAAACGGTTGATAACTAGCATGACTTGTAAGGTCATCAAGTCATGTTCAATTAAGGGTTGTTTGCTATGTAGCAGTTATGTTTGATTGAGGGTTATTTGCAATGTAGCAGTTATGTTCAATTAAGGGTTATTTGCAAATGTAGCAGTTATGTTCAATAAAGGATTATTTGCTGTTTAGTAGTTACGTATTTTTCACTTACGCTTAGTAGTTGTTTGTGGAGGATTCGTCGGTGGAGAGTAGCAATCACAACATCCGGTAACATTATTCACTGTGTAATGATGCTGAAAAACGAGCAAAGAAAATTTCAAAATTCAAATTCCCAGTTCATTTTGGTTACTCTTAAGGGATCTAGTATTTTTTTAACATCCATTCGGTTGACTAATAGTATATAAGTCGTGCCACTCGGTCATGTCGGTTTACCGATTCTGCCAAACTCTTTCAGTATATCGATCTATTCTGATGGTCTTTATTTCCAATTTTGCCAACTGAAGTGAAGTCTGTAGTCTTTGATGATGCAGTAGACACGTGTTTGCCTCGGGACCAGAAAGTTTTGCGAATTCCAGGGCAGTCGGAGTAGGGACGGGTCGCTAACACGATGAATTGGAGTATATGACAATTTGTAATTTATTATCCAGAGTACGCGATATTCCGAGGCAATCGACTCCAGGATAAAACGAAATCTATAATTTTGATTTACCTGAGCACATTCTATAGCACAGAATGATTCGTTTGCTAACGTAGCCTTATTTCCTAATGTTCCATCAGGCAGACATTGTTGCTGGGAACAGCAGTGAGTGCTCGGGGTGCCTCCTGATGTACATTTTACTATAAGCTCTCCGGTAGTGTACGATTTTCCGTCAATTACGCATTCTATTTGAATTACGAAACAAGAATAAAGCATTTTGAATTATAAGAGAAGGTCTAATGATTGTTGATGGACATTTAGTGCCAATCCGTTACGAACACCGGATATAACGTTTCAAAAAGGCTGACTTACGGTTCACGTTTATTGTAGAAGTACCTAGATCAAAAAATATATGATCGCGTTGAAATGGCAATTTATTCAACCACTCTTAACAATTTGACTTATAGCTTTTGAAATTCGAATGTAATTTCATTCGTCTTGAACAGGAGTTGTGAGATGTTTATTCTAAATTGTAGATAATGTAATGACCAAGTCTTACCAGTTGGCGGAGTTGTTCCTGGCGCCGGTGTTCCTGGAGAGGTTGTTCCAGGCGGAGTTGTACTAGGTGTGGCTGTTACTGGAGTAGTTCCAACTGCAAGTGAAAATTGGATTTTATGGAGTTGATTGAAATGAAATATTCATCGATATATCAGAAGATTATCAGTGAATCAAACCTTGTTTTTCGTAACACGCTTTCACTGTAGTTTCAGATACTTCTGGGGTATTTCCTGTTTTAGACGGCGTTATGGTTATTCGAATGTATGAACCAGGTACGCCATCTGGTGTCATCGTAGTTGTGTAATCTAGCTCAACTGGGCTTGATGTGTTTGGATCGGTTGGTGTGGTGACCTATATTAAAAGAAAATGGGTGAAAATTGGGTTGATTTCCATTCAAACGAACTTAGCATAAGATAGAGAGCAATTCAAGTCTAAAGTCAATACACGTTCGCTTCAACATACCTTCCTGTTTTTCCAAGTCGTTTTATCAAGACTCGTTTCGACGACAACTTCATCAACATTCTTTACAACAACCGAAACATTGACAATTGTAATCGGAGTACCAGGCTTGTTTTCAATCTCCAATGTTACGGTTGGTTTTTTATCAGCAGGTGTTGGTGACCAGACTTTTGGGCTTTTCTCAAAAACATCAGTTGATGTTTGTTGATTCGATGTTGTTGTCACTTTGACATCAGGACTGTTTGCATCGATGACAGTTTTCGTACAACGTTTTGCTAGATTGAGAACATTTTCAATTAGTTTTGATACAACTATTTTCTCTTATTTGTTGTTTGTACTCAATTGTCAATGTGCAAAGCTTACGTGTAGTTGTTGCTGGGGTTGAACCTGGAGGGGTTGTCCCTGGTGGGGTAGTCCCTGGTAGAGTAGTCCCTGGTGGGGTCGTTCCTGGTGAGGTAGTCCCTGGTGGGATTGTCCCTGGTGGGGTTGTCCCTGGAGGTGTTGTGCCTGGACTAGTTCCAACTGCAAGTGAGAATGAAGACACCACACAGTGGATTTAATGGTGTGGATGGGGATGAAATATTCAATATCAGATAAATGTCAGTGAATCAAACCTTGTTTTTCGTAACACGCTTTCACTGTAGTTTCAGATACTTCTGGGGTATTTCCTGTTTTAGACGGCGTTATGGTTATTCGAATGTATGAACCAGGTACGCCATCTGGTGTCATCGTAGTTGTGTAATCTAGCTCAACTGGGCTTGATGTGTTTGGATCGGTTGGTGTGGTGACCTATATTAAAAGAAAATGGGTGAAAATTGGGTTGATTTCCATTCAAACGAACTTAGCATAAGATAGAGAGCAATTCAAGTCTAAAGTCAATACACGTTCGCTTCAACATACCTTCCTGTTTTTCCAAGTCGTTTTATCAACACTCGTTTCGACGACAACTTCATCAACATTCTTTACAACAACCGAAACATTGACAATTGTAATCGGAGTACCAGGCTTGTTTTCAATCTCCAATGTTACGGTTGGTGTTTTATCAGCAGGTGTTGGTGACCAGACTTTTGGACTTTTCTCAAAAACATCAGTTGATGTTTGTTGATTCGATGTTGTTGTCACTTTGACATCAGGACTGTTTGCATCGATGACAGTTTTCGTACAACGTTTTGCTAGATTGAGAACATTTTCAATTAGTTTTGATACAACTATTTTCTCTTATTTGTTGTTTGTACTCAATTGTCAATGTGCAAAGCTTACGTGTTGTTGTTGCTGGGGTTGAACCTGGAGGGGTTGTCCCTGGTGGGGTAGTCCCTGGTAGAGTAGTCCCTGGTGGGGTCGTTCCTGGTGAGGTAGTCCCTGGTGGGATTGTCCCTGGTGGGGTTGTCCCTGGAGGTGTTGTGCCTGGACTAGTTCCAACTGCAAGTGAGAATGAAGACACCACACAGTGGATTTAATGGTGTGGATGGGGATGAAATATTCAATATCAGATAAATGTCAGTGAATCAAACCTTGTTTTTCGTAACACGCTTTCACTGTAGTTTCAGATACTTCTGGGGTATTTCCTGTTTTAGACGGCGTTATGGTTATTCGAATGTATGAACCAGGTACGCCATCTGGTGTCATCGTAGTTGTGTAATCTAGCTCAACTGGGCTTGATGTGTTTGGATCGGTTGGTGTGGTGACCTATATTAAAAGAAAATTGGGTTGATTTCCATTCAAACGAACTTAGCATAAGATAGAGAGCAATTCAAGTCTAAAGTCAACACACGTTCGCTTCAACATACCTTCCTGTTTTTCCAAGTCGTTTTATCAAGACTCGTTTCGACGACAACTTCATCAACATTCTTTACAACAACCGAAACATTGACAATTGTAATCGGAGTACCAGGCTTGTTTTCAATCTCCAATGTTACGGTTGGTTTTTTATCAGCCGGTGTTGGTGACCAGACTTTTGGGCTTTTCTCAAAAACATCAGTTGATGTTTGTTGATTCGATGTTGTTGTCACTTTGACATCAGGACTGTTTGCATCGATGACAGTTTTCGTACAACGTTTTGCTAGATTGAGAACATTTTCAATTAGTAATGATTCAATTCGCCGCTCTTATCTGGTTCCTATATTCAATTGACATTTTGCAAAGCTTACGCTGTGTTGTTGCTGGAGTTGAACTTGGAATAGTGGTTCCAGGCGTGGTTGTCCCTTGTGGGGTTGTTCCTGGAGTAGTTCCAACTGCAATTTAGAATGAATAGACCACACCGCGTAATATTTTATATCGATGATTGGAATTAAATATTCATTGATATATCAGAAAAATGTCCGTAAATCAAACCTTGTTTTTCGTAACACGCTTTCACTGTAGTTTCAGATACTTCTGGTGTATTTCCTGTTTTAGACGGCGTTATGGTTATTCGAATGTATGAACCGGTTTCGCCATCTGGTGGTGAAGTAGATCCATAACCAACGTCAACTGTGTTTGATGTGGTTGAATCTGTAGGTGTGACGACCTACATTAAAACAGATAGGTGAAAATTAGGTTAATTTTTATTTTAACGAACTTAGATTAAGATAGAGAGTAATTTATGTCTAAAGTCAGTGAAAGTTCGCTTCAAAATACCTTCTTGTTTTTCCAATTCAATCCATCAGGACTCGTTTCGACTACAACTTCATCAACATTCTTTACAACAACCGAAACCTTGACAACTTTTACCGGAGTACCAGGCTTGTTTTGAATTTCCAATATTACGGTTGGTTTTGTATCAGCAGGTGTTGGGGACCAGACTTTTGGGCTTTTCTCAAAAACATCGGTTGAATTTGGTGAATTCGATGATGTTTCAACTTTGACATCAGTACTGGTAGCATCGATAACAGTGTGTTTACAATGTAATGCTAGATTTAGAATATTTTCAATTAGTTTTGATACAACTATTTTCTCTTATTTGTTGTTTGTACTCAATTGTCAATGTGCAAAGCTTACGTGTTGTTGTTGCTGGGGTTGAACCTGGAGGGGTTGTCCCTGGTGGGGTAGTCCCTGGTAGAGTAGTCCCTGGTGGGGTCGTTCCTGGTGAGGTAGTCCCTGGTGGGATTGTCCCTGGTGGGGTTGTCCTTGGAGGTGTTGTGCCTGGACTAGTTCCAACTGCAAGTGAGAATGAAGACACCACACAGTGGATTTAATGGTGTGGATGGGGATGAAATATTCAATATCAGATAAATGTTAGTGAATCAAACCTTGTTTTTCGTAACACGCTTTCACTGTAGTTTCAGATACTTCTGGGGTATTTCCTGTTTTAGACGGCGTTATGGTTATTCGAATGTATGAACCAGGTACGCCATCTGGTGTCATCGTAGTTGTGTAATCTAGCTCAACTGGGCTTGATGTGTTTGGATCGGTTGGTGTGGTGACCTATATTAAAAGAAAATGGGTGAAAATTGGGTTGATTTCCATTCAAACGAACTTAGCATAAGATAGAGAGCAATTCAAGTCTAAAGTCAATACACGTTCGCTTCAACATACCTTCCTGTTTTTCCAAGTCGTTTTATCAACACTCGTTTCGACGACAACTTCATCAACATTCTTTACAACAACCGAAACATTGACAATTGTAATCGGAGTACCAGGCTTGTTTTCAATCTCCAATGTTACGGTTGGTTTTTTATCAGCAGGTGTTGGTGACCAGACTTTTGGGCTTTTCTCAAAAACATCAGTTGATGTTTGTTGATTCGATGTTGTTGTCACTTTGACATCAGGACTGTTTGCATCGATGACAGTTTTCGTACAACGTTTTGCTAGATTGAGAACATTTTCAATTAGTTTTGATACAACTATTTTCTCTTATTTGTTGTTTGTACTCAATTGTCAATGTGCAAAGCTTACGTGTAGTTGTTGCTGGGGTTGAACCTGGAGGGGTTGTCCCTGGTGGGGTAGTCCCTGGTAGAGTAGTCCCTGGTGGGGTCGTTCCTGGTGAGGTAGTCCCTGGTGGGATTGTCCCTGGTGGGGTTGTCCCTGGAGGTGTTGTGCCTGGACTAGTTCCAACTGCAAGTGAGAATGAAGACACCACACAGTGGATTTAATGGTGTGGATGGGGATGAAATATTCAATATCAGATAAATGTCAGTGAATCAAACCTTGTTTTTCGTAACACGCTTTCACTGTAGTTTCAGATACTTCTGGGGTATTTCCTGTTTTAGACGGCGTTATGGTTATTCGAATGTATGAACCAGGTACGCCATCTGGTGTCATCGTAGTTGTGTAATCTAGCTCAACTGGGCTTGATGTGTTTGGATCGGTTGGTGTGGTGACCTATATTAAAAGAAAATGGGTGAAAATTGGGTTGATTTCCATTCAAACGAACTTAGCATAAGATAGAGAGCAATTCAAGTCTAAAGTCAATACACGTTCGCTTCAACATACCTTCCTGTTTTTCCAAGTCGTTTTATCAACACTCGTTTCGACGACAACTTCATCAACATTCTTTACAACAACCGAAACATTGACAATTGTAATCGGAGTACCAGGCTTGTTTTCAATCTCCAATGTTACGGTTGGTGTTTTATCAGCAGGTGTTGGTGACCAGACTTTTGGACTTTTCTCAAAAACATCAGTTGATGTTTGTTGATTCGATGTTGTTGTCACTTTGACATCAGGACTGTTTGCATCGATGACAGTTTTCGTACAACGTTTTGCTAGATTGAGAACATTTTCAATTAGTTTTGATACAACTATTTTCTCTTATTTGTTGTTTGTACTCAATTGTCAATGTGCAAAGCTTACGTGTTGTTGTTGCTGGGGTTGAACCTGGAGGGGTTGTCCCTGGTGGGGTCGTTCCTGGTGAGGTAGTCCCTGGTGGGGTTGTCCCTGGTGGGGTTGTCCCTGGAGGAGTTGTGCCTGGAGTAGTTCCAACTGCAAGTGAGAATGAAGACACCACACAGTGGATTTAATGGTGTGGATGGGGATGAAATATTCAATATCAGATAAATGTCAGTGAATCAAACCTTGTTTTTCGTAACACGCTTTCACTGTAGTTTCAGATACTTCTGGGGTATTTCCTGTTTTAGAAGGCGTTATGGTTATTCGAATGTATGAACCAGGTACGCCATCTGGTGTGATCGTAGTTGTGTAATCTAGCTCAACTGGGCTTGATGTGTTTGGATCGGTTGGTGTGGTGACCTATATTAAAAGAAAATGGGTGAAAATTGGGTTGATTTCCATTCAAACGAACTTAGCATAAGATAGAGAGCAATTCAAGTCTAAAGTCAATACACGTTCGCTTCAACATACCTTCCTGTTTTTCCAAGTCGTTTTATCAAGACTCGTTTCGACGACAACTTCATCAACATTCTTTACAACAACCGAAACATTGACAATTGTAATCGGAGTACCAGGCTTGTTTTCAATCTCCAATGTTACGGTTGGTGTTTTATCAGCAGGTGTTGGTGACCAGACTTTTGGACTTTTCTCAAAAACATCAGTTGATGTTTGTTGATTCGATGTTGTTGTCACTTTGACATCAGGACTGTTTGCATCGATGACAGTTTTCGTACAACGTTTTGCTAGATTGAGAACATTTTCAATTAGTTATGATTCAATCATTTTCTCTTATTTGCTTTATAGATTTAACTGTTAATGTGCAAAGCTTACGTGTTGTTGTTGCTGGAGTTGAACGAGGAGGAGTTGTCCCTGGTGGGGTTGTCCCTCGAGGTGTTGTGCCTGGAGTAGTTCCAACTGCAAGTGAGAATGAAGACACCACACAGTGGATTTAATGGTGTGGATGGGGATGAAATATTCAATATCAGATAAATGTCAGTGAATCAAACCTTGTTTTTCGTAACACGCTTTCACTGTAGTTTCAGATACTTCTGGGGTATTTCCTGTTTTAGACGGCGTTATGGTTATTCGAATGTATGAACCAGGTACGCCATCTGGTGTCATCGTAGTTGTGTAATCTAGCTCAACTGGGCTTGATGTGTTTGGATCGGTTGGTGTGGTGACCTATATTAAAAGAAAATGGGTGAAAATTGGGTTGATTTCCATTCAAACGAACTTAGCATAAGATAGAGAGCAATTCAAGTCTAAAGTCAATACACGTTCGCTTCAACATACCTTCCTGTTTTTCCAAGTCGTTTTATCAACACTCGTTTCGACGACAACTTCATCAACATTCTTTACAACAACCGAAACATTGACAATTGTAATCGGAGTACCAGGCTTGTTTTCAATCTCCAATGTTACGGTTGGTTTTTTATCAGCCGGTGTTGGTGACCAGACTTTTGGGCTTTTCTCAAAAACATCAGTTGATGTTTGTTGATTCGATGTTGTTGTCACTTTGACATCAGGACTGTTTGCATCGATGACAGTTTTCGTACAACGTTTTGCTAGATTGAGAACATTTTCAATTAGTTTTGATACAACTATTTTCTCTTATTTGTTGTTTGTACTCAATTGTCAATGTGCAAAGCTTACGTGTAGTTGTTGCTGGGGTTGAACCTGGAGGGGTTGTCCCTGGTGGGGTAGTCCCTGGTAGAGTAGTCCCTGGTGGGGTCGTTCCTGGTGAGGTAGTCCCTGGTGGGGTTGTCCCTGGTGGGGTTGTCCCTGGAGGTGTTGTGCCTGGACTAGTTCCAACTGCAAGTGAGAATGAAGACACCACACAGTGGATTTAATGGTGTGGATGGGGATGAAATATTCAATATCAGATAAATGTCAGTGAATCAAACCTTGTTTTTCGTAACACGCTTTCACTGTAGTTTCAGATACTTCTGGGGTATTTCCTGTTTTAGACGGCGTTATGGTTATTCGAATGTATGAACCAGGTACGCCATCTGGTGTCATCGTAGTTGTGTAATCTAGCTCAACTGGGCTTGATGTGTTTGGATCGGTTGGTGTGGTGACCTATATTAAAAGAAAATGGGTGAAAATTGGGTTGATTTCCATTCAAACGAACTTAGCATAAGATAGAGAGCAATTCAAGTCTAAAGTCAATACACGTTCGCTTCAACATACCTTCCTGTTTTTCCAAGTCGTTTTATCAACACTCGTTTCGACGACAACTTCATCAACATTCTTTACAACAACCGAAACATTGACAATTGTAATCGGAGTACCAGGCTTGTTTTCAATCTCCAATGTTACGGTTGGTTTTTTATCAGCAGGTGTTGGTGACCAGACTTTTGGACTTTTCTCAAAAACATCAGTTGATGTTTGTTGATTCGATGTTGTTGTCACTTTGACATCAGGACTGTTTGCATCGATGACAGTTTTCGTACAACGTTTTGCTAGATTTAAAGAATATTTTGTGTTAAATCAATTTCAACCTAAACGTAATTCCATAATTACTGCAAAAATTCGTACGCGCTGTTGTTGCTGGCGTTGTTACTGAAGGAGTGGTCCCAGGAGGACTTGTTCCAGGGCGAGTTGTTCCGGGAGACGTCGTTCCTGGAGGTGTCACAGATGGTCCTGGAGAACCACTTGTTGCTGGAAGATTTAAATGGTGATACATTAGAACAAAACTAATTATCTATTTCAGGATGTAATCTTTGTGCTAAAACGATAGGATATCAAAAATGGAAAATACCCATGCTAAAATGTATCCACACACCATAAAAATACGAATTCTGAAAATTTGCAGTCCACCTAAACATCCGATATGCTGTTTCGATGGATGATATACAACAATGTACGGTGAAAAAATACGAAACCACGAAAATAAATACGGTTCAGGTTATCAGTTTATGGACAACCATTATATGCAATGAGACGGGTAAGGGCTATGTAGAGTAAGTGATGGTGCGTTATACCAAATGGTACTTACGACGCTCGAATATGCAAGCCCAAACATACGCTTGAAGGTTCCAAGCACTGATGCCGAAATAGAACCTACGAGCCAGGAATCGAACCTTACTCGCACGAGTCTCCGGACTAAAATGTACTGTATTCGATACTTCCGTGTCGATCGATTTCACTAGATTCCATGACTTTGTGTCGACATCAAACCGTTCGATATCGATTAGTTTTGCACTAGTGTCTATTTGAAGTTTCACAACACCGGGTATTTCAGAAGTGGTATTGCTAAGGTCAATAGTAATAGATGGATGGACTGGACCCACCTGACTCAAAGGAATGCTAAAGGGAGCTGAACCGCGACCTAGGGCATTTGATGCACGAACTGTATCGATATTAGGATTCGACGTTATAGCTGAATCGGGAACAAGGTCTTTCCTATCATTGATTAACACCGTTTTGTCATTGCATTCTGAAGTTGTGGCAGATGGCGATGTGTTTTGTAAAGTTACTAAAACTGAACCTACTGTTGATGGATTTTTAATAGTGCTACTGACCAAATCTAAGGTTGCTGAGGTGTAGGCATTTGTAATGCTGGAAGCACTATTTGTTGTTGATTCTTGGTCATGTCCAATCGTACTTGAAGTAATCGATGGGGTTGGCAGGGACGCAGATGAACTTACAAATATTGATCCATGTGCACCAATAGTAGTGGGAGTACCTTGGGAATGAGGAGACGGAGTAAATATAATCCTTGGTGTAGACGGACCAGAAAATGAACTTCCTGGTAAGTTGGGTTGCGGCAATGAAGTTGAACCAGTTACCGATGGTTCACCAGTTACAGATGTGACTGGCGTTGTTCCGCCTGGTGTATTTCTAACAGGGATTATAGTACCAGGAGATGTAGTAACAGATATAACTGGTGGTGTTGTGCTTGCTGTAGTACTAACAGTGGATAAAGTTAAACCGGATTCAGTAGTTACTGATGGTTCACTAGGAGGTGTAGTTACAGATGTAACTGGCGGTGTTGTACCCGGTGTACCACTTACAGTGGATGGAGTTGAACTAGATTCAGTAGTTACTGATGGTTCACTAGATGTATTTACCGATGTGACTGGTGGTGTTGTGCCTGGTGTACTACTAACAGGGGGTAAAGTTGAACCAGATTCAGTAGTTACTGATGGTTTACCAGGATGTGTAGTAACAGATATAACTGGTGGTGTTGTGCCTGGTGTACCACTAACAGTGGATAAAGTTGAACCGAACTCAGTAGTTACTGATGGTTCCCTAGGAGGTGTAGTAACAGATATAACTGGTGATGTTGTGCTTGCTGTAGTACTAACAGTGGATAAAGTTGAACCAGATTCAGGAGTTACCGATGGTTCGGCAGGAGATGTAGTTGGAGATGTGATTGGTGGTGTTGTGCCTGGTGTACCATTCACAGTGGAGTGAGTTGAACTAGATTCAGTGGTTACCGATGGTTCGAAAGGAGATGTAGTTGCAGATATAACTAGTGGTGTTGTGGTTACTGTAGTACTAACAGTGGATAAAGTTGAAACGGATTCAGTAGTTACTGATGGTTCACTAGATGTAGTTACAGATGTAACTGGTGGTGTTCTGCCTGGTGTGCCAGTAACAATGGGTATAGTTGAACTAGATTTAGTACTTACTGACGGTTCACTAGAAGGTGTAGTTACAGATGTAACTGGTGGTGTTGTACCCGGTGTACTACTAACAGTGTATTGAGTTAAACTTGATTCAGTAGTTACTGATGGTTCGCTTGGAGCTGTAGTAACTAGTGGTGTTATGCCTGGTGTACTACCAGCAGTGGGCAAAGTTGAACCAGTATCAGAAGTTATTGATGGTGCACTAGGAGATGTATTTACAGATGTAACCGGTGTTGTTGTGCCCGATGTTCTATTAACAGTGGATAAAGTTGAACCATATTCAGTAGTAACTGGTGGTTCGCTAGGAGCTGTAGTAACCGATGTCACTGGTGGTGTTGTGCCTGGTGTACTTAAAACAGTGGGAGAAGTTAAAACAGATCCAGTAGTTACTGATGGTTCACTAAGAGCTGTAGTAACCGATGTAACTAGTGGTGTTGTGCCTGGTGTTCCACTAGCAGTGGGTAAAGTTGAACTAGATTCAGTAGTTACTGATGGTTCACTAGGAGATGTAGTTACAGATGTGACTGGTGTTGTTGTGCCTGGTGTACCTCTAATAGTAGATGAAGTTGAACCGGAAACAGTAGTTACTGCCAGTGGTGTCGTTGTGTCAGGGGTGTAAGTAACGGTTGGTACTTTTTTCATAATGCTGGTTGGTGTAACTTTAAGTGAAGAAGTGCCTGTAACTGCACCCACTGGAGTCGATACTACTCTAGGTATAGAGGTTATGGCTGGCGATCCACTAAGAGTGGGTCCTGTTGTGGTAATACTGGGTACATTTTTCCATGTAGTCCAAGCAATAAATGTTGGTCTAGACAGATGAACAGTTGATTCCGATGGAACGGATGTCTTTGGAATCGTAGTCTTATGTCGTGTTTCTGTCCCGATGGAGATAGTTGTGGCCGTGGTTGTTGTTGGTAAGCTAGGATATGTCACTCTTTTCAGATCTATACAAGCCTTAATTTCCGCAACAAGATGTTGCTCGTCATTATCGAGGAATGCAACTGGTATGAGTCGTATTTTAGATGTCGTCAACTCCGGTTGAAATGTTGCCACTTTATCGATGGTTACGTTGACGGTTTTTGCAACTTTCCATACGTTATTTGATGGATCGAGGTATTCTATATGTACAAGTCTGGCATTCGTATCTATTTTGACTTCAGTTATTCCCGGGATACTTGCCGCATTATATCCGATATGTATTTCTACAAAACTTCTCTTTGTCCCAACTTTGTTCGTCCATGGACCAATGTCGCCTCGACTCAGCACACCTATTGCCCTGTGGCTGGTTGGATAGGAGTATATTGCACAATCGGGCACCAAATCACGTCTTTCGTTGATCAAGACAGATTTTTCAATACAGTTTTTTAATTTGTTTGGTGTCTCAGTCGACGAAGGAATGGTAGGTGCGGTTGAGGTTGTTTTTGCTATTGTGGTTGGTACATCGGTTATTTCAGGTCTGTTTGGACTGTAAGTGATAGCTTTCTGCGTAATAGTTGGTTGTATGGTAGGTGGAGATTTCGTTAGACGAGTAGCTAGCTTTGAGCTGTATGGTGTAATCCTTACTGTGGGAATAGTTGAACCGGCTAGACTGCTTTCTGGCAACTCACTGCTGGTTGGTAATGTTGAACCGGATACAGTAGTTACTGATGGTACACTAGGAGGTGTAGTTACAGGTGTAACAGGTGTTGCACCTGGTGAACCGCTATCACTAGGTAAAGTTGAACTAGATTCAGTTGTTACTGATGTTTCACCAGCAGATGTGGTAAGAGATGGAACTGATGGTTTTGTGCCTGGTGTACCACTAGTGGATTCAGTTGAACCGGGTTCAGTAGTAACTGATGGTTCACTAGATGTAATTATAGATGTAAGCGGTGTTGTTGCAGCTGGTGTACCACTAACTGTGGATGGAGTTGAACCAGATTCAAAAGATACTGATGGTTCACCAGGAGATGTAGTTAGAGATGTGACTGGTGGTGTTGTGCCTGGTGTGCCACTAACAATGGGTAAAGTTGATCCAGATTCAGTAGTTACTGATGGCACAATAGGAGCAGAGGTTACAGATGTAATGGGTGATGTTGTGCCTGGTGTATGTCTAACAGTGGATTGAGTTGAACCGGAAACAGTAGTTACAGATGGTTTACCAGGAGGTGTAGTTACAGATGTTACTGGTGATGCTGTGCCTGGTGTATTTCTAACAGTGGATTGAGTTGGACTTGATTCAGTAGTGACTGATGGTTCACTAGATGTAGTTATAGATGTTATTTGTGGTGTTGTGCCTGGTGTACCACTAATAGTGGGTAAAGTTGACCTGGAAATAGTAGTTACTGACAGTGGTTTTGTTGTGCCAGGTGTGTTGGCAACGGTTGGTAATATTTTCATAGTGCTGGCGGATGTAACTTCAAGTGATGAAGTCATTGTTACTATACCCACTGGAGACGTTACAAATGTAGATATAGAAGTGATAGCTGGTGATCCACTTATAGTGGGTTCTGCTGTCGCAGATGAACCGGGTGTATTTGTCCATGTAGTCCTTGCTGCAAATGTTGGTTTAGAACGGCGAACAGTAGTTTCTGGTGCAACGGATGTCTTTGGAATCGTACTTGTATGTTGTGTTTCTGTCCCAGTGGTGGTTGTTGTCGCTGTGCTTGGTAAACTAGGATATGTTACTCTTTTCAGATCTATACAAGCCTTGATTTCCGCAACAAGATGTTGCTCGTCATTATCGAGGAATGCAACTGGTATGAGCCGTATTTTAGATGTCGTCAACTCCGGTTGAAACGTTGCCACTGTATCGATAGTTTTGTTGACAGTCTCTGCAACTTTCCATACGTTATTTGATGGATCGAGGTATTCTATATGTACAAGTCCGGCATTCGTATCTATTTTGACTTCAGTTATTCCCGGGATACTTGCCGCATTATATCCGATATCTATTTCTACAAAACTTCTCTTTGTCCCAACTTTGTTCGTCCATGGACCAATGTCGTCTCGACTCAGCACACCTATTGCCGTGAGACTGGGTGGATAAGAGTTTATTGCAGAATCGGGCACCAAATCACGTCTTGCGTTGATCAAGACAGATTTTTCAATACAGTTCATCAATTTGCTTGGTGTCCCAGTCGAAGGAAGAATGGTAGGTGCGGGTGATATGGTTGTCGCTATTGTAGTTGGTACGTCAGTTATTTCAGGTCTGTTTGTACTAAGAGTGGTAGCTTTTCGGTTACTAGTTGGTATCATGGTAGTGGGAGGTTTAGTTAAATGAGTAGCTAGCTTTGAGCTGTATGGTGAGATCCAAACAGTGGGAATGGTTGAAACAGCAAGACTGCCTTCTGGTGTATCACTAACAGTTGGTGAAGTTGAACTAGATTCAGTAATTACTGTTGGATTACTAGATGAAGTTACAGATGTAACTGGTGGTGTTGTGCTTGGTCTACCACTAACACTGGGTAAAGTTGAACCGGGTTCGGTAGATATCAATGGTTCACTAGGAGATGTAGTCACATATGTAACTAGTTGTGTTGTGCCCAATGTACCACTAACACTGGGTAAAGTTGAACTAGATTCGGTAGTTACTAATGGTTCGCTAGGAGCTGTAGTAACTAGTGGTGTTGTGCCTGGTGTACCACTAACACTGGGTAAAGTTGAACCGGATACAGTAGTTACTGACGGTTCACTAGGAGATGTAGTTACAGATGTAACCGGTGGTGTTGCGCCTGGTGTACCACTATCAGTGGATAAGCTTGAACTAGATTCAGTCGTTACTGACGGTTCACCAGGAGGTGTAGCAACAGATGTTACTGGTGGTGTTGTGCCTGGTGTACCACTAGCAGTGGGTAAAGTTGAACTAGATTCAGTAGTTACTGGTGGTCCACCAGGAGATGTAGGTACAGATGTAACTGGTGTTTTTGTACCTGGGTAACTGCCAGCAGTAGGTAATTTTGAACTAGATTCAGTAGTTACTGATGGTTCACTAGATGTAGTTACAGATGTAACTAGTTGTGTTGTGCCTGGTGTACCACTAGCAGTGGGTAAAGTTGAACTAGATTCAGTAGTTACTGATGGTTCACTAGATGTAGTTACAGATGTAACTGGTGGTGTTGCGCTTGGGGTACCACTAATACTGGGTGAACTTGACCTAGATTCAGTAGTTACTGATGGTTCACTAGGAGGTGTAGCAACAGATGTTACTGGTGGTGTTGAGCCTGGTGTACCACTATCGGTGGATAAAGTTGAACCAGAATCAGTAGTTATTGATGGTTTACCAGGAGATGTAGTTGCAGATGTAACTAGTTGTGTTGTGCCTGGTGTACCACTAGCAGTGGGTAAAGTTGAACCAGAATCAGTAGTTATTGATGGTACACTAGGAGATGTAGTTGCAGATGTAACTGGTGGAGTTGTGCCTGGTTTACTACTAACACTGGGTAAAGTTGAACTAGATTCAGTAGTTATTGATGGTTCACTAGGAGATGTAGTTACAGATGTAACTGGTGGTGTTGCGCCTGGTGTACCACTATCAGTGGATAAGCTTGAACTAGATTCAGTCATTACTGACGGTTCACTAGATGTAGTTACAGATGTAACTGGTGGTGTTGCGCCTGGTTTACCACTATCAGTGGATAAGCTTGAACTAGATTCAGTCGTTACTGATGGTACACTAGGTGAAGGTACAGATGTAACTGGTGGTGTTCTGCCTGGTGTACCACTATCAGTGGATAAGCTTGAACTAGATTCAGTCGTTACTGACGGTTCACTGGGAGAGGTATTTACAGATGTTACTGGTGGTGTTGTGCCTGGTGTACCACTAGCAGTGGGTAAAGTTGAACTAGATTCAGTAGTTACTGGTGGTGCACTAGGAGATGTAGTCACAGATGTTACTGGTGGTGTTGCGCCTGGGGTACCACTAACACTGGGTGAACTTGACCTAGATTCAGTAGTTACTGATGGTTCACTAGGAGGTGTAGTAACAGATGTTACTGGTGGTGTTGTGCTTTCTGTCGTACTAACAGTGGATAAAGTTGAAACGGATTCAGTAGTTACTGATGGTTCACTAGGAGGTGTAGTAACAGATGTTACTGGTGGTGTTCTGCCTGGTGTACCACTATCAGTGGATAAAGTTGAACCAGAATCAGTAGTTATTGATGGTTTACCAGGAGATGTAGTTGCAGATGTAACTAGTGGTGTTGTGCCTGGTTTACTACTAACACTGGGTAAAGTTGAACCAGAATCAGTAGTTATTGATGGTACACTAGGAGATGTAGTTGCAGATGTAACTGGTGGTGTTGTGCCTGGTGTACCACTATCAGTGGGTAAAGTTGAACCAGAATCAGTAGTTATTGATGGTTTACCAGGAGATGTAGTTGCAGATGTAACTGGTGGTGTTGTGCCTGGTGTACCACTAGCAGTGGGTAAAGTTGAACTAGATTCAGTAGTTACTGGTGGTGCACTAGGAGATGTAGTTACAGATGTAACTGGTGGTGTTGTGCCTGGTTTACTACTAACACTGGGTAAAGTTGAACTAGATTCAGTAGTTACTGATTGTTCACTAGGAGATGTAGTTACAGATGTAACTGGTGGTGTTGTGCCTGGTTTACTACTAACACTGGGTAAAGTTGAACTAGATTCAGTAGTTATTGATGGTTCACTAGGAGATGTAGTCACAGATGTAACTGGTGGTGTTGCGCCTGGTGTACCACTATCAGTGGGTAAAGTTGAACTAGATTCAGTAGTTACTGGTGGTGCACTAGGAGATGTAGTTACAGATGTAACTGGTGGTGTTGTGCCTGGTGTACCACTGGCAGTGGGTAAAGTTGAACTAGATTCAGTAGTTACTGATGGTTCACTAGATGTAGGTACAGATGTAACTGGTGGTGTTGCGCCTGGTGTACCACTAACACTGGGTGAACTTGACCTAGATTCAGTAGTTACTAATGGTTCACTAGGAGATGTAGTAACAGATGTTACTGGTGGTGTTGTGCCTGGTGTACCACTATCAGTGGATAAAGTTGACCTAGATTCAGTAGTTACTGATGGTTCACTAGGAGATGTAGTAACAGATGTTACTGGTGGTGTTGTGCCTGGTGTACCACTATCAGTGGATAAGCTTGAACTAGATTCAGTCGTTACTGACGGTTCACTGGGAGATGTATTTACAGATGTTACTGGTGGTGTTGTGCCTGGTGTACCACTAGCAGTGGGTAAAGTTGAACTAGATTCAGTAGTTAATGGTGGTGCACTAGGAGATGTAGTTACAGATGTAACTGGTGGTGTTGTGCCTGGTGTACCACTAACAGTGGATAAACTTGAACTAGATTCAGTAGTTACTGATGGTACACTAGGTGAAGGTACAGATGTTACTGTTGGTGTTGTGCCTGGTGTACCACTAACAGTGGATAAACTTAAACTAGATTCATATGTTACTGATGGTTCACTAGGAGATGTAGGAGATGTGACTGGCGGTGTTGAACGTGGTGGACCACTAACACTGGGTATGGTTGAACTGGTTTCAGTAGTTACTGATGGTTTACTAGGAGATGTAGTTACATATACAACTGACGGTGTTGTGACTAGTTTGCCACTAAGGGTTGTTGTAACTTGTGGCGTAGAAGGTGCCGTAGTGGTTGTTTGAGCTGCTGGAAAAAAATACATTAAAACAAAATCATTATGGCATAAAAATATTCTTTATCTAGTCACGAGGAATGTAAATACACAATGTATGAAGTGAATTAATTAGGGAATGAATTCTACGATGTTTTGTTAAACCTACGGTCGTAAATTATATATTCAAATGGCAACCAGGGTGCCGAACTTTTTCTTCTTTATGAGATAACAGGTTTTAATTCATAGATATTACGGTAAAAACTTTGATATTCCATAAGTATGAAAAAGGTTTGGTTTAAAACTGGTTAAAGCTAAGTAGCTTACTTTTGTATAATTGTCGTTGCAGAGGGTGGAAGGTGTGTAGTTGTGTGAAGCTGTGTCATTGTGGAGGTCAAAGGGTGGGTTGGTGCGGGTTGGTTTAATCGCGAGGGTTGGTGGAGTACAGGATCGGTATTACCAACTGGTGTCATCTTCTGATATTTCTTCTCCCAAATAACTGCTCTCGATATAGATAAAGCTCTTTGAACAAGCATCACAGCAGGATTTGCAGACAAAGTAAAACGAATTGTTGAAATATGAATGAATCAAACTGATACAAGATGAGAAAGTACATGACCACCAGAATCATCAAATATGAACTCAAAACTGAGGCAATAAGAACCGATGACATGCTGGTTTTAGTTGACAGGCATGCTTGAGTTTCGAATAGGTTCACGGCTGTTGGCATCTAGAGTGAAACGGGTAAACCCTCAAAAAAGTGGAAGGCTTTAAACAAAAAGTTCGTCATAGGAACGAACACAATAGGGAATAAGCCTCGCGATATTAGGTCTGTTAATAGGTTGGTAGAAAAACATCTCGGAAAAATCAAATAAGTAATTCATTTCATGGGCATTGGCAATAAAGCAGCATTTGAGAGGATTGGATCATTCGTGAATGAACAAAAACTGGAAACAAGATGCAAAAACGGGTTGTTAGGAATTATAGGATTGGCATTCGTGTGTAAAACTTACGGGGCTCGATGCATGCCCAGATTTTAGCCGTCAGGTACACTTTCGTAGCCGATGGGTCAATCGTGTCTTTAGCAACTAACCGAAACTTGGGCCCATCAACGCCATCGCCTAGATCGATTTTGCCGCCGTTGTTTTCGGTCGAAACAGTTTTCGCGACTTTCCACTTATTTGTGGCTGTGTCGTAAACCTCGACGTCGATAGTTTTAATGTTTGTATCGACTTCTAGTTTGGTTAATTTCGGTATCGACGCGCTATTGGCGGTAAGATCTAGTGTCAATGCGGCGGGCTTATCGCCGGTTTTGGGCTTCAAGATAACCCACTGGGTCGCGTTTCCTCGATTCAAAGCGCCCAGTACAGACGTTAGTGACTCGGGTGACCCATCGGCCGGCGTAGCTGACACCTGACTATCGGAAACTAATCCTGGCTTATCGTTTATAAGAACAGCTTCTTCCTTGCAAGTTTCTGTAAATCATAATACACGTAGAACGTCATATGTGTCGTTCATAATTCTTCAATCTCAATCATTAACGACATTAATGAATAGATTCGCAAAACTTTGCGATAAGTATTTGTCAATACCACTTTTAGAATTCTGTGAAATTCCGCCGATACTGAGGTGATATTTTACCGGATTCACGTTAACCAAAAAATCACAAGCAGTTATAACTCTGTGGCAACCAATATTTCCTGAATTCAACTCTTTCAGACTAGGAATGACCTATGAATCAGTAGAAACTTACTTTGTGGTGGAGTCGACACTGTAGTTGATGCTAAAATGGAAAATAGAAAGTAGATGTACTTGACATATAGAGATATACGATGATGGTTGAGTTTATAGATAAGCAATGGGTGAGGCAACAATCACATATAGCATCTGCAACTTCCCCTTCATTTTAAAGCGACCTAAAATGCGTCTAAAAGCAGGATAAATGTTACATTAATATCAACAAATGAACGCTGTAAGTAGTCACTGGAATTCTGCAAGGAGAAAAGACAAACATAGGATTAAAGCCTTTGTCCGACAGAGACAATTACTAGTACACACTACTGCGATAAGTTGGGACGAACAATTATTGCAGAAGCGCTACAAATACTTTTGCTAACTCTAAAAGCTGTCCATGTACCTAGAAGCAAAGGCATATAATTTCTCCGGACAATTCCAGGTTACAACATAGCGACTGGAATCCCCGTATCCTGAATCCGTGTTCACTGCTCTAAATTTGATGCAAGACTTGTCTGTTCGCTATCCAATCAAACATTATGTCACTGTAGCCTAGCCGGCGACTTCACAGTCTGGATTTCCCCGAACCAGAAATTTGGGGTTAAGCTCCGTGTGATTTTATTGAAACCGTTAGCTATACCAGGTTTAAGGTGATACCATTGCATGCAAAATGGGTCTGCGAAACTGCACTAGATAGCGATAACATTTTTCTGTTCTAATCATTCCGCACTCACTTGGTTCAATGCATGCGAACACTTGGATTTTCACTTCATACGCATCGATGACGTTAATTGGATATTGTCTAAGATTCTTTGCGATAAGTCGGAACTTCGTCGCAGGCAGTGTTGGCCGAAACAGTAGCGAAGTACGTAAAGTGCCGATCGGCTTCCATTTGCCGACATTGTCGATAATTTCAACATCGAATGCTTCGATGCCTTTCGTACTGGCAGCAAGTGCGAAAAGTTGTGGAACTCCGGCTGCTTTTTTCGCCAAGTCGAATGTAAAAATTGGATCTTTGCCAGCTGTATCATTTTGTGAGAATGTCAACATATTTTGTCCCCCTCGTCCGAGGATGCTATATGGTTTTGCCACGGACGGGTTTTCTGTCGTGATCTGATCGTTGCCGAATAGATCGGTTCTATCGTTGATTTGGACTACATTTTTTGAACTACAGGCTGAAATTCAAATATCGTAAAAAGCTGATGACAATGAAAGCTCATGTTGAAAAGGCACGTACAGATATATACACACGCAAGCATACGACGCGTGAACTAGATCTTACATCATTCTCTATCGAGAGATGGAGAGAAATGTGTATCTAGAGATTGAAAGCGGTGATAGCATTTACATCCATTCCTTTAAAGAAGTCTTCGTTTAATGATATTATTGGCATGAAATAATTCATTATGTGTATATTGAAAAAGCTACCCCAATCAGGAAGCGCGTCTAGAACTTTTTTTTCCAGTTCACTTACTCGGCGGTGTCGTTGTCGCCAGTGTGGACGGTCCTGGTGTTGTTGTGAGAATTGTTGTAGTTGGAATTGTAGTTGGTTTTGAAGTAGCTGAAAAAACCGAACTATATTGGTAAAAGTTGTTTTCCTTCCTTTTGCGCGTGCTCATCATATAAGTCAAGAGCAATTTATGAAAACAGAGCGTTGATCATAGATTATATCATCATCTGCCTCGTTTAGCTGGAATGTTTGGAAATTATTTATTTACTGCTTTATTGGACCTACACTCGATGATATTCTAGGTTCTGTTTATTGAACTCACCCGGTTCCATACAGACAGAAATCTGTACCGTTATGTGTATAATCGAGTTCTCGAGATCTATTGGAAGCTCAGTTGCGATCAACCGAAATTTCGTTGTCGCTACTGCTGGTTCAAACAGGGCTTCGTCATTTTTGATATTAGAATCTGGTACTTTGACCCATTCGCCGTTGTTTCCAACGACCTCTAATGCGAATTTCCTTATATTTGTGTCGACCATAATGTGAACAAGTTGTGGAACTCCGGTCGCTTTTTTCGCCAAGTCGAACGTGAAAATTGGACCTTTGCCAGATACACTTCGTTGTGGAAACGCCAACATTGTTTTTCCTCCTCGTCCGATGATGTTGTACGGTTCTGACACAGACGGGTTTTCTGTCGTGACCTGATCGTTGCCGAATAAATCAGGCCGGGCGTTGATAACGATAGCGTCCGCTCGTTTGCAGGAGGGCTGAGCTGAAATTCATAACAACCGACGATATGTGTATGTGTGCTGCGTGTTATAGGGGCTAAAACTGTCTCTACAATCGTGTGCACAACTTAATGTCATAAACTGCACTTCGATTTAAACCAACAACTTCGGAATCAAAACATATATCAGACAAAATACAAAATTGGTTTCATCATTTCTATCCGAAAGTACATCTACGCCTGATTTCCAGTGCACTTACTAGGTGGCGCTGTTGTCACCGTTGTGGATGGTGCTGGGGTTGTGGCAACTATTGTCGTAGTTGGAATTGTAGTTGGTTTCGATGTAGCTGGAAAAAACCGAACTATATTGGAAGAAATTCCTTCCTTTTGTATTCATCAGATTGAAAGCATCGTCTGAACATCGTAATAGAACGATTTGTGAAAATGGGGTGGAGGTCATCAAAATGAAATCGTGGTCAAAAGCTTAGGTTGAACAGATTCTTTCACGAGAAGATTCGTAGAATAGCCGTGTTAACCGGGTGTAGAATAAATAATTAAACGAGTAGTATTATGTATTTGACGAACGAGCTTTCACTGCTAATGTATACATTAGCTTCATCGGTCGAATGAGTATAGTACATAGGCCTACTACTCGTCTCGATATAGATTTTATCATGTGCCCAGTGTACTGAATTAGCATATTTCCTATCATGGACGCTTGTGAAAATATTCAACTGCTTTGATGACCTCCACCCGACGATATCCTAGGTTCTGTTTGATGAACTCACCAAGTTCCATACAGACAAAAACTTGTACCCCTATGTTTATAATTGGAGACTCTGGTAGCTTAGTTGCGATCAACCGAAATTTCGTTGTCGCTATTGCTGGTCCAGACAGGGCTTCATACTTCTTTATACTAAAATTTGGTACTTTGACCCATTCGCCGTTATTTCCAACGACCTCTAATGCTAATTTCTGTATATTCGTGTAGACCTCAAGGTCCTCAAGTTGTGGCACTCCGGCCGCTTTTTTCGCCAAGTCGAAAGTAAAAATTGGATCTTTGCCGGATGTTTCGCTTCTTTGAAAGATCAACGACGCTACTCCTTCTCCTCGACCGATGATGTTGTACGGTTCTGACACAGACAGGTTTTCTGTCGTGACCTGATCGTTGCCGAACATAGCAGGCCAGTTGTTGATGCGGATAGCATTCGCTCGATTACAGGTGGGCTGAGCTGAAATTCATAATGGCCCACAATTGGTGTATGTACGATGGTGTGGAACAACTTAAGAATCAGTTGAAATCTGTCCACGTCATGGTCAGATGCAAAATTATAACGATTTGAAATTTCGATTGTAACCCACGAATTCGGAATTGATATTCAATTGGAACGGTTTAATAGTTTCAAACTCTCGAATTTTCACCGAAGATTCATTATTTTACACGCGATTTTTTCGTTCATTAAACGCGCATTTTCTGGCAAAAGTATCGAGCTCTTTCTCTATCAATCAGATCGGAGCCATTGGCATTGTTTCAAATATTGCTTAAACCAAGTGCCGAACGAAATACAGAACAAGTTTCAGATATTCATATCCGAAAGTATATCTTGGGAGAGTTTTCCTGGGCACTTACTAGGTGGCACTGTTGTCGCCGTTGTGGATGATGCTGGGGTTGTGGCAGCTATTGTTGTAGTTGATGGAGTAGTTGGTTTTATGGTTGCTGGAAAAAAATCGGAACATTTTCGTGCGAATTCATCGATCAAAGAGATGATTTTGACGACTAAGAGTTAAATAAACAAGCAGTGAAGTAGATTGAATTGAAGTCGACTTCAATTGGAGGACTTCTTCATCGTGCAAACGTTCTCTCTGAAATTCAAAACATCTGACGAAAATCATCAAAATTGTCCTCAGAAAAAGTTGTTACAAAAAATTCAATCAGTCAACTGAAAATGAGTATACTAATAATGAAATTGGACCCGGTTCCAAAAGATGGTTGAAAATGCTTTTGAAATCGTATAAATCTTAACCAAATACAGTGAATTTAGATTCGTGAGCCCTAACGAAAAACCCCATCGGCAGTCTAAGCGTCAGATTAAACCAATTCTCACGGAACCAGATCCTGGGACTTTACTCGTTAACATTTATTGAAATGACGAATAAAAAGTTTGTTTTTTATCATGGAAAATAATAAAAAATATAGCGCACACTCACTTGATGGTACAGGTGTCGTGGGTGTTGGTCCCGTAGTTGTAGGTGTTAGTGTTGATGAGCCTGAAATGTTGTTTTTGTTTATATACTAGAGGTATGTGTCGTCGTGTTTCAGTGGGTTTATATGTATATGAATGTGAAAAACGAATTCGTGATTGCATTTTACGCGGCACGGTTGCTCTATAAGTTGAATTATGTTGACTTCGAGCACTGCTAGAAACCAATCTCGATCAGGTTTCTTTGCGAAGTACTCAGAGTTCGATTTTATTTATATACTTTCATAGAAAAAAGTTCTTTTTAAAGAAGTGTTAGGATGATCTGTAAATGAAGTATGCTTTCGGGCTCTGAAGGCTTTAACTGAGGACAGAGTCACCCGGATCCAGTTCCACAGTTGTGAGTTTGAGTTTACTCTCCAGATAGAATAAGTTCATCTTCGATGAATTAACACTTAAAAAAACCTTTAAACTCAGTACCGTACCGTGAAACGGGTTCCAGACGATGACGTTAAGCTTGTTGTATGTTTAACTCAATTGGTTAACATAAAATCCAATACTTACTCGGCGGTCGGCAGACACAACATCCAGTCGACGGCGAGATATCTTTCACAAGTCCCTGATTTAAGAAATATCGAGAAAACAGAGTTAAGATATCGTCGTAACGAATTCGAATGCCTTATATTAAAAATACATGTATTGTTGCTAATATGTAATCTGATTATATCAAAACTATAACAAAGCATCTTATGATAGCAAAGCGCAAATCATCAGCTAAAATCAAATTAACGAATCGTCCTGTTGCTTGTAATTTCAACTATGTTTTGACGAGGCCGCGTTAATAACGTTGTAATATATGAGTCAGTTGCATAAGTCATGGCTTAGGTTAAGCTCATCTTGGTTTTGACAAGCAGCGCAACACCAGTCTATGGCCATCTCAGTTCAGCCAGGGAAGTGTGACTTCCCCGGTTCAGCTAACAATCATTTCACGTCGGTTTTATTAACAGCGAAAGACATTTCCCTATTCCGTAAGTCATATGTCGTATGTCATATGCTGTTGAATGTACTTACGGGGCTACACTGTTCTGTATTGCAGTCTTTACCGCACGTTACTGATCCGTTTATACATGTACATTCGATGCATTTCGTTTTGTTCCAAACATCACCGTCCTATCAATAGAAAACACGAACACATATATTCATATATTACTGAAGATGGATATTATAAATAATAATCAAAACGTTGATCGAATGTTAAGCCCAATGAAATTCGGATTTCTTTTTTACTTTGCTTTGTGTAGGATTCAATGTTATTCAATGACAAGACCATATCCAAAACAATATTTGAACAACTGGTCGATTTGCTCATGAATTGCTACGACGTTCTAGGTGCCTGTTGGAGTAATCATTTGGGAGCAATCAAATGATTACAATGATTTACTCAAATGATTACTCCACGGTTTGACGTCTAGAGCTGATGACATTACTCTCGTAGATGAAATCTTGTTCATACTTACAGCACGTTCAACTGGCGGTTTACCAGGTACGGTAGACTGTTCCAAGCAAGGGCAATTCCGTTCATCCGACCCGTCCGCGCAGTCGATTTTCTTGTTACATTTATCAACCTTTTTAAAGCACTGTTTACAATCATCGCACCGCATGTACGTGCTGTCTGCGCACTCGACGCAAGGCGAGGTTGTTGGCGAGCTCGGTGGGACTACTGGAGTTGTCGCAGTTGAAGCTGGACTACTGACGGGAGTGGTTGTGTGCGGCACTGTAGTGGTTATCGGGGGCGTAGTCGGAACTAGAACAAAAAGCCAAATACATCGTTATATGTTATATCATCTTTATGTATTACCAGGGCGATAATATTGCGGAAAATGTATGTACAACGCGTTGAAAGGTGACAAAATCCTAAATTTCCAAATGACCGAGGAAAGATTATGTAAGATTTCTACATATCTAGTTACATAGATGTACATAAAAAATGTATTCTACACGGTTTATTTTTCTCGAATATTTCTTAATTGTAATCATTCCAATAATCTAATCATTGCGGATGAATAAAGAACATATTTTGAACTGAATTCGAATGAATTATCAACATAAATATAAGACATCCGGATAGAGAGACCTCAACTATATCATATTCAACTTACGTTTCTTGCAGTGACAACAGTCATTTGGATTATTCACCAATGTTGTCTAAAACAAAACAAAAAAAAACAATTTCAATCAGTGATATTATACACTGATTACAAAGGTTCGAGGAAGGCCTAATCTTTTCTTGGCCCAGACGACAACAGATACTATACTAACCCCTGTTCTACAAGTAATTGAACAGATTATCGTGCATTTGAGCGTGCACCCTAGATCGTACGTGCATGTTTCGTCACAGGTCACTGTGCCATTATATTTCCTCGTGAACGGCTTGCCGATCTACGAAACAATATCATGCGTATCATTTATTACATCGTATCATTATTAACCATTATTAGAACAACAGCAATAACAATAACAATAACAATAACAATAACAATAACAATAACAATAACAATAACAATAACAATAATAATAATAATAATGATGATAATAAAATGCTAGTGAAATTTACATCAAACATTTGCAGTTGTCAAGAAGCACCAAATCTTTTTTTCAATATCAGCATCATGATACATAGATCAATATAGAAAACCATCTTGAAAATAAGGTCCAAAAATTGCAAATTGAGATGATTCAAAATTCAAAGGTTTTCACGAGAACGAACATGATTCTTACCGGGTACGTATCGTTGCCTTGTCCACATACACAATCGGTATGGTTGACACATTTTCCTTGGTCATCGACGACCATATCAGTGGGACACATGCAGCATTTACCTGCACGAAAAAATAAAACAATATTCCTATGGCAATTGGATATTTCTGGAGATTATTAAACGAAAATAGAAATAATCTCATCGCGACCTCGGTATAGCTGCACTGAAATATTACTGACTTATATCGGCCGAATAATCGTAGATAAGAAAATGTCCCTACTGATGTTATTACTTCACCGCCTATAAACATCTTGAAGTATTTCGTAAAAATTAACTAATCAATAAATTACATTTTATCTACCGAAATATTTCTCTCATTAGTATGTTCGTAGTTACTCTTGTTATTTCTATTTTTTATCTAAATCAGTTATATCGTAGTATATCGCGTTTTTGAATTTGTAATTTTTCTACTGTGTTGTTATGAATATAAATGTAAATTGTGTGTTGTCCGGGTTTCAGTGTAAATGAAACAAATAAAACTTAAAAGACGTCGACTTCCGACGTACCGAATTTATCGGGAGTCTTATCCGTGCACACGGTCGATGCTTGTCGATTATTCAGGACGTCCTGACACGTTCGTTCGCAACCGCAGCTTTCATACTGTTTACCATCGGTACACGGTGGAGTGGTCGGTGGTATCGTTGTCGGTTGAGGCGAAGTTGTAGGCACGGTTTTCGGGGATGTCGTCGGTATCGGGGAGGAGCATTCGTTGATATCGATGCACTCGAGGACTTCGATCTTTATGTTCGCCAGGTATTGGTTATTCGGATCCTTAGCTAGGTAAATCGTTAATTTCTTCGCTGATACAGGTTCGTTGACCAGTGTATTACTCGGTGTGAAAACCTACGTAAGACAATTTCATAATCGTTATTATCATTATTATTGACATTTTGGCGTCCTATTTAGTGTTATGCACTGCTCACGGGTTCTTACGTCATCTAGAAAGTACATTTAGCAATCATGCAGGTAGCTGGAGTAAACTTTGTCAATTTAGAATACGGGTACATGTAATATGAAATTTGAAAATCTTCAAATCTAGAAACCACATGGTGAAATAGCCCGTACACTCGTCCAAGGAGAAAAAAGATTATAATCGATATCTATTTATCGAGAATGAATAAAATCAAAAAGACAAGACGAACTCCCCACTTTTCGTGTAGAAACGATTGTCGAACATTTTTTGGGAATAAACGCTACCTGTTTATTTCCGTTAATGTCTTTTACTGGTGCCATTGTATTTCTGGCCATCATCGAGTTGGAATATTCTGCGGTCCATTCGTACCCGTTTATGACTTTGATATTGTGAATAACAAGAGGCCGTTCCCCGATTCCGGCTAGAGTCAGTTCGATGTGTGGGTTCGAACTGAGTCCGTAATTCAACGTCCAACCTTTACCGTCCGTCTTAACGATATCTCCCGATCTGCTGAGCGCGCCGCCATTTATGAACAGCCGGATCTTCGAAGCGGCGATATCCTTCATGACGTTAGTGCACACCGATTTAATGCAACCTATGAAAAAACGCGACACAGATTCGTGTTAGTTCGCAATGAGACATCTAATACAGGGCAGGCACGGATCCAGAGGGGGGTTTCAGGGGTCGTGACCCCCTGCTCAGCTACCAAAAAAATTTCTTAATCGTTTTTTTGAAGGAATATACTCAAGACAAAGCGGCCGAACAGTACTATATAATCGGTACCATATCATTTTATGTTTGGCCATACAATATCCCGTTAAGGGTCCCTATCAGAGATTTTAGTCGGTGGTTTGACATTAACTTTCATTAACACCCTCCTGGAAAAAATCTTGGATCCGCACCTGCAGGGGCTGCAGTTGTCCGAAAGAAAACCAACGGATAAATACCATAGCAACAATGAACATTTAACTATCGCTATGTCAACTATCCACTACTCAACTCGATCCAACTTTTGAGCAACTGACCCCAGCACGTGTATCGATCGAGTCGGTTTAACGAAAATAAAGTGTAGTTCAAGTAGAACTAGTGGAGACTGATGGCTGACAATGGCCATTACGCGATACAGCCGAAACGTTGTTGAAATAACATATCCATTTACGGAAGAACTTTCTTTTTCCGGACTTATTACTTTAATGTAGGATTGTTGACAACAAAGACAAGTTCCCCTATGTAAGATGCTAGAACATCGAGTAGTGGACCGATGTCGGACTCGTCATCAATACTTTCAGTGTAAGATGATTTGAAGAATATTGTATGTGCGTATATATTACCGGGTGATGTAGTTGAAGAGATTGGTCCGGAAGCTGTAGTGATCGGGGGTGGTACTGTCGATGCGCACGACGGGCAACACTCTCCTTCTACGTGGACGGCCGACAATCCCTGAAAATGATGACGTAATTTCTTTTTCCAAACACAGCAAAAAGTAAATGAAATCAGTTCGGGTGAATTAAATTCAAAAACGAGCGATTCATGAATGTGTCGGAAATACAGTAAACCTGGCCTTTCTCTGACATGGCCAACTGAGACCTTTGTCAAAATCATTTTTCTGATTAACATATTTTCGTATCGTTTACGCGTACTAGTTCACAGTAAGGCGAAGTTTACTCTAAATCGAACCTCAAACCGATGTTGTTTACTTACCGCTTTTTCGCAGAGAAGTTGCGCACATTGAACGCCGCACGATATCGTCCCGTTTAGACATGTACACGTTTTGCAGCCTTTCTTCCAAGTTTCGCCAGGCTATGCAAAAAAATATTAATGAAAATAGTCATTTCACGCGAAACACTTATATTTTAGCAGTTACATCGGAGTAAACCGGCATTAAAAGTTTTTTTTTCGTGTTTTCAAAAAGAGTTCGCCGTTTTGGAAATTATTTGCACGGGATACTTAGATCTACGACCATTCTTATACCACGGAAAATACTTAGATTTTAGATCACTCGAAGGTCATGTTAGTTCGATTTCCAATCTTAAGGCCGGTCTAATGAATGATTTAAGACAATTTCGGTCACGACCGTAGAAGTAGAATAGTTGTGATAACAATCAAATCTATCAATCTATCATATATATGTAAGATATAGTCCGTAACTTTACCCGAGCTTATGATTCATTTGAAAATTCCACTAAGAGCTAATAGTCATCTTCGGGTTCCCAAAGATGACACGGATGACTATTATGACAAAACTTCGAACGAAACTTTGCTCGAATAAGATTTTCGGACTCGTTTCATTTTTGGGATTGTATCAACGAATATCAACAAGGTTCAAGTCATTCTAACGTACTTTGTGAGTGGAATTGGTTTCTGGGTCCTTGCATTGACACTCTTCTTTTAATACACAATCGATTCCGTCCAAAAGGAGAGGGCTGCTGCCATTCATCGGCTTTGCGCATATGCATCCTGGGACGCAGTCGGCTTGTTGTCTGTTGCATTGAACGAACGTACCGTTCTTCTGGTAGGTGCACATGTGATCGCAGGGGGTAAAGCAATCGGTCGGTTCCTTACCGGGCGGGCAGGCTAGCGAAGAGAACGATGGTAAATGTAAATTTTGAGATATTCAAATATATTTTCGTCGTAATAAATCTAAACACCACACGAATGCGTAAACAAATTCGAATTAGGGTTCAAAAACGTCCAACCACAATGAAACATTCGAAATCGTGTCTTATGGAGGAATAAATGAATATCAAACTCAAGCACACGCGGAGGTACGAAGGCTGCTTACTAATTGTGGTAGTTGGTGGTACGCTAACGGTAGTGCTTGTAACAGGTGTTGTCAGTGGAGACGTGGAACCTAATTAGAAAAAAAAACATAACATGTTAACATGCTTTTTGTGTAAACGGACGAATTGGAGCGCGGTATGGAACTCCGACGGCCAATATGACGCGCTGTAACGTGTATACATAGATATTATTTGTTTTTAGTCTCTCTTACCGCTGGAAGGTGGCGTTGTTGACGTCGAGCAGAGAGTCTCGGTGCATTCGAAAACACCGTCTTCACAAATGCTGAAATTCACAAAAGCAATAAACGTTGAAACGTTGCAAATAATGCTCGCTTCTCGTCCGTCTCCGGTTCAATATCCCGGGCGGTGCTTACCATTCTTTACAGTTCAACAGTAATTTATATCCTGGTGGATAAACTTCGGATGGGTTTTCCGGGTTGGCGCACTCACAGTTTTCTGGCTCGACGCATCGCCCTGGAGTAAAAGAAAACAATGATATGAAATAATGTTGTTTGACTTCACCGCCGATCCAGACAGGAGCACAAGCATCACGTGCCGGCGCCGTAATGTTCCCATGCCCTTTTGAAAATACAAAGGCAACATTTTTCAGCGCCGGTTTCTACCCACAACGATGGAACTATATTGACCTATTCTGGATTTGAACCGCTTATATTCTCTTAGATAACTATGAACAAAAAAGGGTTCGGGAATTTCTAAATTTTCCAGACTCTTGTTTTGGCTTGGCACTCGGTCTGCGTGGAAACCTGGCCTTTCTAGAGGTGGATTTGAAAGTTTTCATGTTTCTGTCGTTAAGGTACCGCGTCACCTTCACATCGAAGAGTACTAAGTGATCAGGACTCGACTGGTGTTCTTACCTTGGCTGTCCAAATAAGTGCCATTTGGACAACAACATCCTTCCGAACAGGGTAACTTGCAATCCATCGATTGGCCATTGTTTCTTATGGACAAATCGATGCATCTTTTCGGACAGTGATCACAGCATTCGGAATACGTTTGTGGGAACGGAATGACATTTTTTCCTGTCGAGTTGTTGATAAATGGTTCTGTATTTCCGTTGGAACACTGTAGACCTATTCACAGGAAAGAGAACGCTTTTTTAAAACAATTTTTTACAACTTAAGCATGAAGCGACAACGCGCTTTTGAAAAGGTCTTAACGTGAACTTAAAGACGTCGCAGTGAGATCTTCGGTAGGTACCATCTCCACACGGAGGCCATAGTTAATATACAGAATATCTATATGAATGCGAGTTTGCTTACCGCATAATCCATCGTGTCTCCAGCGGATTGAGATGCCTTTTTCCGCGGAGCAGGCGTCGGCGTAAGCAGCAATAGCAGTACACGCGCATTCACAATCGCCACCTCTATCACACCCACAAGCATCGTCCATACAATATGTAAAATAGACCTCAACAGGGATCTGTGACGACGATATAAAAAAATACGTATGTACAAACGTGACAATACAGATTATACATCCATGATTAAACTGGGACTAGGTCCACAGTCAAATACAGATTATACGTCCATGATTAAACTGGGACTAGGTCCACAGTCAAATACAGATTATACGTCCATGATTAAACTGGGACTAGGTCCACAGTCAAATTAAACATACACAATAAGGGTTATAGGCCTAACGTTCGTTACCGGAAGTAGGTATCAGTTTTCGCGTCAGCCAACTACATTTCAATGAAAATCGTCGGTTCAAGTTTCCAGAAAGCATTTTCTCAAAAACTATACACGCACTCACCTTTTCCAAGATTTCCCACTTTTTTGAAAGAAAATGCTTACTGGAAACTTGAATCGACGGATTTTCATTGAACTGTAGTTGGCTGACGCGAAAACTGATACCTACTTCCGGTAACGAACGTTAGGCCTATAACCCGTATTGTGGAACTGGGTCCACAGTCAAATTAGACCCACACATCTATGGAACTGGGTCCACAGTCGAACTAAACATGTACAACTGTGGAACTGGGTCCACAGTCAAATCAAACCCACACAACTGTGAAGCTGGGTCTAGAATAAAAACAAACCCCACACAATTAGAGGGTGTTATAGCTCACAGTCAAATTAAATTCAACAACAACCTGTAGGAGACTCATAGCTTACCGTGCAAGCTTGGAACGGTGGAGTTTTGAGTACACCACACACTGTTGACGCCCAGTGTTTTCGGTGCGGATTTAAATCACACGGCTTCGGTTCGGGGTTCCTCTCCTTCGGGCAATTCTGCGCCTTCCACGAATTACCGAACGCCCGAGCTGTATTTTCCAGACCGCCCGACGGAGTCGTAAAATCATCGGTCTGATCCTGATTGAAGGTTCCACAAAGCCCGCAAACTTTGTTTACATATTTGGGCCCTAGCCACACCGTCACGGACATAGCGTGATCCCATTCAATGTAAATACCTACAAAAAGAATTTGATATTCTAGACACCGTGCGGAACCCAGTTGTGAATTAAGATCCAACTCATTGAAAATGAACGTATTGGAACTTCAAGATCGAAGAGTTAACTTTGACTCACAACTGTGAAACTGGATTCACAACTGTGAAACTGGATTCTGATCTAGTCAATAGTTAGGAATCTTGAATAGTTGTAGCTTCAGACCAGTCCCCCCTCACCCCTCCGCCAGTACTAGCTGGGGATCCTCAAAGCCTAAAAACCCGTTACCGTGAATCCACAACGGTAATACCCATCGCCCAACGCAAGGAAACATAGAAACAGGAGACAGAAACATGTTTCCGAGCGTTTCCATGCGTCGTGTGCGTTGGGCTTTATGGGCTCGGGGGATTTCCTTTCATTGAGGACAAATTGAATATCATTTCATTCTGAAAAAAAAAGATAAATCTACGAGAAAGAATATAAAAACGTTACGTGCCATCGGAGAGCGTTATGCCCATTCTGAGTCCCGAGGGATCGCTGATCTGGAATGATCTATCTTCCAGCGAAAATTGGAGATCATCGTAGATAATCGGGTCGGCGCCTCGCACCAGTGTGATCACGTGTTTGTAGTAATGAATACGGATGCCCTTCGTACAGGACATTCCCGTTTCACCGCAAGCGATGTTCGACACTACGATTTTGAACGTCGACGCGCCACCATTGCAGCCATCTCTGGTCAGAGTGTAGGAACAGTCGCCCATGAATGAGAAGTATTTTCCGTCATATGTTCGGTAATGCGGGTCACCCCACGCTTTGCAATAACTTGGGCACACTTTTTTCGCGCAATCCCAGGTACCAGTTGTGCATTTACTGAAAATATAGATAGATTTCATAGATTATTTCTATTTACTATATATATTCACAATACATTAATTACATATACATTTCTCACACCTGACGATGATCTCTAGGGTGAACTCGAAACGTCGTGTATTTCATTTTAGATTTTTTGAATAAATAAATTCTCGATTTTAAAATTCATCTAATTTGTACTTAGTGGATTTTTAACTTATTATCCGTTATAAAAAATTTCTGGTTTCGATACGAGGAAGAACCCCGGTTTGCCAATCAGGGGCGTAACAAGGATTTTTAACAGTTTTAGCTACGGATATATGAAGTACATGTATATGCCAGTGTATATATCATTTTGTTATTACTTTTAAACACATTAGAAACATGAAAAGCTAATATGCGTTATCAATCTGGCCTCTTAAACATGTTCGACGAGAGTGTGAAAAAAATGATGGATTTTGAAAGAAAACAAATGCAACGCGTATTAATTGTCATACCATTGATTACACGAGTCTGACTTCATCGTTTCGCCTTCATTGTAACTCCTGCCGGCATGGAAACACGGGCATTCCAGTTCTTTGATACACGTGCCCGTGCTATCCTTGGCATAGGTATCTCTACACACACAGCCATCGGTAGCACATTCCACATTCCTTCCGATGCCTTGGTGCATTGTTGCGCAACTTCTATCATCATGTTCATAGCATGTCGACCACTTCATGTTCGCCGGACAGTAATCACCCTCGACGCATTTTTTCTCCGTACACGCCCACACACCGTTTGTGCATGTACTGAAATAATAAATTTTATTCGTTATACTCGCGATAACGGGTTTTCTGCCAGTGAATTTCATTCATAATAATGTAATATTTCTATCGATGAAATTTAAGAGGAAATACAAATCAAAATCCTTAATGATAACACTTATCTTCATCTAAATATTGCCTTCTTGGAAAAGTGCCGTTTGAGGTGTTAAAAGTTCAGGTCCTGGTACACAGAACTGCTGAGGGTATTGGGTTTGAGGTCATGTTACAAGTGACTAAAATTGTCACCATAAAACAGCCGGGGTGTACGGTTTAACTCAGTTGGAAGTGACTTAATATTTTCCGACATCAAAGTGCCATGTGACAGGTACTACAAAATTAGCCTCTGGATCTACCCCTCAGTCGCGTATTCAGACATTCAATTTCTTCTGTATTTTTTTCTGTTCAACTCACCAAGTGTTGCAACGATCTTTACGGGTTGCTCCGGGACCATGAGGAAAGCCTCTGTATTGGCAAGTGCATGAGGCGATCGATGTACAGCCTTTTCGTTCTATGTCATATCGTTGACCCTGTGTTTGAAAAAAAATAACATAATTGGAACAGGAAAAATGTATTCATTCATGGGAACAATTCGAAATAACTCGAAAAATCTCGAAAAAATTTGTCCGACACGAAAATTTGGATAACTCACATCTGGGCATTGGCAGCCAGCTATGCATTCTTTTGAACAATTAGCTGGCTTCACATCACCGCATTGGAAATCGCAATTTGTCCCGCATTCTTTGTAGACCATACCGCTTTTACAAGTAATATCTGAAAAAAAATTGAATTTTCAAAAGTTACCGGTTGCAAAAAACACAATGATATCTGATTTTCTCGATAGACCAACATATATGATTATATTACGTACGTATCATCTTCACGCTCGAGATCGTTAAAGCCTCATATCGTGTTATATATAAACACCCCACAATATGTGTGTGTGATTGTGGGGCGTATATATTCAACTTCTCGTTGCGCGAATCGTCATCAATTAGTTAAACTTACCGCATTTCAATTCGGTTCTCCAATCCGAGACAGTTACTTCGTGTGTGGCACAAATACGAGCGAAAGCGCTGTAGGCGGCACAGTGTGCGCTCTCCGGTTCTGTCGTAGCGGTGCACACGTCTGATTTACACTGCTTGACGAAAGCATCGCGCACGTCTTCGCTCACTTTTTTGTTACACGCCTTGAAGGCTGCATCGAAAAAAGAAAAAAACAAAGAACGATTTTATTTATAACCATCGTCATCATTATTGTCATCGTTATCATTATTATCAAAGGGCCGTTGAAGACATTTCTGTTCAAGTCATCGCGTGTTTCTGGAGAGCAACTTCTATTTTACGAGGTGCTCTACAAATTCATAATCCATAATACTATCATCAGGACCAAGTTCAACAGTTCTGTGTTAAGATTTCACGAGGAGTTGCCTCACTAGAAATGAACTAATTCTAACTCAGAGTTAACACTAACTCACAACTGTGGAACCGAGTCCAGATTTCGGCAAGGAGCCATTTGACTGTGTGCCTAGACTCTCCTTAATGGATAGGCGTTACATATATTTTGTTGCAGATTCCTCATTAAAAAAGCGTCAAATATATCGGTAAAATTGGTAGAAACATTTAACCCATAACGTAATTGTAACAGATTTCGTCGTCAATCTTACACTGTGGGGCGTGTTATATATATTTCTTCAATATTGCGGGGCGCTTTATATTAACTTTTCGAAATGTATTTTCCATTCTTATCGCGGGACTTTGAGCTCGTACTGACCTGCTATACTATCGAAATTGGGGCAGTTGGCCGTTGACATCGCATCTCGTTGAAGGTTGAAAGTGCATTTGTCTTGGGGTTGTTCGATGGTACATTTATCCGAATTCAAGAATCCTTTTACGAATCGTGTTTTATTCGTAGCTATGTCCGACCCGTAGGTTTTGAAATCATCGTCCGGGCTGAAGACGAAACGAAATCGAACGAAAAATCGATTAAACAACAAGACGAAACGTCAATGAATAAAAAAAAACGACCTAAGAATTTATCTTTCATGCGGGATACATGAAATAAAATATATCAAATAATGATTAAAAAGATAATCCATATTCTTATATAGCGCTCTCCTACAAATTGTAATCAATGCGCTTTACACCGGTATGAAATAAACGTGAGCTACTGTGGTAATCGAGGATTCCACTTATGGTAAGCGAGGATCCGCCAGGTGCGTTAGTAGTTTCTTGGTCTATCGCGTTCAATTTCTACTACTTTCCAGTAAAAACTGAATGAACTTTTCTCTAGAATAATTCAATCGTTAATGAAAACTATACAAAAAAAACTGAATAGCGAAATGAACGTAATGTGTAATGTGTATTTGGTTCAGTGATAATTTAACGGTATCGGGAGCCTGGAAATTCAGCTCAAAGTTCATCAGAAATGAACTAATTTTTGAAAAATCTACGATTACGATTACGATTACGATTTATTTACACTCCAACCATTTCCATGGTATATGGAGGAAAACTATTACACATGTATATACAAATAACAAAACAACACTGAAGTGATTAAAATTTAGATAATGAAAACGTAATAAAATATATATACATCAATTATTTACAATACTATATATACTATTGGAGGGATCTATATACATCTAAGCCGGTCTTAATGAATTTAGCTAAGTTGACCGTTGGGTTTTTCAGAATATCAAGGGTATTAAAGGTATTCAAATTCAAAAAGTTTTTGCGTTGTTCGTTAAGTAAGGTACAGTCAAACAGAAAATGGGATCCGTCACCTAAAGTATTACAAGTGGGGCATTGCTCATCACGCCATCTGGTGGTATAACCGGTGTTGTAGCTCCCCATTATGATCCTACTGTATGATTTTAATCAATATACGGGAGTAAATTAACTCGGTGATTTATACATACTTGTTGTTGTAGGTACCGCAGAGACCGATAGTTTTGTCCTTGAAATTAGAACTGATCGCCAATTCCATAAATGCGTCTCCGTCAAACAACATGGAAAAATCGTAATTCGTATTTTCATACTTGATGTACTGCGTTGACACTTCTCGAATGAACACGCCATCTTTCTCGTACGGCAAGTTTAAAATCGTCCTTCTGTTCAAAGTTTGCATATGCGCAGTGAATCCACCACTGACCTGGCCTCCGATGCGGCTGATCCTAAAAAGATAGTTTTGGATTTGAATATATATCGATAATTGAATTGAATTAAACGGCAATCAGTCGAGCTCGATATATTGATGACCTAGTGCACATCCACTCGGAAAGTAATTATTAGAATTAATCAAAAATAAAATAAGAGTTATGAAATATATTTGATGACAGAATAAACGCCAAAATTCATAATTGTAATTGTTAGTTTGAACCGCCAATATTGATGACGTAGTGCACATCGACTCACACAGAACGCCTTACATAACGCATACTAGGTATCAATGTATATAAACATCAATTGTAACGGTTTGTACGGCGAAAAAAATACCGATTAGTGATGTTAAAAATGGATATATACACTTGCTCGACAAGAATTTTTTTTTCAAAACACTTACTCATAGGTGACCAACTTCTCGCCGATACCGGTAGAAATCATCAGTTTCTTTACTTCGCTTTCCAGAGGCTGGACGAGCGAGTTCTCGACAGCAATACTGATCGGAATGCTGATTGATTCTTTTCCCGAGGTCGTCTGACTGGGCATCATCAGGTAATAACTACAGCCGGGTCCCTCGAACGAGTAACGTCTTCCGTCGAATGTCGTGAAATGCGGCAACGCAATTTGACACCGGGCCATACAGTTTGGCTTTGATTTTCGATCCCATTTACCGAACTGTTTACATGTTCTGTCGGAAGAAGACATTTAAAATCAGCAAGCGCTGGTTCAAAGTCATGAGTACAGTACACAGTCATGGGGTCTTAAATCTTAAGACTGGTCTTTAAGTTGTTAGATTGGCTATAGAACCAAAACGAGCTTAGACTGGCCCCAATTAAGTTGTTGGATTGGCTATAGAACCAAAACGAGCTTAGACTGGCCCCAATTAAGTTGTTGGATTTGGATTGGCTATAGAACCAAAACGAGCTTAGACTGGCCCTTATTAAGTTAGAACCAAAACGAGCTTAGACTAGCCTAAAGTTGTTAGATTAGCTATAGAACCGAAATGAGTTCAGACTGGTCTTAAGATGTTATAGAACCAAAATGAGCTTGGTCTCAGGTTATTTGATTGGCTATAGGTATAATTTGGTCTTAGGGGGGTCTTAAAGCAAAGCCATGATTGTGCAACTGGTTCTGCAGCGGGGATCCAGAGGATCTTACGAGACATTCGCAAGATCTTCACTTTTTTGAAAACATAAAGGTACTTCGTCAAAAAGGGCAAAATCTTGTCGGAAAAAATCCTAAAAACGGCAATTTCTGTAAGACTTGTTATATAATTGCCACGTGATCAACCATGATGACACGTCATGAATGGATGAATGCTTACATTTGAATACAGCCGGAGGTATATTCGTAACCTTGAGGGTAGAATGTATCGTCGTCATCCGGTCGGCGACATGCGCACTGCTTCTCGTCGACGCACGTGTCTTTCGACAGTTTTTGATTGTTCGGACAGTAACAGCCGTCTAGACATCCAGACGCGCAGCTCGACGTCGAGCCGCAAACTTGATTGCACGATTTTCCACATTCCTTCCATACTTGCCCGCTAGGACAGACGTTGGCGCCGACTTCTGCAATGAAAATCAGACAAAATTATGATCATTGCGCTTTATTTGCACCTAGTGGTCGAAAAAGCTTTTTGACGCCGTAAAAACCGTTCCAATAATGTTTATACACATTGATACCTAGTACGCGTTATTTAAGGGCGGTTCTTTGCGAGTCGATGCGCACTACGTCATCAATATTGGCGTTTCGAAATAACAAATTCAATTGTGAATTTTGGCCTTTATCTTGTAATTGAATATATTTCATGACTCCTATTGTATTTTTGATCGATGGTAATTGTTCTAATGATATTTTGATTATGAGATTTTAAGATAACTATTATAATATTTTAGTAGCTTTTAGTGATTACTTTTGCCAGGATGTGCACTGCGTCATCGATATATCGGGACTAGACTGGTGGCCGGTCATTTCAATTTATCATCTTTTATTATTATCATACTTTATTCGCGAATCAAATTTACATTAGAAAATTACAGGTGATAATATGGTAATGTAATTTAAGTCGATGGATACCGGGAGCAATTAAAAACAAATCCAAAATAACTCCTTATCAACCTATATGTTATATGATTTAAATCATAATATTTTTGAGGTCGACAATACGGGTACGAAGCAATATATGTGTTACTCTTTCGAGGCGTCGATAAACTTTCAAGTTAGATTTCTTGTTGCCAACTCACCGCAATTCATCGGTGTTCTCCATTGGGAGAATACGACACCTTTGTGTGAACAGACACGACTATATTCCTGGAACGCTACACATCGCGAACTGAGGTCCTCTTTGCCGTCGACTACATGGGCGCAAATGTCAAACATACATGCCTCGTAGTAACCTGCAGGGTCGACTTTCGAGTGACAGGCTTGGAATGTAGAATCGTTCAACGGCTTGCATTGCTGTTTGACTGTGTCGTACTGTTTGTAAATAGAAAAAAAATAGGATCGTCCGAAAAACGTCCGTTTGTGATAGAAATAATGTTGCCAATTAAGGAGAAGTAACACCCGAGCTGCTACTAGGCCAGGTACGCATTTATTCATGGGTGGAGGGAGGCAATACAGCAAAGTACGGGATTCGAAACCCGCTACGCTCTAACCACTCGGC
Source organism: Tubulanus polymorphus (assembly GCF_964204645.1). NCBI lineage: Eukaryota > Metazoa > Nemertea > Palaeonemertea > Tubulaniformes > Tubulanidae > Tubulanus > Tubulanus polymorphus. Next base: position 11,850,013 of record NC_134034.1, read on the forward strand.
CACACCGCTCATCTGAAGGCCGTCCTTATAGCCGACAAACGTACATTCTCGATAAAACGTTCCAACGAACTTCGGGAGACCAGAAAATCTGTTCGTCATAACCGATAGTTCGTTATATCCAGTGTGAAATTAAATTATCAAAATTGTCCCAATTGCGAGGAAATTCTAGGTTTGTAAGAACCGATAAATCGTTATATCTGTTTCATTGTTACAACGAGGTTCTAGCTCAAGGAAACATTCCCCAGACTCGTTCTTCGTTTGTATTGTGAGATTTCAACGTATCATCGAGAATATATGCAAATTAGTCAATGCCCGTTGTATAAATTATGCAAATTTCTTACCATTTCTCGTTTTTGATTTTGCAATGTGACGCACGGATGTATAATGGCGTTCATAGGTCCTCCACTCGAACTTTGAAGCCACGACTGCATGAACTGCGACACGTCGGTGGTGATTGTTCCAGCCTGGGTGCGGAAATCGTTTCCTTTGTTACCATCGTATAAGCCGCACAGACCGCATAAACTGTTTTTCAAATTTTTCGCGGCGTAAACGTAGACTCCGTTCTCTCCGTCGAAGTAGACGTACACATCTATTCAGTTAGATAGAGAAATTAGAGGATATCGTCGTGACCGTTTTTAAAATACCCCGATAGTTAGGTTTCAATGAGGCTTACAAGTCGAGGGATGTTTGAGATTAGGGCAGTGATGTATGTTGGACCTAGCCCTCCCTCCTGTCCAGAACAAATTCACATACTTACTTTCTATTCTCAAAGCGACCTTTGTGTAGATGCCGTCGTGCATTATGGAAACACTTTGTGTGATTACTGGTAAATCTACTGGCACATTTTTCGAAGTGACGACCTTTCCTCCCTGTTCGATCGTGTAGCTGTCTGACCCAGCCATGATCTGCGAACCGAAGTTTTAAAACGAATTATTTCATACTGATTTTCAGGGGGGGGGGGGATTCACGGGCAGACTTTTGACCCGAGCGCGAAGAAACGAAAAAGATACGTATAGTGTCATGGCAGCAAAAAATTGGGTCTGGAACATTTTGACATTGCAGCATATTTTCTGACGCAATTTCCAGATGCTTGAGTGACATTTAAACGAAAATTAGTGTATATGTCCAGCTCAGAGGACTGTCCTTTTATTAGTTATGGGTGGAAAATTGCCGTTGTCTTTCAAAAGGGTACAGGGAAATTGAAGCACGTTCCCGTGAGAGTCGCTGATAGAGTTCAAACGTAAATTTGAAGAAAGTAACGAGAGCGTTCGAGTTCTGAAATTAACGGATTATACGTACCATCAATGATGGTGTGCAGGCGTAATTGTTTGTCGTACAGCCCGTTGTATATTGCACTGACCAGGTATTCTTGTTGCAATCCTGAACTAACGTGTAACGACCGGTGGCCATTTGATTGTACGCGACTCCGTCAAATGTGATGAAATGTTTGCCTTCTAATGCGTTACACTCGGCGTGTTCGGGGTGGAGAGCGGTTGCGGACGTTGCTTCAAGATAAAATCAGTTTAATCCTATTAGAAAACGTCATGTTTTTCATAGAAATAGGGAACCTCCAACGCTACTGTGGCAATTGGGGATTCCGCTTATGGCAAGCGAGGGTTCACCAGGCGGCGCTTGCGATTACTCGGTCTTTCGCATTCAATTTTAGTAAAAGGAACTTTTCTATAACCAATCGCTGAGTAGAAAATGAATTCTGAGTATATTTTGTTGGGCCTGTGATAATGTTCGGATTCGGGAGCCTAAAGATCAGTTCAAACTTGATCGATAATAAACCAATTTTGACTACGTAGATCGAAGACATCGCATCTTGTCATGGGGAGAAAACTGGTTTACCGGTCGCTATTGTACTCAGTACAGATGGCCGAATTAGGAACAAAATTATTATCTGTGTTCTTACACACGGCAGTTTATCATAAACTCACCAGATAGCGCATTAACCTGTCTTGCTATTCTGATATCTGAAATAAAGTAATCGTTAAACATTGATTATATTCACAGCAGTAGAAACAAATCTATCCGTAAATGAAGAAAATTGAATTCATCTCAAATTCATAACTGCTATGGGCTCAGGGAACATAGACTTATTCTAACTGCACAGTGAAAATATACAACTGATATCAGATTCAAGTTGCTCGATTTATTACTTTGTTTGAATCAGTTCAATTTTGATTTTCACTTAGCCCAACTGGGCTAGCTCCATAAACTGGATCCTAGAACAAATTCCACAGTTGTGAGTTTCATGACGAAAATGAATTAATTTCAACTCGGAGCTAACTCTAACTCTGAACTGTGGAGCTGAATGCTGGAGTATAAAAGTCGGTGAATTTTTCTATCATTTTGATTCGCCAGTTTTAAATGTCGGGTCCTACTTACAGGATGGAACGTGTTCTTCGCATTTCCTTCCTTGATATTCCGTATGACAAGTGCAGCGATCTGGACCGACGCAGAATCCGCCGTGTTGACATGGTGGGTCGCAAATAGCTACAAAAACAAGTCGATTCGTGATTCCCTTTAACAAAGCCATCAATTTGTATTCAACTGGATAAATGAATACCTTGTTTTTCGTGTAAACTCATAACTAGAGAACTCATTCCTAAGTTTCTCCATTTGTTCAACTTATATATTATTAATTTCTGTTCGAGGCCCTATTTCGGTATCAGACCCATTTTTAAGATCATACCCTCCTCTTAAGCCTTGTAATATAATGATCATTGTAATATAATCATCACTGGAATGATCATTCTAGACTTACGTTCGCAGTAGTTGGATTCGTTGTAACCTTGTGCGCAGATACAGGACAGGGTAGTCCTATCACAGCCCAGGTATCCCGGGGAATGCATACAATCAGTACACGGACCTAAAATACAATCACGCATTTAATTACATGAAAAAAAAACACCATTTCAAATTTTTTGAAAGATTATTATTTTGAATTTTTCGTCTGAATTGTCAGCGTTGTTGGAGAAATTTCAATTAAAAAACGTTGTAACATATTCAAATATGTTTGTATGAAACCGAATTATATTTCGTGAATCCAGAATGAATGCCTATTCATACGTAGTTGAAAATGAAACATTGAAATTCGTTAGATTTTTATCGTACAAAACCTCTAAAGGTCTACCTCGAGGACTATACCCGAAGAATCCAGCGCTGAAAACGTCCTTTTAGCGAGAAATAAACAGCAAATTTTCGGCTGTTGCCATCAGAAATCTTACCGTAGAATGTTTCACATTTGTCTCCTTTGTAATCTGGGTGGCATTCGCATTTGCCCGGCGCTAGACACTTGTGGGGGTCGGTACAGTGCGCTCCGCAACTAAACTCGCTACAGTCGTCTCCGAAATAACCTGGATGGCATTGGCATTTGTTCGGACCGACGCAGTTTCCGTACTTACAGCTCGGACAGGATGCTGCAACACATTGAATACGCGTTATATGTTGATTTCTATATCGCTGATTCGATGATGAAATGATTCGAGTTGGCTTTTAAAGTAATTAATTTCTTATTAAATTTTCAGTCTTGTGATTAAGTGTTAGGATTGATCTTTATCATACAGTCAACCTAGCCTTACTGAGACGTGGCAGACCTTTGACTAAGTCGAACAAAAACATAATCATTTTCTAATTTCCGTATTTAGCCAGTCCCAATTTGTCGTAGTTAAGCGAGGTTTACTATTATTCACGGATCACGGTACTATTTCGATTATTCGTTAAGAAGAGGTCGATGAAGTTGCTATTTTGAGGTTTCGGTTTTTCATTACCTTCTAAACACGCGTTTCCTTTGTAGCCGGTGCCGGAACAGTCGCACGTATCAGGAGCGATGCACTGACCTCCGTGATGACACGGATGACTGCAAACAGCTGTTCAAACAAACGAAAATCATTTCAGAAATAGAAATAATACTACACGTCAAATTTCATGTCCCTTATAATCATAATCACACTCATTATTTTACGCGAATTCTTTTTATGCTTGAATAACTTGAATAACGAATTTTTTTCAAAGAAAATAAGATGGGAGGGCGAAGGTAGAAATTAGAAAATTAAAAAAAAAAATCTTATAATAGGCGTTTTGAAATGGAACGGAACATTAAAAAAAGCAAAAATAGAAACTATTTTATCATTCGAGTATTTTCCACATGAAACCTCGGAAGTACTGAAGAAAAAGAAATTTCAAAGGCGTGAAAATTGTGATGAATTTGATTCAAATGATGGTCGATTGAAAAAAAAAACAAATTCGTGAGAAAATCGTGAGATTGAAAATTGAGATGAACATAACTTTCACAAGTTACTAGATTGAAAATAAAGACGGACATATCAAAATCAAATTTGTTTTATTAAAAATTGTGAAAAAACACAGAGGAGGACTGGAAATAAATTTTCCGAATTCTGGGAGGCGGTGCTCCAAGTAATTAAAAAAGGCCTATGTAAGAATTGGAGTTGTAGTTGGAGAGGGCAACAGAATAAATGAGAATATACCGAACCGTCCGCCGTACGATGTATTACCTTTATCACAGTGTTCGCCGGTCCAGCCTTCACAACAGTGGTTAATCTTAATCTTACGGTTATTGAACCGAATTTCAGGTCTTGTCACCGTCCTAGAATAAAACACACACAAATTACGTGAGAAATTAACGATTTACGATGCGAACAAGTAATCTATGTGGAAGGACCCGAAAAAAAATGCAAATGAATTTCTATTTGAATTGAAAATGAAACATTTATATATGGAAGGAGCGAAAAATCAATTTTCTATCAAAATTGAAAATGGATTTTATTTTTAAAGTTTTTACCAAAAAAAATCTTTAAAAAAATCTATTTGTTCGTTCCAATCTTTTGTAAACAAGGGGCCGTTTTTAAACTTACATCATACGTACTTGTATGGAAGGAGCGAAAATCCATTTTCGATCGCGAATTTTATTTAGAGATATATTTACCAAAAAAAGACCATAATTTTGTAGATTATTTCGTAGATAAGGGCCATTCTTTAGACGCAGCTAGCTACATATAACACCAATCAATAAAACTGATCCCTGAATCTAATTTAGCATGAATAAAAAGATGAAAAAAATAAAAGTTAATCATTTCATTAGATCATACGTACTGTTGTACTGTGCAGAGCTTCCGCCCGGAATCCCAGATGATCTGGAATTTTTCCGGGGTTCTTTTGGCCCGTTCACAATTGAAGTACTCCATCAGTTCCTTGTGTTCGACGTCTTTTCGTTCGCGCACGAGCATCGTTTTGTATTTCGGACAAAAATGGCCGCTCCTTATCGGGATCTGATCGGCTTCAATTTTGTGCGCTAGAATTGAGTCGTCTCTGAAAGACACGGAGAGATCGTGGGATTTAGACGGGGAAGTCTAGAAATGTTGAACAAAAATAAAAACTACCGAACAGACGCCACCGTCGGATGCAAATATAAGTTATTGTACAAAACAGGCTGTAATTGGACAGTTTTCCCAATGATGCGGGACAATAGGTTTTAGAAACAGGTGCCATTCTATCTAGACTTAATCATTTGTCAAATTACTCCAAGATCTTGACAAGCGGCCCGATGAAAATAGAATAACATAAGGGCGGGGTCGAAACAAAGTGATATCATTATTTGTTGCATTTGAAGGCTCAAAGCTTTGCTGATATGGATGATGTTGGAAATCACTGTTGAGTCCAAAGCCTTTAGGGCAAGTTTTTAAAGACCAGTTTCAACTTAAACCCAGTGCGCTAACTCAATTGGGTTAACCTCCTCGATCCAGTTCCACTTTTCGGCTTAAGAGTTAACTCATCGAAAATGAACTGAATTTGTGGAACTGATCCTGGGGCCGGTTTTATAGACTGGGGTTAACTTTTTTAACCCAGGCGCGTTCATTTTCAATTGAGTTAACCCCGGGATTAAAGCTGATACCAGTCTATAAAACCGACCCCGGCTTAAGGTTGATACTAGGCTATGAAAACGCCCCGTATTTTCCGGAAGGTTACGAAACTGTTGAAGTGAAACAGTCGAAGAAGACTGGATCAACACTGTTGATAATAATAAATAACGTTACGAATTCCACATTTCACTTCTACAGAACAAAAATTGGTTTCGATCAAAAATAATATCATTTTTATACATATATATTTTCCGATGAAGTATTAGTTCAAAATTTGTGGCGACATATGTTCGAAATCTGAAACGTTTAATTGTAATTAGATGCCGTTGAGTTTTTTTCGTCTGCAACATGTGACCGAAGTAAAAACATGTGCTAAAACGTATTGTATAGGAAAGAAATCAGCGCTTAAACACATCGGGTGAACACTCAGTTAATACGGTACGTGAGCGTGTTTGCAGAATTGTTATTGATTGAAAAAGTCCTACGCTCTAAAAAAAAAAAAACATTGAATGATTTCAAAATTTCCTCCGATATAAGATATAAGAACCAACTATACAAATTAAAACCGTTATTAAAACTGAAAAAAAACTGATATATTTTCAAATCTTTAATCATCGTAGGTGAATTCAAAGTTGGGTTTGTGTGAATCGGTGTGCGCTGGGGGATCACAGATTTTATAAGCCTTCATTAGCTTCATCTAATCTCCTGCACCCAGTTCCACAGTTGTGAGTTAGAGTTAACTCTGAGTTAAAGTTAGTTCATTTTCAATGTTTTAACCCAGGGTCAAATCTTAACTCAGAACTGTGGAACTGGACCCAGCACATTATATTCAAATATTTCATATGTGTATATTCTCGTATATCTCTGGTAATTTACGACGTAATGTTGTAATTTATTGTGGAAATAAAATTATTATTGAATTATCATTATTAATTGTTATAATATAGAAAGTGATTATTTTAAAACTGATTATGGCTCACGCTAGTTACGCCGGTATACGTGCGACGTGACGTCGAATGCCACTCTAAACAATATCATTTTGATTGATAATAATAACGGTGTTGTCTATTGTCCTCCGAAGGTCCATTTCTATATAGAAGACTGACTTGACCCGAATCGTATTCAGAGAACAGATAGATATATATATTGAAAGGGCGACATCCGTTTATCGCCCGTGTATGTCATAGTAGAATAAAGAAAAAACAATTTAATTTTTTAAAAGATGAAGTATATACTTTATGAAGGCGTTTGAAACCATTAAGACGGTAAAAGTAATTTATAACGCCACTGTTGAGACAGATGAAACGGTGTTTTCATTGAATTTGAGTAAGATTGTGCAAATCTGTTCTCTAAAAAACTGTTTTCGCGTTAAAAGAGCGGCGCATTTAGAAGTCCCGTTATTTGATTACGTAACAGACGGGGTGGAGTAAGTTCTAACCTTGGACCCGATAAACGAAAATTTTAGATTGCAGCTCCTGGTGTTGAACCCGACTGGCTCAATTCGACTCTAATTCAGGCAAACGCCTAGGGTAAAGTTAATAATGCCAATCTATAAAACTAGCCCCACAAGTTCAACCGAGATATAGTAACTGTTTACAATGTTGGAATACTTTTAAATGATTTATAAAAATTCGCTTGAAGAATAACGAACAAAAAAACGAATCCATTTCTACGTGAGAGTCTTTCATCGATGGTTGATAACCCGAGGAAACATTTCGAATTTAAATTCTATTCTCGGTGAAGGATTTTTTTAGATAATTGTTTAGGGACTAAATCGTAGTATGATCGTAGTATTATAATATAATAATAGAAGCCCATGCTCTTAGACGAGAAGAATAGAATACGTAATAAGATAATGATAGAATGAAACCCGCTATCACACCTGACACCCGGAGAAGTCCAAAAACTTCTTTCGATTTCAATTCTTCGTAGAAAAGTTTCGTTTTCGATCTATTTTGAATTTAGTGGGTTTCAATCTTATATATTCACGTTCTTATCGCTAGATTTAATCGCCGTCTTACCCTTTGATAGCGTTATCTGAGTCCATATCCATGTCGAGCACGTTACCATTAGTCCGTTGAAGGACGAACAAAGCGAGTAGAATAGCCCGCATGAGCGGGTTACAGGCGTTAGCCATCGGACAGAGCGTTTTGATTTTCGTTTCTTGATTCACTATTCGAGCGTTTTATGTATTTTTCCGATGGAATAGACCAAAAATTATTTCAATAATGCTCTATCCTCGTTCGGCTTCCTCTTCGACGAGGTTGACAGTCGAGGTTCGGGCACGGGCCGTTTATATACACGCGACGGACGGTGACTCGATTGGTCGCGAGCGATGCCGTACGGCCAATCAACGACGGAGTTTAGGCTGTCGTCATTGTTCGGCTGCCCGATCTACAGCTGTTCAGATCGGATTTTGTGGAAACGCGATGATTGACTTGTGTAACGGAATCAATGTTTCGTATCGGATTCGTTTGCGCTGACCGGGTATTGTTTTCCGCCAAATATAAAACCACATTCTATAATGTACGAATGAACTCGGCCCGATCGATCGATCAGATCGGCTTTTTATATAATATTTGAATTACCAATTTGAAAAAGTGTTGCAGCTATGAATTCGGTAATTCGAGGGGAGGAGTATCTTTGTGGAACTGTTTGGATTCAGAGATTTAGAAAATTGATGATCTGAAAATATATAAACATAATCTGAAACATCAGTTTCTGTAAAGCGTATAGATAATTGTAGAAGCAGTTTTTCATGAACATTTCTTGAATGAAAATGGCGTCAGAAACATTTCAGATTATTATTATGATTATCATGATTATTATTATTATTATCGTGCAGCGAGTAAGGCGTGGAATGTGCAAAAAGAAACTAAAGATTTCATAAATTCCTCGTTTATAGTTTCTTTTTACCTTTATGGAATTAACGAAATTATCGTAGCAATTACAATCAAAAACCAGGGGCGGATCCAGGTTGCCTTCCATGCCTTCCGGAAGGCAGTCAAAATTTTTAGGTTCCCTCAAAAATCAAAGTAATAAATTTTTCTTTCAACTCTGAGAAAAAAATTGCCCCTGGCATGCTTTCAAAAACGAAGTGGTGGTTTTCCGATGGAATTAGGGCGTCGCCGCTGCGCGGCTCGCTCGCTGACTCAAGTGCAGACAATTTCTCTTATGATTACAATAATATGCCCTATTAAATCTAGGAAGGCAATCAAGTTTGCCCTCTGGATCCGCCCCTGAAAACCTTAATAATAATGATAACAATAATGATAAATAACTAATTATATATTTTGTTTCTTGAAGGTGGGTTCTCTGCACTGGCGGCTATTTCTAAAATCAATTCTGATTTGAACATTTTCGAAGAATTGCATTCGTAATTTTTTAAGAAACGCTAGCTGCATATACAGTGATATGTACACTTTGTAAGTCGGAAAACATGTCTAATAAATCGATCCCGGCTTGTCTTGTGTTTCTAGGAAGCTCGTTCATTGTTTGAAAAATCTGTAGTGCGAAATACGAACCGTTTCGAATCGGTTTACTTCGCGCGTCAAAACTCGCCGGATCAATCCGACCGCGTGAAAATACTGAATTTATGCCGACGCAGCAGTTCGGGGGATTCGTTACAAAATCGGGCTAATTGGACTTTGACAGCTGCTAGACGCGCACGTCTGAGATGGATCGGCCTCCTCAACGTAAACGGGTTTTGATTTCATTTCGACTTTTTCAACCTCAACCCACTAGGCGCCACGCACGGTGTTGCTAGTGGGCTCGAGAGACCAGAAAAAATCGTCGCGCTCGACTAATAAAAGATCTGTTGCCATCATGATTCGAACCCATAACCCTTGGATTAACAAAACCGGTGGCGGCAACGGGTGGGATTCCAAGACGTCGAAATTCACACCTCCGTTCATAACGATTGTATAAGTCATTAATTGTCTGCTTAATCACAAATTTCTTTCTTTTTAAATTTTGCAGCCCATCCATCTTCCCAGCGCCCTTCTCAAAGAATCTCCCGAAGCCAAATATGATCTTGAAATGATCTTAAATCGAAATATAGATTAAGCATGATAACTATAATCATTTATGGAATGTCGAATAAGCAAGATAAATAAATAAATATAAGGATATTTAACTTTTCAAAGTTTCTTCTAAAAGCAATTATATACAATTTACAAGAATGAATAGATGGGCTTTTCGGATATTTTTAGTGATAGAATTCCAGGAGCTGAGATTGCAGGAATTTGGCCCAGAACTTTTTCCTGCCTTTTCTTTTGGTATATACACTTTTCTATTAACTGTTAAAAGCGGTGCGACGAAAATTTAATGTAGGCATCAGTTATAGAAAAGTCGTGATTTGGAACATGTAATCGACGCGCACGCACACGCGAGTCAAGCATACGACTCCTCCACACACAGTTCATACTGTGTTGATTTATCGTTTAAAATGTGCACCTGTTTATTGCGTACAGACTGCGAATCGATTCGAACCTTTTGTCGAATGTCGTTAAAACTAACATCAGGCCCTGTTCACGTGATTATTATAGAAACGCGCTCTTTTCGCAGTGGTGTTCATTGACGCGCAAAACCCGTTATTCCCGATTCGGATTCAACGGATTTTCTGGTCTCCTGAAGTTCGTTGTAACGAGGTTCCACTGTATTTAGAACTGTCGGCTATCATGAACATATTTTCTGGTCTCCTGAAGTTCGCTGTAACGAGGTTCCACTGTATTTAGAAGTGTCGGCTATCATGGACAGATTTTCTGGTCTCCTGAAGTTCGCTGTAACGAGGTTCCACTGTATTAAGAACTGTCGGTTATAATGGACAGATTCTCCTGAAGTTCGTACTATACTTTATTGAGGTACCAGTAGTCATTTTGCTAACTTTTTGCTAACATTTTGCTACTTTTGATAACTCAGCTACACCGGCGAAGGCAACATTCCTCGATCTATCATCATGCGGCGAAAAACCAAAATTCAAACTTGGACAAAACATCGTTTGCGATTTTAACAAACTTCATTTTTTACTCCTCATTTATATTTTATTTATCACTCAACATCTTATGAAGCTCACACAACGCTAAACGGATTAACCATTATCAATAACTAATTAACTAGTAGTTGGAAGCTAGTTAGCTTATAATAATCTGCTAATAAATCAATTGTTTTAACTAACTTTCTTCGTCGCTAGAATTCTATTCAATTAAACTTATCGAATATTGTATCGTAAATTTTGACTGCGAAAATCACTTCAATTAAAACAATTCGTTAAAGAATCATATTTTCATTTGTAACAACAATTAACAACGACTTAAAATCATTATTTTACAAACTGTTCATCGTTTTATTTATGAGTGAAAAGAAAAACTGGCACATACGTGGCTATTTACGCGAACACGAATATTGTATGCAAAAGCTGCCGTAGTCATTCGAATTCAAATATTCTAAAATAATAAAATTCGATCATTTAAATATTTACAATTGATCGATAATTATTTACAAAAAGTATCATTTACAAATGTATAGCGTTACGGCTAATAGAGGGCGGCCTTACGCGTAATTAATAACTTAACGTAAGAAAACTACTTATTTATAAGCCAAAAGATGGCGCCCTTGTAGACCAATATATACATTAAGTTCAAAAGGTGGCGCCCTCACAGAAAACATAATAAGATAGAAAATTTGAACATTGAAAATATCAATAAATCATAAAAATATGATGGGTTGGGTAGGGGTGCCTCGCAGGGGGGGGGGGGTAGGGGTAGACATGGTGGCGCACTCACAGAAATTACAACCATGAATCATCCTGCAACTATATACAATAGATCAGCAATATACATTAATATATATATATACAGTTAATATACATTACAAATAAATATATAACTGCCATAGAGTTTTACTGGCAAAATTATGTTCTACGGAGTCAAGAAACGCAGTTCCGCAGTTAAGAGTTGAAGTTGAATTAGTTCATTGACAATTTAGGAAGTAAACTGTAAGAGCTTAGAGTCAACTTCAACTCAGAAGTGTGAAACTAAACGCTTCATTCATCTTACTAAACACAAACCCCGAGCTCTGAATCGCAGAGTTCCGATGAAACCAAGATTATCTTACCGACTAGTAACTTTATCGATAGTCAACATCGACGATAGCTACGGTATATTTGGCGGCGAAATCTAGGGAAAAAATTCCCAAATCAAAAGTTAATTAACATCATACAGCAGCAGAATTCATCATCGTTAATGATAATACATGTTATTTTGGTTTATATATACACGCAGAGGCGAAGCACCATTTTACAAACATTTTTCAATGAAAATATCATTTTTTATTCCGCTGCCAAATTCGTTACGATGCCATGGGATCATTCATTTATTAGGTACGCGTTTAATTTGATTTTTAACCCTTTCAGCGCGTCTACACCGCAGTGTGGTGTATAAATCAGTGATAGATTTTGCGAGTACATCGCAACGCGGTGTATTGATGTAATTAGTAATTATCCCTCATGAAAAATGGCAGCACGTGTCAAACATAGTAAAATACTAGTAACTAACGATACACCGCGCCGCGGTGTAGACGCACTATAGTGGTATTCCCGTTGTTCAACACACTAGGGTGGAATTTTTTAGAATTTTCAAATTATCTCCAGCACTATAGGGTATTAATTAGTCAGCACTGAAAGGGTTAAGTATTACAGCATACAATTGTACTTGAGCCCTCCTCAAATGCGTACGTAATAAATGAATGACTCCCATATTTGGCATCAATCCTAACGGCAGCATTATAAAGGACTTTTTCTGTAGAAACATTTACACGGGCTAACATTGAAAACATCCGGATATTTACATTTCACTGACTTAGAGATGGTTATATTTGAGGTATTGAATACGTGGGGGTCAGCTGAATTCATTTTGACCATTTACAAATAGTTTTATGAATACGGTCGAACTAAGACGTTATTTGGATAAGTCTTCGTCACACAACACTTAAGTTTCCTCTATTTTTTAATATCAATTTGTATTTCAAATTCAATCTACTAAGTGTAAGTCATCACATAAGTCATCAACGCAATGAGTGTCACGATTGTGACGAATTAAGTTTCACTGTTAAAAAGATTTTGATGATCTCATAACAAAAATTGAGTAAAAAGAGGCTATTAAAGAGGGTGAATTCTACAAACAAGCAGGTTGCACTTTACTTAGCACTTCTGAAACAAGACCCACCCTCTCCACCCTCTCTCTCTCTCTCCCTCTCTCTCTCTTTCTCCCTCTCGTTCAGATGTTTTATCTGAAAATGCATAAATATTGAATTTTCAATTATTAAAAACAACACACTTTGTTTCGTGTTCAGTGCAAATTCAATACTAGTTCACGTTTCAAACTGTTGAGGAACATATGTTTAACTGTGATACACTGATACATACAATACACATTGAAAGCAAACATCCCTCTCTCCCTAAACGAACAATTCATAGACCGTTTGTTCGTGAAATGACTGTCGGCTCCATAAATCACCCTATGACATCATAAGTTCAAGTGATTTGAACTACAGACAGTCTAGAAAAGAAGGTTGTTTCAATAAACCACCCTATGACATCATTAGTTCAAGCGATTTGAACTACAGACAGTCTAGAAAAGAAGGTTGTTTCAATAAACCACCCTATGACATCATTAGTTCATGTGATTTGAACTACAGACACTTCTAGAAAAGATGGTTGTTTCAATGAATCACCCTATGACATCATCAGTTCATCAAGTGATTTATTCTATACAATAGAAATGGCTACACAAATCAATCGATCAATCAAATTTCATTGATTGATCAACTGCGCCTATAACCGGTCGCCGAAGTTTGATTGATAGGTTGTAGTTCTATATCTTGAGGAGACAACGGTCGAGGGGGCGGAGTCGGGAAACTCGAGGGCGGAGCTTCGTTGTCCGAGCTACTGTCGTCGCTGTGGTAACTGTGGTAACTGTCTCCCAGTAACCGCGTGTCATCCTCCTCTCCGATGCTGGGTAAAGCGACGACAGCTGGACCAGCGCTCTGATGCTGCTGATGCTGCTGCTGATGCTGTTGCCACAGTAACCGCGCGCGTTGATCTTCGACCTCGTGATACGACGATTGAACGACGCGTTGATGGTGAATCTCGTGAAGATAGAGGGCGCTCAAACTCATTTCGGCCGACATCAATTCCAGAGTGCCTAAAATTGGAAAAATAACAATTACTGATTTGACAGTCGAGATAAAGATGGCGCTGAAATCATTCTGTAGATGATCGAACTAATGAAGAGTCAACAGAATCCATTTCAATAAATGTTATTTCGTGATTCATCGGTCAGTTGATCAGTTGTCGCAAAGTTACATCAATTTGGATAAATACCATAGTACCATTAAAATTGCTTTGTTATTATGGTATCTGACCACCAGGTAACTTCAACAAACTTTTAACCAACTTACTTTCTTAGAATTGCATACAATTCGTCAAGGGGAAAGACGACATTGTGAGCATATGTACAGGGTCGAGTTTCAAATTGAAGTTTTTCAACTCTTTTCTTTTTAATCAGCGGAAATCTAAAACAATTCCGTTTCGTGAAAGCGACCGTAGTCGGTTTCGCGACGACGATGACAGATGTTGACCAGAGTTATATAAAAGTCGAGCAGGTGTTAAAGACACCGAGACTCATATTGACTCGATCATCAATACACGCGCGTTCAATATTGACTCAAAATGACTGACCTGGGAAACTATTCAAATACTACGCCTCATTATGTAAGCCATGTAAAGCTGACTGAATTGCACTTTCTATCAAATTTACTTTAAAAACACTAACTACTGTATTTGTACGTTGCATTTGTTCCATAGGCTTTGATTTAATTGAATCACACCTGTCATCGGTGCCCAAAATACTACGATCGGATGTCTACCTCTAAAAGTCTCCCAATGACATCATCGAATTACCGGGTACATATCTAGTGATTCGATATCTTAACTTTAAGATGCAGATAGTTGTTTGATGATGACGACATTGAGATATTTTATGCATTAGTATTGGAATGGTGTATTGATTATTGCATCACTACGTAATTTGATGACGTCATATGGGGATTTTACGGAGGCGGGCATATTTTCTTTCCTTCAATCTAGCATTTTTACTACACTGCAGTATCAAAAGACAAGAACCGAAACAGTCTAAAGTCTTCTCTCTGACATCTAAAGTCTGATCCAAACAATTCCAAAATAGTTGTTTAACAGGGATGTTTTAACCCTATCTATATATGAACCATACAACTCAGACATCACTCTTGAATTTTCATAATCCCAAAACATCAAAGTCGACCGGAGTCTACTGGACCCAGTAGTTCAACCACAGTTACGATTTTATATTCATCTCATTGAAAATGAATTAAAAAATTTTACTCAAAAGTCTGCTCTAACCCACAGCCGTGGAAATGCATCCTGTATTAAAGTTTACATGGCCTTAGCTATTAGACTTCAGAAATAACAAATGCCTGACTGTTTATTATTTATTATTTTAATTATTAACAGATTTCAGTTAAGAATCAATTCCTACAACCGCAACTGAAGTGTTACACGAGGTCTAACCAAGCCGGCTCTAAAACGGAAAGTTAAACACACTTTTAGATAGCCCTAATACAAGACAAGACTTGTCCGAATACCGGTTTGCGAAAACAACGTTCCTCGATGCGCTAATCGCGCCGCGCGTACGTGCAATTAAAAAGTTTACTTCCTGATTTATCAAACATTTCGAGAACGCAGTCTAAACATCACTGGCGTAATTCTATATATATATATATATATATATATATATATACACACTACACGTCGATATTCGGCATATGTTGAAGTTTTACAAAACACGCGCGGAGAAAATCAATCTCAGATTCTCGTTCTGCCGCCGACATCTAATTATCGGTTATACGCCAGCTGACGCACGTGAATAGGGAGTGAATAGGGAGTGAATAGGCTGTGAGCGTCGGTTTCATTCACATATTCAACACCAATGAATAAATATTGTTTAATATATTTTTGTTTACGTTTGACGGTGAATGTAAAACTCCGGTCCAGATATAAATTCAGTAGTTAACTGTACAACTACAAACTAGACAGAACTTTCTAATCGCCTATTTCTCAAATTAAAAGAGTTTTAAAGGAGTTTCTGGTATTTTGCTCAATTAAAAGAGTTTCAAGCACCTTAAAAAGCATTTTCCGTTTTGAAGGAGTTTTCAAAGTATTCAAGGGGTCGTAGGGACCCTGTTTAAAACATACAATAAAAAAATTTGCAATAGAAAGAAATATCAATTTTTATACAAACCTTCTTCGTAGTTTTGTCTAGGAGATATGCAGGAAGTGGTTAGACCTACGAGACTAGGAGTCTGACCACCACCTATCGGCGATAGGTCGAGATGATGGTTACTATGGATACTAGTAACTAGTCCGTTATCGGTGCCGGTGATTGGTCCCTCAGTGTTAGAAATGGCTCCGCGTAACGGGTATTGACTGCGCTGATTAACGGGCACCTCCGAGCCGGGCACGTTCATTCTTAATAGACTCGGATTTACTATACTTGACATCATACTAGAATACTGAAAATACACAATACGTAACAAAGACTCAACCTCTGAAAAGTTCTATCAGTAAAATGCAGAATTTTTTCAGTGACATTTCTTTGAAATATTTAAGAAAATGTTCAAATTAATCAGTAATCAATGGGGGTAAGACCCTCACTAACATCTTTCGTATTTCTGTTCAAATGAATCAGTAATCAACAGTAAGACCCTCAGTAACATCTTTCATATTTCTGTTCAAATTAATCAGTAATCAACAGTAAGACCCTCGCTAACATCTTTCATATTTCTGTTCAAATGAATCAGTAATCAACAGTAAGACCCTCAGTAACATCTTTCATATTTCTGTTCAAATTAATCAGTAATCAACAGTAAGACCCCCTCAGTAACATCTTTCATATTTCTGTTCAAATTAATCAGTAATCAACAGTAAGACCCTCACTAACATCTTTCATATTTCTGTTCAAATTAATCAGTAATCAACAGTAAGACCCTCACTAACATCTTTCATATTTCTGTTCAAATTAATCAGTAATCAACAGTAAGACCCTCAGTAACATCTTTCATATTTCTGTTCAAATTAATCAGTAATCAACAGTAAGACCCTCAGTAACATCTTTCATATTTCTGTTCAAATTAATCAGTAATCAACAGTAAGACCCCCTCAGTAACATCTTTCATATTTCTGTTCAAATTAATCAGTAATCAACAGTAAGACCCTCAGTAACATCTTTCATATTTCCGTTCAAATCTATCAGTAATCAAGGGGGTTAAGACCCTCAGTAACGTCTTTCATATGTTTCATATTTGCATCAAACAAATCAAATCGGTATTTCTCACTATAGATTAGTTACAAATACTGAAAATCAGGAAGAAATGGCAGCTGTGAGTCATCCATCGTGGGTGCTTATTTATTGACTTCGTAGTGGCCCAAACCCTGTGGAAGTGTGTACTGGCTGTACTACTGCAGACTTACCCCTGGACCGTTGGAAGACAATGTATTAATAGAATTAAACAATGCGTTCTCTTGTAAAGGACCCAACGTATTAGACGCATCTCTTTGAGCTGAAAAAAATTACAATCATCAAAAAAAGAAGATTAATAATGATAATAATGATAATCTATTTACTTAATATCTACAGGGTAATATCTGCACTTAACATAAAATGAGAAAATAAATGAAATACTCGACATTAACAATACGAATAATTGTCAATTTGTTAAAAACATTAAGACAAATAAACAAATTAACATTTAACTTGACAGTGAGAGTAGAAATAGAACACCATATGCATCTAGACCTCAATTGATGAAACGTTTTACAGCGCAAAATCATTTGTTTTCATCTTAAAAAATTCATCAGAACCCTAGGTCTATTTCCAAGAGATAATTCAAGCTCGAAATCGGGCTAATCAGGATTAGGAATTTTTGGATGATCCCGATCTAAATGCGGTCACAGGCGCGAATATGCATACCATGATTTTTTGAAACTGACACAGGAGATGCCTGGGTTGAATATAAAGAACAATTAGTTCAAGGTGTCACGCGCACGTGTGCAGCTCAACAGGGTAATTAAAATCATACTCGTCTAAAACGTGGATAAAAACAATGCTGTAAATTACAGCAGTAATCATCGAATATCTACGAAATGACAATTCAATCTGGCCGACGAAATAATCGATTCGAAGCGGTATATTTTTGGAATCGGGAAAAATTTAACCGGATAACTATTCTACCAACTGTTGTATTTTATACTCGCGAGGCAGGATCATCCATTCATTATCATATTGTGCGCAAATTCCCCTGAATTTTCATTTTACCGCCTTTCTTATTCTAGAGCCCCCTCTCCCTATGCAGACCCTACTCCTGTATATATCCACTATCCTCTCAACATGTAGGCTCTCTATCCTTTTCACCTTAGACTAATTGTTCTTTATATTCAAGCTAAGAGTCTACAGGCTCCATACCCTTGTACAGACCCAGTAGACTCCTATTATACCTCTCTCTCCGACCGCCTAACCTCATGGCCTGTAGGTTCCAATTTTATGTCTTTTCCTCCCTGATGTAGACCTTCTCTCTCCCGTACAGACCCCCTTCCCCCGTACAGACCCTCTCCCCTCCCCATGTACAGACCCTCTCTCCCCCTCCCCATGTACAGACCCTCTCTCACCCTTCCCCCATACAGACCCTCTCCCCCTCCCCATGTACAGACCCTCTCCCCCTACTCATGTACAGACCCGATCCCCCTCCCCCTGTGTGAACCCCTGCTACATACCTTGCTGTTTAACATTGTGAATAAACAGACTACAGTCTTGAGGCGGTTTCCATTCAGGGTTCGTCAACTATAAACAACAAATAGGAAAAGTCAACGATCGAACGAGAGAAACTCACTGAGATGAATATCTGATACTTACAGTAAAATGCATCAGTGATAATTCAGTTTTACCGTTCTCCGCCTGCTGGTAGTGATTAGCGTTAGTTAAATCTTCATCAACCCACTGAATATAAAACAAAATACAGATTCATCTTCACGCATTCCTCAACATCCAGTTCCATTGCGACTCTTTCAAATAGTCTAAAAATGGTCCCGGTTACTTATCAAAAACAACCAGGGGCTGCAGTTGCTCAAGAGTTGCTCAAGAGTTAACCAGTGGATTGATGTAGTGACAATTAAAGTTGCATTGTTACTATGCTATTTATCCGCCGATAAGATATCTATCATGAACCAAATATTCAGCGATTGGCCCCAGGTCGAGTCAAGAATAATAGGGAAAATAAGGATTATCGATTTCAATTCCACAGTAAGAAGTGTAGTTTGATTCTGGATCTCACTCATACAACTGCACCTAGAATTCCATCACTTAAGAGTTCATAGTATAGGACTACATATTGCTTTCAGGGGCAGATCAAGAGGCCAATTTCAAAGTCCCATAAGGGCATTTGATGTCCAAAAAGGCAATGTACTACTGCAATGAAATGCACCAATTTTCTTTGTTGACCAAATCAGATGGGTTTACCAAATCAGATGTTAACCGAGGCCGCGTTTTTAGCATTACCTGCCGATTGCCGTGTTTTCTGACGTCCATCTGAGCGAACGAGCAGACGTCGCCGACTCCGACGACTTCCACGGTGAAATTACGAAAGAAATCGATAACGTCGAGAGTTCGGTGTCGCAACGAGAAACACAGAATGAACGGCGTAATCAGAGGACTTAATAACTCCTCGAGGATACACGTCTGAAAATATAACGATATAAACATCATTATCATAACCGTTGATTTAACACTCCAGGTCCGCGTCGTGAAGAAAGATGAAAGTCTCAAACTAAGAATGATAGATAAGAGTCCCAACCTCTGAAAAGTGCTATCAGTAACAAATTTAATTTTTCTTCAGTAACATTTCATTGAAATATGAAAGAAAATGTTCAAATTTATTAGTAATCAACAGTAAGACCCTCGGTAACATCTTTCATATTTCTGCTCAAATGAATCAGTAATCAACAGTAAGACCCTCAGTAACATCTTTTATATTTCTGTTCAAATGAATCAGTAATCAACAGTAAGACCCTCAGTAACATCTTTCATATTTCTGTTCAAATTAATCAGTAATCAACAGTAAGACCCTCAGTAACATCTTTTATATTTCTGTTCAAATGAATCAGTAATCAACAGTAAGACCCTCAGTAACATCTTTTATATTTCTGTTCAAATTAATCAGTAATCAACAGTAAGACCCTCAGTAACATCTTTTATATTTCTGTTCAAATTTATTAGTAATCAACAGTAAGACCCTCAGTAACATCTTTCATATTTCTGTTCAAATTAATCAGTAATCAACAGTAAGACCCTCAGTAACATCTTTTATATTTCTGTTCAAATTAATCAGTAATCAACAGTAAGACCCTCAGTAACATCTTTTATATTTCTGTTCAAATTTATTAGTAATCAACAGTAAGACCCTCAGTAACATCTTTCATATTTCTGTTCAAAGTTAATCAGTAATCAACAGTAAGACCCTCAGTAACATCTTATATATTTCTGTTCAAATTAATCAGTAATCAACAGTAAGACCCTCAGTAACATCTTTCATATTTCTGTTCAAATTAATCAGTAATCGACAGTAAGACCCTCAGTAACATCTTTCATATTTCTGTTCAAATTAATCAGTAATCGACAGTAAGACCCTCAGTAACATCTTTCATATTTCTGTTCAAATTAATCAGTAATCGACAGTAAGACCCTCAGTAACATCTTTCATATTTCTGTTCAAATTAATCAGTAATCGACAGTAAGAATAGCTGAATAGCACTGGGTTGTATGAAGTGTTACAGCAATTAAACTCATGAAAATCATGAATTTACTTTTAGTTTTTATGTTTTCGTATTATTTTCTAATCAACGATTTCTTTCAAACGAAAAAACTTACGATTTTATATTGAAATAATTGTGAGAATTCATCTCTGACGCGGTACGTGTGAGCGTTACCCTTCCACGAGTCGGGCATATAGTGAATCTGAGCGAGGGTCGTCATTAGCAACGCTTCCGGGCAAAATATCATGTGTTCATCGGGGATTAAACTGCGACTGATCGTCACGACGACACCTGGAAAAAAATACCGCTAAACTGATAAACACCATATAATGGTCGCTTCTATCGAATGACATAAACAAACAATCCATTTTCAGAAATGTCTGTCTCCTTATGCCATCATCGAACTACCACGTAGCTATTGGAGTAGAAATTAAACATTCATCTTTAAATCTTCGGAGTACAATTTCTTACCTAATATGGTCATAGTGGTTAACATATGAGATACGGCCAAAACATCTTCATCAATAACAGTGAGAATGATTAATATAGCGAGTACTGAACCAGCAAAAAATACCACATTCCTGTAAATGAATTAACAGATATCAGTTACTGAGAACTACTAGTTCAGTTACTGACCACTACTAGTTCAGTGACTGACCACTACTGCTTCAGTTACTGACCACTACTGCTTCAGTTACTGACCACTACTTCAGTGACTGACCACTAAGAGTTCAGTGACTGACCACTAAAAGTTCAGTTACTGACCACTACTGCTTCAGTGACTGACCACTAGTTCAGTTACTGACCACTACTAGTTCAGTTACTGACCACCACCAACTAGTCTCACTGATTGACTGGCTAGTCTCACTGATTGACCTGTTCTCCAACCTCCCGCCTGAATCAGATTTCCGAATAATTAAAATCATCGACTTACTTTGCAAACACTACAAGTAACGGAGAAATAAATATATTCATGAATCTCGTTGCTGGTTGATAACCCCGACTTAATCTGAAAATACGCCAACAATCATTCATGACTTCTACGAATCAGTAAAACTACCGGTAATTACCGACGACCTTTCCGAACTAACCTGGCATTGAACTCATGATCTAATTCGTTAAAATGACGCAGATAAAGTCTCGAATAATGAGACCACCTTCGCATTCCTAAACTACTCGGAGATCTTTTAATTAACTGGAAAAAAACAAAACCATGAAAATCAGACATAAATTCTACAGAATTTGATTCTGAACTATTAGCATCCTCCTATTAGCAGGGTTCTTACAGATCAGGGAATCCTAAATTCCCTCATATTTCCCTGACCCTTGACCATAAATTCCCTGATTAAATCATAAGACATCCTCAGTGAGGGCTGTTTCTTATCAAGAGGTTCATTGTGTCATTCGTCACTGGCAAAAACAACAAGACACCAAAAATTCAAATTCCCTGATCAAATTATAACGTATCCTCAGTGAGGGCAGTTTCTTATCAAGAATCTGTTCCTTGTGCCACTCACTCATCACCAGCAAGAACAACATGACACCAAAAATTCAAATTCCCTGATTGCATTATAAGATATCCTCAGTGAGGGATCAAGAGTATCCTTGTGACACTCATCGCATGCAAGAACATGACACAAGAAATTCCCTGATTTTCTCTGCAGGGAGAAATAAATCCGGAATTCCCTGATCAGTAAGAACCCTGTATCAGACTTATCCTCTCAGGAATTGAGTAAAACTACCCTAACCCAGCCGCCCTATTACTAAACGGGATAAACTCTTACCTCTGCATACTGGAAGAACGAATACAATATCGTCCACAGAAATATAATCGGACAAAATATAAAATTAGCAATTCCAACCCACAAAATATGTTTCGATAACCTGAAAAATATCAATATCGTCGAGAATGTCAATTCACTGAAACGACAATCGATAAATCCTCTACAGGTGAAGACTTACTGTTCTGCTAGTTCTTTTCGTTTGTGAATATTTTTGAAATCGTCTTTTAAATGCCAGTAATTTTGGAACGGAGACCACGGACCCCCTGCAATAAATATTCGATCATGCTAGATCCCACAATAATTCAGACAAAAAGAGAACTCTTGAATAGAAGAGTTTATATATTTGAGCAACGTTTAGACTACTAGCCATCATCAAGTGTACTGATGATGGCTACCGAAACGTTGCTCCAAATATATAAACCCTTTACTCAACAACTTTAAATCTTTGACTGAATAATTGTTTGATTTCACATGTATATTTATTGTACACGGATGACGTACGCTCGACTCGTTTTATCAATGTTTTAGTAAAGAACCTTTTAATTCACGATAGATGACTAAATTTCGGTACTTACAAAAAAGTATCATTTCCAGGTTATATTTCAGCCCTTGACTGAGGAAAGTGCTGCAAGAATATCGCGAAGACAAACTCTGTGAAAACCGATTGAAAGTCAAGAGTCTGAAATGTTTCCTTCAGCCGGTAGCTTATTCAACATTTCGACTGTATCCTGAGATTCATCTCCAGGAATACAGTATTCCTGAAGATGACTATTAGGATATTAACAATACGTCAAATACACTTAGCTTAAGGAAACATTTCAGGATCTCGTATCATCTTCACAACGCGGACTCAGGGAGTGGTTATACATGTACTTACTATTCTCCTATAAACGGTAGGTCGAATTTAAACGGTAAAACCGATTTGTTCACCATCGCGATCATATAATTCTTAAATCTCAAAATACGGTGATAAATATCTGAAACAAAACGAATGGCGAAAAAATATCAACGATTGAAAAATCTGACTCAGAGAAGCAAGGACAGGGGCTCGAATCCCGTAGTGTCCCCGGGCCAGACACTTATCCTCATTACCTCTCTTCAGGAGTAAATGGATACCTGACCTGATAGATGACTCCCAAGTCGAGTTGTTAGGAGGTTACTGCTTCCCACGGGTAGATGACTGATATATCGTTTAAGTCGGACCGTAAACCGTGGAACTAAAATTCTGAAACATTACATCACCCAGGCCTGAAGAACGCTGAGAGCCGCCTGGTGGCCGGGTTATGAAACTTACCTAATCCACTGAGTTCTTGTTTATGTATACACATTTGTTGTTCTTTCTGTACCTCGAGCAGACGATATTGAACTTCATGCCACGTCATGTTACTTAAATCAGCCTGCAATTCATTACAACATATATAACCCCCTCACAAACATGGCTACTACCATACATAACACTATGACATCATCAAATTGACCAGTGCCTTAAGATGCTTCTTAATCTTTTATGGAGACTGTCATCACTTCGGTTAGTATCTATAAGTGTCAATTGATGATGTCATAGGGAGATAAATGGAGTCGGCCATATTATCTCAAGGGATCTACCAGTATATCAATTAACTTGGTAATTTGATGATGTCGTAGATGGATTTTATGGAGACAAGTCATATTTTAAATAGCCGAAAATAATCATGTTCTTTCCTGATACTTACGGCTGAGATTTTTAATGCATATAAGTAGAAAGCCCTGATCTCGCAGTATTTAAATATGTTGTAGATGACTTTAATCACGCGTAGAATCCAGAACACCAATGCAATTAACAAACAGATTACAATCATCGGATTAAATCTGCAGAGAAAAAGAAGACGATCGTAAGTTTGACTGCGGCGAACGAGGAGCCCGCTTGTGACAACTACTTTAGCAGTAGAGGTTTCAACTAGTGGCAGGCTAGGATCTGCCAGGTGTTGCTAGTGTGCAGTAGGACATCAACTACTGCGGCAATGGACGATTCCACTTGTGGCGAGTGAGGATCCACTACGCGTCACCAGTTTAAATTAAGACAAAACGACGCCCGATTTCATGCCCAATTCAAATAAAATCTAGCCACAATTTCCTTAATTCTATACATGATGAATCAATATATTGTACGATATATGAACAATGAAGATGAATCTGAGTTTATCAGAAGGTCTTCATTTGCCTAAGTTCCCGATGTAGGAGGCTAAAGTGAACTAAATTTTGATTGAGTAGTCCTATTGATATACACACCATCTAACAGGATAGTCCTCATCAACAACGTATTAGTCGATGATTATTCAGTCGATGATTATGTAAATAAGCGGTGTATCTAATCGACGAAACGAGCAATATATTAAACTTACCCTCGTACGCATTGATTGAAAGGTATCACAGTTTCCGGGATGGTGACTTTGTGAGTCGAGTTGAAAATGACGTTGGCGAATAAAACGTTGTAATCGACGCATTCGATGAGATAAACTGAGAACACGACGACGAACACAAACTGTCTACAAATAACAACAGAGAGAAAGAGAGACATAAACGTGTCAATCTGCATCATGTAACCCTTTAGTGAGTTAGGCCTTCCTGCGTACCTAATCGTCGGTGGTAAGCTTTCATAATCGGATGGATTTTAGATTTCTTCTAATTTGTAAATAGTGGGCTTTTTATCTTATCATCGGATGGACTTAAGTATCCGATCGTGAAATTAAACCACAGACAGGTTACTGACTGCCTGTGTGTAACCTTTAGCCTGTGGACCCTGCTGCACACTCTCACACATTCATACTTCCTATTTTGATTGTCAACGCTTCAATCTTTTAATTGAAAATGAACTAACTTCATCAGAACACTTTCAAAATCTGATCATCCACACTTCACACGTGTTCAGTACTTCACCCGAGACATTTTCAATTGAAAATGAACTACAAACACCAGACATCAGTTAAGTTATCAGGATACTTTCAACAACTGATCATCCACACTTCACATGTGTTCAGTACTTCACCTGAGACATTTTTAATTGAAAATGAACTATAAGCACCAAACATTAGACATTTTATCAGCGCACTTTCAAAAACTCACTGTCCACACTTCACACAGAGTCACTCTGGTGTAGTTGTAGGCTGTAGGTTGATGCTTGCGCTGTGATTAGGTGTATTTGAGGATGTTTTAAAAACTAACTTACAGAAGTTGTAATAAATCTTCGATGACCATACACAGAAACCCGTGACGCTGATGAAACTGATAAACGCGAGCGAAGAACTCATCCAGATTCTCAATATGATTCCAACGAGCTGTAAACAAAAAACACATCGATTGAACTGACTGGAACTACTGAGTTCAGAACTGTGGAACTGAGTTCAGAACTGTGGAACTGAGTTCAGAACTGTGAGACTGGAAGCAGTAGTGTGGAACTGTGTACATAACTGGCTCCAGAACTGTGGAACTTAATCTAGCTGTGGAACTGGGTGTAGTAGTGTGGAACTGTGTACAGAATGTGGAACTGGGTCTTGTAGTGTTGAACTGGTTTCAGAACTGTGGAACTGGGTCCAGAACTGTGGAACTGGGTCCTGTACCGTGGAACTGGATTCAGATCTGTTGAACTGGATTCAGAACTGTGGACCTGGGTTCAGAATTGTGGAATTGGGTTCAGATCAGTGGAACTGGCTTCATAACTTCTGAACTGGGTTTTAATCAGTGGAACTGGTTTCAGAACTATGGAACTACATCCCGAATTGTGGAAATGAGTCAAGCTGTGGAACTGGTTCAGGTCAGTGGAACTGTGTGATATACAGAAGTAGTGGAAATGGATGTGAACTGCAGAACTGGGCGCTGAACTGTGGAACTGTGTGGATGAATTGTGGAATTGATGTGGAACTCACTTTTATTATCAGGTACAATGTGTATGATGTTCTCATACTGTGGAGTTTCAGTATCATCGTCGTAATAAGACGACAGGGGTTGATATCCCGTTTCAAAACCACTAGTAGACGCCATCTCACTATCCACTCTTATCTATCCACTCTCTCTATAAATCTCTGCAAAAATAATCAAATCATTAGAATAGATTAGGTAGGTAGGTCTCATCCATGGCATAGGCTATGCGTTCCACAGGTCTGGGGCCCCTGGGTTATTGATCTGACAAAAAAAAAATTTTGTATGAAAATGATAAATTTACAGGCGACAACTGTGGAACTGGATACGGGTTGGTGAACCTGAAAAATAAAACTATAAGAAGGGATGGGTTTGAGAACTAGGATTGTTTACTACTAAGTACCTCCTTAAAAGGGAAAAAAGTCCAAGAACATGTCAGTCATTCAAGAACCAGACAGAGGTAAATTGAGGATTGTCAGAGGTATGGTTGTTAGAATTAACGCTATAAAAGGTACACGACTTGATATTGTGTCATTACCTAACGAAATGACATTCAAACTGATCGGAATAAACACAGACTAAGCAAACAGCTGATTTTGAAAAGAAAGAAACTGAAAATCAAAAACAGTAAAATATCTGACAATTCGACATAAATAAATTATTACCAGTTCGATATTTTCTCAACCTCTTTTTATCATCAATCAATCCATTCATTCACATTTGACCTGTTTTAATTATATCGTCGCAGTTTCCCTAAATCATCAAAAAATTAGAAAATTTCTGACAGATCAAAACAACGCAGTGCATTGTGGGTGTTAGAGTCTAACGATAGATGGCGGTACTGATCAAATTCAAATTTGGTTTATTTGTTCAAACCGGTGGCAGCACTGGACGGTATAATTGTTCGTACTGGCGGCCCGGTCGGCCAGATTACCCAGGTATTTGTTAACGTATTTAATTGTGGCGCCAATTCTGAATGTTTCGATACGAAACTCGCAGGGACTCTTAAAGACGACTGGATGCATCTTTGTGCTATGTCAGTTTTACTATAAACACGGAATTTTTCCATATTTAAAGATTTTAATCTTCGAAACTGACAAGTTCAGGATGCCACTATACCCCAGTCTATTGATTAAACTGACCCCTGAATTTTGCTATTAGAGTATAATCAAAACGGCAATCAGAATATTGACTCACTTGTCCTTTTTTTATGATAGGAATTTTTTGGAGAGCCTTTTGAATCGTACCGGTTAGACAAAAGCTTATGCCTTATGTCCCCAATGTGACAAATGAATAGAATTCATAGAATTTAAGTGCATCACGATTTTTAAAAACTGAAGAAAATTCCCTTGGAAAATTTCATACCCTTACATCACCCAAATATCTCCTAGGAAAAGATACTGCAATGCCTATCCGCCATTTCATTGTGAAATCTCCGTGTAGAGGACTGAGCCGCAGAGCTTCTTCACGTAACAATAAAGTGGCCTTTTGTCGTACAGGCCATCGACTGGTTTGCACCAGAACAATAGAAATCGGACCTATTTGGTCAATCTATAGACTGCGCATGGGTGGTCTGTGGAAGGTTTGTTTGCCGTCTCGACCTGAACTCGATCTCACAGACTGTGGTCACATGAAATGATAATACAATATTACAAAGGTGCCACGACCACAATTTCCAATAATAACGAACTACTTGTTATCTTATGCCATTTACACAAGAGGGTTGAGGATTTCACTATTCCCGAAGAAGTCTGATATAGTCAAAACATCGAATTAAGTATTAGCTCAAGCGAAAACATTTCGGACTCTGATTTCTGATTCTTAATGTGGGACTCTCGATATTTTCATTAAAACACGGAAGATGACTATTAGGTTATAGTCGAAACATTAAGTAAACTACACTAGCTCACATTTCGGAATCTATTTTTACATTATTAGTACATCACCACAGCACGGACTCAAGAGTGTTTCGTTAATGATTATGATGTCAATCGTTGTCGCGAACACGTAAATTACACCAGTAGTCGTCTGCTAGCGATAGACGATTATTAACGGTCGAACGGACGGCGTATTTCCCAGAGTCGAGACTTCGGCAAACAAATATCGGCGCAGTAACGAGCTAAGACAGTAACCAATCTAGATGTATTAGTGGACATACTTCATTAGAGGCCACCGCGGAATACTAGGCTATCAGTAGAGGTTCAAGTCTGGGGATTTCTTTTCCCAGATCTCCAGATCCGCAGTTGTGATTCGTGTTGACCGTAGTTAATTTTCGATGAGTTGAAATAACCTTATTTTCAATGACGACTCGACTGCCGAGTCAAATTGCATCTCACGACTTTGGAACCGGGTCCTAACTAATCTCCAAGTTGAGTTGAAATCTATTTTTGTAGCGCATACACAGCACAAGTTGAGTTGAAATCTATTTTTGTAGCGCATACACAGCACAAGTTGAGTTGAAATCTATTTTTGTAGCGCATACACAGCACAAGTTGAGTTGAAATCTATTTTTGTAGCGCATACACTTGTGATGTACAGAGTGGAATGAATATAAATTTAAAACCCACTGCATACAGGAATTAAGATATTCAAAATACGAATTTCATCAAACAAGAATTAAAATCGAAATACACGATGCGTTTCGAAGTCTCGCTAGGGGTCATCGTCAGGTTCTACCTGTCCTAATAGCCGTTTAAGAAAATCTCTAATAGCTGGTCATTCCAAGTTGCAAGGGTCATGGCTCAGATTCAAGACCAGCCCAAGACCAATTTAGGGAACGATTTAAGAGCAATTTCGGACTTCGTCAATAGTCTAACCTACCGCAACGAATGGTAGCTAAACGATGAAAGAAAAACAAACAAAAAACTGCTGTTAAATCTAATGATGCAACATTTTATTGATTATTTCAGCATTTTTAAAATTATTTGCCAACTACGATCAGTATTACATCGAGGAACTACATAATTATACAATCATAAACAATGTCACGTGACGTCTGTATCATTACCACAGCGACAATTATTTACAAACTTTCATTAACAAAAACTCAATCATTTAAGTTTCACGCTTTACAAGAATATAAATATTTTTTCGCTTGATAAATCGAACAAATCTATTGCGATAGAAAAACAAGTGCTCAGAGGAAGAAAGACCAGTTGTAGTTTTAGGTAACAATTCTAACCTGACCGTTTTGCAAGGGAACCTCGTAATCGATTATTACAAACTCGAGTTTTTCGAGTCACAAATAGGATGATTTCAACAATTTCACAATATAACGAACTATCGGTTAGACTTTCTGGTGGCCAGGGTCCAGTTCCACAGTTGTGAGTTAAGATTTGACTCTAGAGTTAACTCATTGAAAATGAACTGATTTAACTCAGAGTTAACTCTAACTCACAACTGTGGAACTGGGCCCTGAAGTTTTTGTAACAAGGTTAAATAAGCACGCTAGATCATTATTGCGGTTGACGCTAACTGATACTCGATTACAACAACAATGACAGACTAGTAACAGTTCAACAGATTGCGTCGATAAAAATATTTTTTCTCCAATAATCTATAGACTGATAGTAGAGTACAGGAGAACCTGCTAGAGGGGTACAGCTTCACGAAACTAATCAAGTACAAATCTTAATTGGCGAATTCATTAGATTGAGAGAGGACAGTTTAGCAATAAGCAATTAGGTCTGATCACAATTCGCTTCATTTGAAACAGGCCTCTGGATTCATCAGGTTTCGACGAACAAATTTGATGAGTTGTAATTGAGCGTTTTCGCAATTTTAACAAGCATCGATTTGTTCCCGAAACCCAGGGCCCTTAGGTATTGAATTATTTCCAGGGTAGCTGATAACGCCCGACGGCAATGAGAAAATACAGTAAATTCTCAGATCACACACGTTGGAAAAATGAGTTTGAAAATGAGACAAGTTTCGAGACAGATAAGAGAAATTATTTTCAATATAAATATCGTGTAAAACATTTGAAATCGAAGCACAGTAGACTCTGCTTCACTCACTGCGTTTGGGATCCAAACGATCAATTAAAAATATGATCTACTAGAGTGATAAATTAAGTTCTCTAGGATATAAAGCAGTTGAAATCAGATTTATACAATGAGACAGTACAGTTCCACAGTTGTGTGAGTTTAACTATGGATTGATTTCAGTAAATTCCAGCAGGGAAGCGTTTCCCCGATTCCGGTAAGTTTAGGTACAATACTTCAGTTCATTGTACTGCTGAACTGTAGAATCAGTTTTTAGAACCTGAGACCTCTTTTAGAGAATTACGGTCAGTAGAGGATTACGAAGTCTAAACCTGCAGTTGATTGATATCAAAACGTTTATTGTCTGACAGTTTTGGAGTTTATCAGAGAAAGCAAAATCGATTTCACCTTTGAATATCAACTATGGATTTTACGTTTCAATATCAACAGTGGGTTTTTACTTGTTAACTCTAAACATTGAGATAAATATCGGTCTTCCAGTCATTACGAAGAGTGATTTATTGCATCAGATTCAGCTATCGACGATTAATCTGAAGATGTAATCGTCTGTCATACGAGTAGAGAATCCGACAGCCTGAAGGCTACGATTCACTTGATATTGATCACGAACGTGCGCCGCGCGGACAGCGAATTCCGGGCGGTTTCCGAACCGCCGGAAAAACTTATGTTTACCATCGTCGATATTATGCGTCGATGAAGCTGAGTAAATAAGGAATAAACAGGTGGTAGATATGTCTACGAGGAAGACTCCCGTTGGGGCTCCATATCGAATATTGAATACAAGCGATAGAATTCTATATCTGTATACGGTAGACTTCCCTCTAGTCGGATCCTATCGATTGAACTTGTATTTAACTGTTTAGCTCAAATGTTTATTGTCCGTTGAATCCAATTAAGACGTAGCTATAGCGCTCAAGTTGCACGCACATCCATGGTCCAGAAGGATCATCCACCCTGAGCAGAGTCTACCGATTTACAGGGTTCAAGTTCGCTAGCGTGGAACCAGTTCCACAACGGGATATTGACAAAGCTAAGATATTGCGGCGCCATCTGGCGTGTGCCGATATCCCATTGAAAGTCGAATGTGACTACTGAATGAGCGAGATCTCGCTCGACTCACAACTGCGGAACTGGATCCCGATGAAATTTCAATTAAATTTCTTTTCGATCATCAATCATATCAACTTCATTGAAATATTGCAATTTTCCCGAAGTTCTCATTTCATAAATGCAAATGTGAAACATGAATGCCATATATACATGTATATGCAATCAAAAAAGCAATGATGTCTATATGTATGTTTCAGCGAAAACCCACAGTACAAATCTGAACAACAAATATTGCTTTGTTCCTCATGTTTCCGGTGGAATACTTCCACCCATCTTCCGAGCTTTCCACCCGAAATGTAAGGAATCACTAGAATGTCGCTGAAGATGACTGAAACGCCTAAGTGTAAAATACACCCTGAGGGTGTGGGGGCATTAAAACAATAGTTGTTTAGATTTGTATTCAGGGTTTTCTCTTAATGATATTCAACAAGACTGGAACTAGTCTCAACTATTTACAATTAAATATCTACCGGGTGAATATGTATTGGTACAACAGGAGTAGGAGTATTATAACGATACAGACCTCAGTTCCACAATCAACTGCGGAACCAGGTCCTGAATTACATGCATTGATTTATCCTACTCATACAAGTCGGTAGAATACGTCAAAAGCTGCAAGAAAATATGAGAAAAACACTTGAACATATTGCAATATTCTTCAAAAAATTTTTGTCAAGATTTTTCGAAATTTGGATACAATTTCTCGTGTTTTTTTTTGTGGAAAATGATAAGTAATCCATTCTTAGATAATTCATTCAGGTACCCGGGCAGTTCATATCTAAAATCTAATATCCTTTTTTTTGATAGGAAAGTGCCCCATTTTCATGGTGATAGTCCCCCTTTTCTCGAAATAGAAGTACCCCTTTAAAAAGTTCAGCACGGGCCTGGCGCCTACTTATATTTGCGAGACTCATCGTAAGTTTTTCCTCGCCAATAATGTACCCTATAACCCATAAATCTATATCATAAGCCATTTTCATCGGAGGCGTCGAAGGTAGCACCCGGTTGTTTTCATAGAAAATAATTCGATGTCTAGGTAAAACAGGTAGTGACCGCGTCCTGTAGTACAGGATACTGAGAACGCAATTAACGATTCATTTTTCATGTCGCGAGATTGTCGTCGACGTTCGTGAAATACGGGCCGATAAAAACCTATAAAACGTCCCTCATGTTTACATTACACGTTTAACGACCTCGGATATCATTAACTCTTTCATTTCACTGTGTGAACTCAGGCGCGAACTCAGCCCTGCAGTTATACTTGAGAAACTCAGATGGCTCAACCCAGTCAGCGTTTGTTACGGGTTACCCCTAAAACAGGGTGAATACCAGCTGATGTTACTGGTTACCCCTAGAACAGTGTGAATACCAGCTGATCTTACCGGTTACCCCTAGAACAGTGTGAATACCAGCTGATCTTACTGGTTACCCCTAGAACAGTGTGAATACCAGCTGATCTTACTGGTTACCCATAGAACAGTGTGAATACCAGCTGATCTTACTGGTTACCCCTAGAACAGTGTGAATACCAGCTGATCTTACGGGTTACCCCTAGAACAGTGTGAATACCAGCTGATCTTACTGGTTACCCCTAGAACAGTGTGAATACCAGCTGATCTTACTGGTTACCCCTAGAACAGTGTGAATACCAGCTGATCTTACGGGTTACCCCTAGAACAGTGTGAATACCAGCTGATCTTACGGGTTACCCCTAGAACAGTGTGAATACCAGCTGATCATACGGGTTACCCCTAGAACAGTGTGAATACCAGCTGATCATACGGGTTACACCTAGAGCAGTATGAATACCAGCTGATCTTACTGGTTACCCCTAGAACAGTGTGAATACCAGCTGATCTTACGGGTTACCCCTAGAACAGTGTGAATACCAGCTGATCTTACCGGTTACCCCTAGAACAGGGTCAATACCAGCTGATCTTATGGGTTACCCCTAGAACAGTGTGAATACCAGCTGATCTTACGGGTTACCCCTAGAACAGTGTGAATACCAGCTGATCTTACCGGTTACCCCTAGAACAGGGTCAATACCAGCTGATCTTACGGGTTACCCCTAGAACAGTGTGAATACCAGCTGATCTTACGGGTTACCCTTAGAACAGGGTGAATACCAGCTGATCTTATGGGTTACCCCAAGAACAGTGTGAATACCAGCTGATCTTGTGGGTTACCCCTAAACAGTGAGAATACCAGCTGATCTTACGGGTTACCCCTAGAACAGTGTGAAAATCAGCTGATCTTGTTTGAACAGTTTACCCTCAGAATAGTCTCAATAGCGACCGCTTACCCCAGGAACAGTTTCAGGACACTGGATCTTGACTTTTTGCTGAAAAGCCAAACTAAAAACTGACAACTAGTGAACTCGATGTCTAAGTGAGTGAAACATTCTCACTGAGTGAAACCAGGAACATGACGTGTTCAACATGAATAATTAAATAAAAATCCTTGAGGGCACCTTCCTCGCGATGCGCTTCAAAGACTAGCATCGATGCTTTGAATAAAACAACTTTTCTGATGTTGCCGATGTGACAACATACGTCGTAAAGTAAGTCTTTCATCATTTTTCAATTCGGTATAAATTCCACCTGGGTCCAAATCAACTCCGTCTCCTGATCTCACTGATCTCACTGATGCCGTCAGAACAGTAGACGGGAATTTTCTTCATTGTTATTCGAAATGTTAACCTATTAATCAATCTAAGATCAGTCTATCGTTAGAACATGGGAAACCAAAGTGATTCAAACGTTTCATTCATGGAGGCAGCTTCAGACGGAAATGTGCCGAGGTATTTTTTCGAGACATTTCAGGGGCGGATCTAGGATCTGATTTAGGTAGGGATGCACCCCAAAATAAAGGAATATCATAATTGAAAAGGCATCCGAAAGAAAGTTAGGAAAACATTCATAGAAATACGGAGAACAAGACTATGAATTTAAACTTTTAAGTTCAGTTAAATTTTTCATTTTCCCATTAAATTTCAGGGTAACTTGACATTTTAAAGGATGTGCACCCCCTGCACCCTTCCCTCAGATCTACCTCAGCATTTTTTCCACCGAACAAGAATTTCATGATTTATGTATCGACACACCGTAGGCGTAGGACCGAGCCCCGCAGTAATCTATTAACCCAAACCTGCTGAACCGGGTCCAGAATACCTTCAAGATAGCAATGAAAGTTCTCTAAATTAGCCGACGGATCGACTACCGTTGTGGGTCTTGAAAGATTAATCTCCCCGTAATTTCGCGAACCACTCTCATCACTTGAAAGGGGTCAGTAAGCAGGCCGTCTGGGGCGTTGATATGAATAATGAATAGGTCAGGCACGGGAAGATGAAGCGATCTAATTTCCTGCGTATGACGTTTGTATTGATTTATGAATGAACTCAGGAGATTCGTCTGCCACGTCGGTTTTCAGAACGCAGTCACCATCCCCGAAAAACCCCCGCGGGGCGAGGGGGCTAATGGCTTTCAAGAGTAATCTCAATACTCGCATTAAACGTTTTCAATCCTGCTTATAAATAGTATCAAACAGAATGTTAGATTTCGTAGCCGACGCACATGAGCTTTCTATAAATGATCAATGGCAAATAGTTGAGACGAGATAGTTTTACAAATAACTCATTTGACTAGGAAGCTAGTTGCTTGTTGCTTGTTGAGAATTTAGCGTAACTCTGTAGTAAATTGCCACAATCAATGATCGAATTTGAACTTGAAAAGTCAAATTTGAAACCCTTCTCAGTAAAGATAAGGAGTAATGGATGAAATGTTAAGTCCGAAAATGTTCCAAACCCAGTATTCCTAAAGTTGACTATTAGGATAAAGCTGATATGTCGAATAAACTAATAGCTCAAGGAAACATTTATATAAACTTAAAATATGGGAATTTTTCCAGATCTAGCAACAGTACAGTGAATAAATTAAATTTTAATTTTTACAGAAATATTCTTTTTTCTTCGAATAAAAAAAATATCTTCCAAATTCGGTTTTATGGCACGGTTTCTAGCAGCACATTCTATTGATATGAACGGACATTTTTTTTCAAATTTGTTTAAAAAGCATTGAAAAATTCCACATCAAAAACATGCGATTCGTTACTTTAAATATCTTCACTTGCCAGGGTTGAATTCAAACTAAGCAACCTTGCGAAAAGGTGGAAAATTTTGCAGGTAAAATATTTTTTTTTGCGAGCGAAATTGTACCGGTTACTATACATACAACATTGAAGGCATGTGTGATGAAAATATGAAAAAAGATGCCAGGCATGCAAGCGCGACTACTACAGTTCATAATCCTAGATTTTACATTTTTTATGAAACGTTGAAAACGTCGAAGAAGGTTATTTATTCTCGAAAGTATCAGCGAGTAGTTGACTAAACTATATCAACAAATTCATCAATTCCATTCCAAAAGTGACGAAATTGGAATTTCTTCAGAGATTTTGAGGAATTTCATTTCATCGATTTCACAGGTTTTGAGTTAATAAACTTCAGTCAAATACCCGCTGTATACTAAAGCATTAGACAATAGCTACGAGTTATGTTATATCGAGAAAATGAAGCTTAGATGATGAAAATTAGGACCCAGAACCGCAGTTATTATGGGTTAAATTCGGAGAGACCCAGTGCCACAGTTAACATACATTCAAACACTGGTCAGCTAACACAGTTGCAACATAATTTCAAGTTTGCTAGTAGTACAAAATGTTTTCTAAAAATCCATATTCAAGATTTTGGGATAAATAAAAATCGATATTCAAGATTTAAACAACTATCAAACGTAAGCCGGCCATCCTTCCTTGATTTCTTGGAGCAGAATGGCACGAAATGCGACGCTATATTAAAAGAAATATCGGCTTCTAGATTAGAAATAACACCCACGGCAGCCCTGAAAGGTGAAGGCCATCCTCTGTTATAAAACATAATAAGAAGGAATTATTGTTTACACTGTTGCGATGGTTTATTTGTCAGCGCAATGGATTTACGCCGTTATTTTACCGGGGATTCCTAATCGTCGAGATGAATAAAAAGGGATATAAGATTACTAATCAACCACGCGTCGAGGATTACCGGCAGGCGAGGGGATTCAACCCGGGGGGGATATTCACCCCGGCAG
Organism: Tubulanus polymorphus; assembly: GCF_964204645.1. NCBI lineage: Eukaryota > Metazoa > Nemertea > Palaeonemertea > Tubulaniformes > Tubulanidae > Tubulanus > Tubulanus polymorphus. Next base: position 11,886,715 of record NC_134034.1, read on the forward strand.
ACGCTGAGGAAGTTAACATGGTTAACTGAATATGAGCTAATCCGCGACAATGTACTCGACACGATACTACCGATTTTCATAAAAAATGAAACCGAAAACCATTTAAACGTAACATGCGTACATGAAACTACATTGTACATTGTAACATGAACGATATCTCGGCATTCAATATTGATTCTAATTTCTAATTCTATACCGGACAAAGAGCCACTGTGGTATTGTGGGCTTATCCTCACGTGGAACTGAGTTTATGTGTCAAGTTACACAATTGCGGAACTAGATTCAATCAAATTTACCTCACACAACTAGTTCCACAGTCAAATGAAACCTACACAACTGTGGCACTGGGTCCACAATCAAAATAAACCTACACAACTGTGGAAGTGACTCCATAGTCTAATAAAACCTACACAACTGTGGAACCGGGTTCAGAGTCAAATTAAAGCCATACAACTATGGAACTGGGTGCAGAGTCAAAATAAACCCACACAACTGTGGAACTGGGTTCAGAGTCAAATTAAACCCAAACAAATGTGGAACTGGGTTCAGAGTCGAATTAAACCCACACAACTGTGGAACTGGGTGCAGTCAAATTAAACCCATACACCTGTTGAACTGATTCCATAGACAAATAAAACCTTCACAACTGTGGAACTGGGTTCAGAGTCAAAATTAAACCCACACAACCGTGGAACTGTCCACAATTTGACAGTGTAGACTGGCAGTCCTGCAGTGTTGTAGATTCTACTTGAAGCTCAATTGCTGTTAGATTCTGAACCCATTTCTCATATGACTTGTTATTAATAATATAGTTAACCGTGGAACTGGGTCGCAGGTATTCTCTAAAATTTTTTTCAAAAACTATATTAATATCAACACATCGAATAATAAAATACTTCTCTATCTTATATACAAACTGACACATACAAACACCGAGTGATAATGTACGGCAATTAGAATCTAGTAATGAATCTATTTTAACAACTATACGTGTCAGTTTTCTCAAACATTTGAGTATCTTCCCTTCGGATCATAGGCCTGCAAAATATTCATATGAACCAATGGAAAAAACAGCGCAGATAATACCAACGAGCAAACCCCCGTCCTTAACATTTCAATTACTAGTATTTCATGTTTTAACTCTCAGAAATATCATTTTGATAAGCGGAAATACTATGTAGCAAATACAGGTTATCATCTAAATGCTAAACAATAAACGACCGATACGCCCCCTGGCTGAGATCTCTTGAACTTCGAATAATCTCAATAAGCTTTTTTCGTGTCAGCAGAAAAAAGATATTTTTTACTATTTTGGAAAAAATGTCCACCGTCATATAATCACCTATGACATCATCAATTATCGCCAGACAATGCGTAGAGTGAAACTCAATGAACCCTTTCAGTGCTGACTGATTAATACCCTTTAGTGCTGGTGATAATTTCAAAATTTAAAAAAATCCAAACCCAGTGTGTTGAATAATGGGAATACCACTATAGTATGTCTACACCTTGGTGCGGTGTATCGTTAGTTACTAATATTTCACTATGTTTGACAGGTGCTGCCATCTTTCAATAGAGATAAAAACTAATTACTAATTACATCAATACACCGCAGTGCAGTGTACTAGCAAAATCCATCACTGATTCGTACACCGCACTGCAGTGTAGACGCACTGAAAGGGTCAATCCAAAAGATGACTTACACTTGCTTAATTGATTTGAAAATAAAAATTGAGCCTGAAAAATAGTGATGAATTCAGGAATGTACTAGTTATTACGCTTAGTAAGCAATTTGATGATGTCATAGGGGGATTTACGGAAGTTATCATATTTCTTATTCCGAGAAATGGTCGATACAATTTCTCCCCGCCCCCTGAAACAAACCGAAATTGGAATTTAGTCCCAGTTTTGCCGAAATGCGAATTTTTGCCCAAAAATAACTTTTCACGTGGTCAGATCAGATATTAGTTTCATCACGCGCGCTTCGATCGGCCATTTTTATACCGACGACAGCGGCGCCATCTACGCAACCGTTATCGACGAGTAACGGTCGCAGTTGATCGGCCTTCGAGAACGACGACGTCGCCCGGGTAACGAGCGTATTGTTGCCGCCGAGTTTGCTACTCACGTTTGACGACGATGACGAAGTTTTGCGATGACGCGGAGAACGCTGCGACGACGCGCCGCACGAGCTACAGTCGGCGTCGTCGTGGCGACGTAGACAGAACACGCAGCAGACGAGCCGTCGGAATTCGACGCGATATTGACGCATCATTCCGGCGAACACGATCGGGTTCCAAACCGACACGAAAAACAACAGGTAACCAGAGATCGTGTACATCATAGTATTTATATTTCCACTTTCAACAACTCCGCTCAGTGTTATAGGCAGCCAAACCTACAAAATAAAATATCATTCTAACATTTAGATTCACAATTCACTAAATTCCTTCCGAGGTACTACAGGGCAAATTCCGGGGCAGTCATAGCAGGGATGGGGCGAATTCCCGGGCAATCACAACAGGGATGAGGCGAATTCCCGGGCAGTCGCAGCAGGGATGGGGCAAATTCCCGGGCAGTCGCAGCAGGGATGGGGCGAGTTCCCGAGCAGTCGCAGCAGTGATGGGGCAAATTCCCGGGCAGTCGCAGCAGGGATGAGGTGAATACCCGGGCAGTCACAGCAGGGTTAGGGCAAATTCCTGGGCAGTCACAGCAGGGATGGGGCAAATTCCCGGGCAGTCAGAGCAGGGATGGGGCAAATTCCCGGGCAGTCGCAGCAGGGATGGGGGGAATTCCCGGGCAGTTGCAGCAGGGATGGGGCATTACTAATACGAACTGGAATGAGAAAATTTATAATATACATAATATTGTCGGGCGGGGCAAGCTACAACTAATTCCAACTCGTAACAACTGGATTCTGAGTGAAATTAAATCCACAAACAACCGTGCCACTGGACCGAGAATCAAATCAAATCCACACAACTGTGGAACTGAGTCCACAATCAAGTCAAACGCAATCAATAACTGCGGAACTGGGACCTGATATTTTTCCACCATTCATTTAGCTTCTTTTTCTCAATAAAATATCAGTCATTGCTATCGTCGAACGCTTTAGTATACCGTGGCACTGGGTAATTATACGTCAATTTCTGAAATATACCTCACCCTTGCTTCGATCTTGTTGGAATGATAAATTCTTTTCGCGAGGCAGAAATTCATTATCACTGTTCTCCACAACACATTTTGGGCCACCGCTTTTGTTTTTACATCCACCCCTCTGAAAATCATCAGCCACCCCTTATAGAATATCCGCTGCCCCGACCAGAGTGGATGCCAATATTCTATCAATGCTGATGATTGTTAAGAAATATATCAAGCTAAATGTAGAAAATAGAATATTACACCGAAAATTAAGCTTAATCTTTGTTTTTTTGGGTGGATTGGAAGCCTTGTTATTTCGGTAGTCACAATCTCACAATGCGGCCCCTTTAGAATTCCAGCGTACAGAACCGACTATAAACCACGATACAATCACGCGATACTTGCTCTCAATAAAGATCCGTAGATTTTACGGCCGCTATAGAATCCCGATTTAAGTGGATTAAAATTCGAGCAAATCCCATTAACTGAACAAATACGCTATGCGCGCGCAAAGAGCAATTATTATATATCCGTATAATGTTTAAATTAGCGTTGATGAAGGCCGCACCGAGACGCGATGTATTGGCATTGTGACGATATAGTTTAATCGGATTTCATTCGGTCGCCGGCCACCGCCGCCGTGTTCTACGCCGATAAACGTTTCACGTGTTTCCGAGAAAAGATTTCGTACTGCCGTTTATGCGGCTAATTAACAATGGCGTCAGTTTTTACGTTAAGCGTGGACACGCGGGACGAAGACAGCTTCGACGACAAGAACTTGCCCGGAGCGGACGATAACTTAAACGCTACTCATGGGGTCCCGGCACTGACCAGAGAGCGCTAAAACCTCGAGAAAATTAATTCTTTTCAAATCAGCTTTAACAGAAATCTAAACCATAACAAATCTAACAAGCCTAAAAATCGAAATCCAGTCCAGATTTCATTGAAAAATGAACTAATTTGTGACATCTGATATGTGCCGGGACCTCATTAGAAGCTTGGTTCAGTTTTGAACGCTCAATTTCTGGGGCCGGTTGCATAGTTACGGCTTAGACTTAAGACCAGTCTAAGACCAACTTAGTTCTATAGCCAATCTAAAAACTTAAGACCAGTCTTAAGACCACTTTTAGACTTAAGTCATGACTGTGCAACTGGGCCCTGAGTTTTACGTGACTATGTATCTGGTTGAACTACGTCCCGATTATCATATAAGTCAAGTTGTTCATATTTTGTCTACGGAAATATAAATATTTGCGCCCCGGTGCAAAAAACGGTGCAGTGAAAGGTTATTTCTATGATTAGATCGGGGAGTTGTTATCCCATATCTCTGATTAGACACACTGATAACATCCCCGAGCGTTCCATCAATCTCAAAAATAGTCATTTAGCTGTTTGTTCAATTGCTGAATACCAGGTATTGTCGATTCCACTCTAAGAATACCTGATAATGTTGTGTCGATAATTACGATGATTATCCTCTTTGACGCATTTTCAGATATCTAAAAATGGATGCAGGAACTGTGAGAGGCTTTATTTCTGGACTGACAAGGAAGTGATGTGAATGATTTATTAACCAACTTAGCAGTTATGACTGAAGAGTGAAAAATCTCAAATATCAGTTGAGTTGTATCTCAAATTGCTGGCTTGGTTATAGAACCAAAATCAGCTTAGACTGGTCTTAAGTTGTTAGATTGGTTATAGAACCACAATGAGCTTAGACTGGTCTTAAGTTGTTAGATTGGTTATAGAACCAAAATTTCTCAGAAATAGTTAGATTGGCTGTAGAACCATATCTTTTGTTCTAGTGGTGTTCTGGTAACACGGTGTTTCTTGTTTTTCGAGATGTTTCCCACTATGTTGAGAGTATAGTTTTCAGTACGAGACACATAAATATTGTCAATTTGTAAACAGCGAAAAACGCGTAAATTTCAAATGTAAATTTTCGATCTCGTAATCAAAACAGGCGTCATATTCGCAATGAAGTGTACTGTAAATATAAAGGAACAGTCGACTGGGTTTGATGTATTCACATTTAGACCGAGTAACAGCACAGGAGTGCATTGATTTACTCAACTGTGGAACTGAGGATAGGGAATGTTATTCATGTTGATAAAAACCCACACAACTGGGCAACTGGATTCAGAGTCAAATTACACCCACACAACTGTGAAACTGGATTCAGAGTCAAATTACACCCACACAACTGTGAAACTGGATTCAGAGTCAAATTACACCCACACAACTGTGAAACTGGGTTTAGAAACCATATCTAATCCATACAACTGTGTATTTGGATCCAGAGTTAAATTGAACCCTCAAAACTGTCGAACTGGATCCAGAGTCGAATTATACCCACACAACTGTGGAACTGGATCCAGAGTCAAATTATACCCACACAACTGTGGAACTGGATCCAGAGTCAAATTATACCCACACAACTGTCGAACTGGATCCAGAGTCGAATTATACCCACACAACTGTCGTACTGGATCCAGAGTCAAATTAAACCCGCGCAATTGTGTGGAACTGGATCCTGAGTCGAATTAAACCCACACAACTGTGGAACTGGATCCAGAGACAAATTCAACCCATGCACACAACTATGGATTATTTGACCAAACATTTGAGTCAAATGAAGTATTTCCAAGTTAAACTAACTCATAACTAGTGGAATTGATGACGTCACTTTCAAGGAAATTCTACACACATAAAAATGCAGTTGAAACACAACTAATGGTGAAACATTGATGAATAGCAGACTCTTTACAACGTTCGGTTCTTGAAGCTTTCACAAAATCCGAATTTTACGAAAAACGTGGAAAAAATATTTATTATAAAGCTTTAATCTAGAGAGTCGAGGATGAGTTGAGGAGTATTTTAAGAGGAATAACTGAGTATTACAGGATACAGATCACCAGGTGTTGAAAGTATAAATCATTCGTGTTTTAGTGGTTGGTAGGCCTATACGTGTATAGTGCTGGTATATGGAAACTAGAGTGCAAGAAAATGTGGGAGAAAACCACAGAATGAGAAAGTACAGCGCCAGAGGAGATGAGAGAGGTCAGCTGAGGCTAAACATTGAAAACAATCAAGTTTTATTTGATCCTCAGTTTGGCCCTTTTAATTCGAACCTCAGCATCAGTTCTTTACTTTTGTGAGCTATATAGAGTTGATGGCCCACACACAACTGTGGAACTGGATCCAGAATCAAATCAAATCCACACAACTGTGGAACATGAAACAAAATGCTACGAGCAGACGTACCAGTCTAGTCTGAAATGCCGGTCTCAAGTCTAGTCTGAAATACCGGTCTCAAGTCTAGTCTGAAATACCGGTCTCAAGTCTAGTCTGAAATACCGGTCTCAAGTGAGACAAGTCGAGCCATTAGCGATTTGAATATTTCATGATTAACTAATGACATTTAACGCGGGCAAAGGCGACGTAATTGAAAGAGGTAAAACTCTGGAGACGTTTCTACGGAGAAATACCATTACTAGAGCGTCGTTAAAACAGAGGTTAACGACCCTGACCACGAGATAATGACCAGTCGTATTTCAGCGATATCTTCGACGGCTCCCGGGGAAATCTTTATCACACCGGACAGAAACCGATCGAGCGACCGCTAGCGTGGCATGACAGGAAACTGGCACTAAATCACGAACTGCGGCTACGAGGAACAATTAACGAGCGAAAAACGAAGACGATCCCCCTCCACCCTCCCCCCCCCCCTGCTGCGAGTTTTATACACAGGAATATACACTGCGCTGAATACCAATCCATCCAATCTTTCTTAATCGCGAGATAAATCATTCCCTGTACAGTTAAAGAAGTAAAAGGTGATGAATTCAAAACACTTTCATCAAAGTGAAGCCTCAAGCATGAGCTCAGTTGTAACTTTGACTTTTCAACCACGGCAGTCGTAAACAACAATAGCCACGACGATCACATGATGATTCTAGGGGTCGTCAAATGAATTCTATATTTAGATTTTAGAACGGACAGGACAGCGGGTCAAAATCAGCAGGTCTCACATTCTGGTCGGCTAGGAGCGAGATATCTCTGACGCGCTGATAGACACGAAAGACATCAGTGGCGAAAAAAGTCCGAAAGAGACAATATGAAACACTTAAGGAGTTTCACAAGGGGGGATGTTTGGCCCCGCAGCACGAGTTAGGAATCATGATGACAGATAGCAATAAACACCAGCAGGGAAGAGCGTGACTTTAATAAGACACCGGACAATAACATCCTACAGAGTGTTGACTGTTTAATTAACTCTCGGCAGACAAACTGATTACTTTGTTTTCTCTATTTGTCTCATCTTACCAGAGAGTGTAATGAGTCATGACATCTGTCTGACTGGACAGCAATCTCCGCTGTCTTATCGGACAGTAATCACTGCTGTCTTACAGCTAACGGACAATCAACGTTATTGTCTTTTTACCGAATTCGCAGCAATGAGCAACGATCTATCTCTATTAGGGGGGGGGGGGTCTATAGGGGGTGGTTCCTGGGGATGCAGATCCCTGCCTTACCGACGAGGTTGTTGCCCTTTTTGTCAAGATGCCGATCCTTAAAACCTGTAACTTTGACTCTCAACCTCTCGGTAATCGTAGCCTTTCGGATGAACTTCTTCAGAAATATCTACCGGCGAAGTTGGGGCGACAAGCGTGGCCTTCGGTGTGGCAGTTTTATCCGAGAAATTCCTTTCTTTTTCATTAGATTCGAGCACATTCCAATTTTTGTAGATGCCCCAGTTGAAATGTACTTTCGCGCGGGAAAAAAAATTTTCTTCGGATATTCGCGATTTTTTTCTCGTAAAAAGATTCATCAACAACGATAAACTGTTTAGTGAAAATATCAGCGCAGACGTGTTCTCACTGTTAGAACAATAGTTCAGAGCAATAAGTGGCAGATGTAGGAATGGGGTAGGGGGCCCGTCGGGGGTCGGGGGAATAGGGGGTGGAGCTACTGACTGAAACATGTAGAATATGTAAAATACTTCATCTAGAGTCGAAAGAGAATTCAAAATTGTGGAATCGAATTAATCGCACACAACTATGAGAGTGGATCCAGTCAAATTGAACTCTTATAACGGTGGAACTGGGTTCAGAGTCAAATCAATCCCACACAACTGTGGAAATGTCGAACTGGATCCAGAGTCAAATCAAACCCACACAACTGTGGAACTTGATCCAGAGTCAAATCAATCCCACACAACTGTGGAACTCGCTTCAGAGTCAAAGCAATCCCACACAACTGTGGAACTGGGTTCAGAGTCAAATTAAACCCACACAAGGGTGGAACTTGATCCAGAGTCAAATCAATCCCACACAACTGTGGAAATGTGGAACTGGATCCAGAGTCAAATCAAACCCACACAACTGTGGAACTTGATCCAGAGTCAAATCAATCCCACACAACTGTGGAACTGGGTTCAGAGTCAAAGCAATCCCACACAACTGTGGAACTGGGTTCAGAGTCAAATTAAACCCACACAAGGGTGGAACTTGATCCAGAGTCAAATCAATCCCACACAACTGTGGAACTGACTCAGCTGCATATTTGTTTATTAAGCCTCAAGTAGGGTAGAGTGAGGAAGTCGTTTGTGTTAAATCCCTAAGAGATAAACGGCACATCAGAGATAATAGAATTTACGAGTTTTCTTTCGACAGTCTATGAGCGTTTCTCCAAGTCAATCGGGACCCGATTGTAATAGTATCGAATTTCCGTTGCTATCGGCGATGATTTAGTGTACAACAGTGAATTCACTGGTAATGCGTTAACATCGATTGATTTACGCAATGAAAGATCAAACCATGAATGAAGTTTAAATCATTAATGAGAATAACATCGACTAAACAATCGCGGCCTTTAATAACCCGACAATAACAACCCAACCGGTGTATACGTTCCCAGACAATCATAACCATGGTTCCATACATACGTTCCCAGACAATCATAACCATGGCTTCATACATACATGCCCACGACTATGGTTCATATAACCATGGTTCCATACATACATGCCCACGACTACGGTTCATATAACCATGGCTCAATACATACATGCCCACGACTACGGTTCATATAACCATGGTTCCATACATACATGCCCACGACTACCGTTCATATAACCATGGTTCCATACATACATGCCCACGACTACGGTTCATATAACCATGGCTCAATACATACATGCCCACGACTACGGTTCATATAACCATGGCTCCATACATACATGCCCACGACTATGGTTCATATAACCATGGCTCCATACATACATGCCCACGACTACGGTTCATATAACCATGGCTCAATACATACATGCCCACAACTATGGTTCATATAACCATGGTTCCATACATACATGCCCACGACTATGGTTCATATAACCATGGTTCCATACATACATGCCCACGACTACGGTTCATATAACCATGGTTCCATACATACATGCCCACGACTACCGTTCATATAACCATGGTTCCATACATACATGCCCACGACTACCGTTCATATAACCATGGCTCCATACATACATGCCCACGACTACCGTTCATATAACCATGGTTCCATACATACATGCCCACGACTACGGTTCATATAACCATGGTTCCATACATACATGCCCACGACTACCGTTCATATAACCATGGCTCCATACATACATGCACACGACTACCGTTCATATAACCATGGCTCCATACATACATGCCCACGACTACCGTTCATATAACCATGGTTCCATACATACATGCCCACGACTACGGTTCATATAACCATGGTTCCATATATACATGCCCAAAATCATTCTTCTATTAATGAAGCAACTTATGATAAAAGAAAGATTAAACTCATAACTGCGCAACAGGATCCGGCGTAGATTATGGAGATGGGTAAAAAAAATACGATAAGAACAGCAATGGAGAACACTGAAATTGATCACAGATAAAAAGACAAGCAGTTGATTTGTATATCAGAGAGTACGGGGGTCAATAACTATAGGAACAATCACAACAATAGAAAGGAAGCAATCGAAATGAATCGATCAATTTTCTAATAAAAATGTAACGTTTTTGTGCAATGAATAAACCAGCCGCGGTCTCTGGTAGAGAAACCAGCCGCGGTCTCTGGTAGAGAAACCAGCCGCGGTCTCTCGTCGAGAAACCAGCCGCGGTCTGCCGTAGAGAAACCAGCCGCGGTCTCTCGTCGAGAAACCAGCCGCGGTCCCTCGTAGAGAAACCACGCGATTAATCGACAAAATTAAAAAAACGTTAATTTTTCGATACTCATCGTCGTCGACGACGAGGAGGAGCAATCTACGTGATTTGCGATCAATTGATCGCGGAACCTGCTGGAGGAAAATGTGGTGAAATTCTCTCCGGAAATCTATACAAATTGTTATCGATAGTTTTTATTAAGTGACGCAAAGTATTGATCAATAACCTGTGTGAACAGTTTCAAATATATCACATATGATGAACCCTGCTAGCAGTTATAATTAGTGTGGGATCCAGTTCCACAGTTGTGTGGGTTTAATTTGTCTCTGAACCCGGTTCCACAATTGTGTAGGTTTGCTTTGTCTCTGGATCCAGTTCCACAGTTGTGTGGGTTTAATTTGTCTTTGAATCCAGTTCCACAGTTGTGTGGGTTTAATTTGTCTCTGAATCCAGTTCCACAGTTGTGTGGGTTTGATTTGTCTCTGAATCCAGTTCTACAGTTGTGTTGGTTTAGTTTTACTCCGAACCCAGTTCCACAGATGTATGTTACAGTGACTAGAGACTCAATTGCCTGTGTTCGGAGGTGCCACCTGTTTTACAATAAGTTGTTTGGGGCAAAAAATGAAAATTATTGTATAACAGCTATTTACGGAATCACGTTGTTTTTCTAACGCTCGTACGCCACACAGCTACAGGTGATGTAATAATTATATTAGTACGAGTAGACTGAACATATTTCTGGAGAGGAATGCACAAAAAGTCTTGAAAATCTGATATTTTAGGTTTGCGGAATACCCTATGATTATTACAGACATTTCAACCATCTGATGCAAACTCATATTCTAGTAAATTTAACCTTTTCTAAAGAAGTTTTTTTTTTCAAAATTCGGTCATCTTTAAACAATTGCGTACAAAAGCTCTTTATCATTGGATTTCGGAATGAAGAGTTTAGCTATGTAGGTACATGACCTTACGGATATCTCGTGCCCTCAGGACAGTAACCGATGACTACTGCCAGTACTGAGTACCGATAACTGCTGCAGGTTCTAAGAGAGACTGATAAGAATAATTCAACAGTCTTCACTTCAGCGTGCAGGAAACTTGAATAGAGGTATGAGAAATTCTGTTAGAATATCATTCATCTACGGAGACCAGTTGAAAGAGTTCATTAGGAGAGAGGGAGGGAGGGAGATGGAGAGGAGGGAGAAAGCCCCTGAATGGAGATTTAATCAATTCAGAAATTCAGCAATTCATTTACAGTGCGGCAACTTTGGAAGACTTTCGTAAAGACGGGGTAAGGTTTCGCCGGGATTAGGAAACCAAGGACTCCAGACTTCAATCAACTCTTCGGATACCGACCTCCCAGACATTTCGCCTTAGTACATATCGCCTAATCGAACTACGGACAGATATCGTAACCATAAAACATCTCAATTAACATCAAAATTATAACTTAGGAAAAATAAAACCATTCACGTGGAAAATGTAGAGTTATGCAGGACAGGTGCGAGCTAACTATACTAAATCCTAAACAATGCTTAGTAATATTTCTCAGTGAAAAGTTTTAGAATATTTGTTGTTTGTAAACATTCGATGGAACGTTGTTGAACACAATGATTCGTTCATAAAATAACAGACATGCCAGGTATGCGAAAATAGAACATCTCCCCCGACCGACCCCCCAACCCCCTCCGCGGGGAACGGATAAAAATGCTAAATATCGCTACTAGACAGAGAACATGTGTGCAACAAACTTAGGTATTGTTCTTAGTGGTGATTTATACGGCTAATTTTAGTTCCAGTAGCACAGTTATGATAAATGCGTTTCAAAGGAATTGAAAATGAACTATTTGATTCACGCAAACTGTGGGACTGGGTCCAGATTCAAATTAAACCCATACATCTGTGGAACTGGGCCCAGAGACAAATAAAACCCACACAACTGTGGAACTGGATACAGAGTCAAATTAAACCCCGACAACTGTGGAACTGGGTCCATATTCAAATTAAATCCATACAACTGTGGAACTGGGTCCAGATTCAAATTAAACTCACACAACTTTGGAACTGGGTCCAGAGTGAAATTAAACCCACATAACTGTAGAACTGATTCCAGAGTCAAATTAAACCCACAGAACTGTGGAACTTTGTCCTTGGCAATGGAGAAAAAACCGGGCTAGTCCGTGATGGAAATGAAAAATCAAATGTCACGCAACCGTATAATGAACAGAACTGTGTTTTATTCTTGTTATTTTGCGTGGATAAATGGAGTTAATTACGTGAGATATCGCGTTCAATATCGAGCCGCAGAATGAATGTAAGCAGTAATCATACGTACCAGATACATTCATAGTGTTATAGCGTATATACCTTCATGTTTGTAAAAAATAACTTATATATTTATTTTAAAAAAAAACCCCGTAAATCCGAGTCCATTCAAAAGTAAAATGTGATGCACTTCCTGGAAATGTCAAGTTCATCGATGAAACCTCAAAAGCCGATCAGAAAATTCTACGAAGCGGGCATCGTTTTTCAAATGTTTTTTGTTTTTTAAGTCGCTGATGTTGTAAGATAAGATAAGATGTAATTCTATTTCGCCGGACTAAAATTATCAAATAAAGAGAAGAGGTGATGCATAATGAAATTATCCAATAGCAGTTTAGGGTGAATTCGCGGAGACGGCCATCTTTTCTCTGCGGAACGGCGTTTATCCGTCTGCCAGGCCTCGTATCCGCAACAAAAACTGATCAGCGACAAAAAACTCCTCTCTGCAGCTGAGAATCCGTACGCTCGTCGCAGATGCGGGCTTTCCTCGAATTCTTTTTTGCGAACGCGAAAATCTAGGATAATGCTGGGCGCGGAAGTCAAACGAATGCATCACATATATCGATGCAGTCCATAGCGCGAGTCCTAGTTCTAGTACTAGACCTTGACCTAATTCTAGTCCTACATATCTCTTGCATACGAGAGAAATCCCACAATAACAAAGCCAAAATCAGTACGCCTGATGTTGGCTAACAGTTGTTAGCCGAAACGTCGCTCCTCAAAATACAATCATTCTGACATGGAATTTTTTCAATTTTGGCTTAGTTATTGTGGGATTTCTCTCGTCATCATCATACACGGATATTGTGTATCTTCTCGTCTAATCTCTTGCGTAGTGTGCTAGTACCGGCTCTAGTAACTAGTCCTAGTCATTTCTTAAGTTTTCATTTTCACATAAACTATAGGATTTAGTTCTTAGCAGATAAAGAGTGTGGCACTTTTTCAATCTCGAGGTCTGGTCTATGGACTCAATGAAATAACGAACAGCAACCGAAGTTAGAGCCTCGACGTCCGATAGAAAATCATGCGCGTGAATTAACAAAGTTCAAAAAGCCTAAGGCCCTTTTCGATTGTGCGGTGAAGCTTCCAGAAGTAGAGGAATTATTTACTTCGGTTTCGATTGCAGTGTTTAAAAGTTTTTGTCAATTCTTTAGTCTCGTAACGATGGCAGCAATTACATTCAACAGAGAAGAATACTCCATCATCCAGAGGAGTGTATAATAGAAATGATGGCCTTAATCTTCACTGTGAAACCATCGTTCAGCTGGGCATGGATTTAGCTAGGTGTAGATTCAGCTAGACATGGGTTCAGCTAGGCCTTGGTTCAGTTAGACGTGGGTTCAGCTAGGCGTGGGTTCAGCTAGGCGTTGGTTCAGTGAGATGTGGGTTCAGCTAGGCGTGGGTTCAGCTAGACGTGGGTTCAGCTAAGCACGGGTTCAGCTAGGCGTTTGTTTAGCTAGAATATGCCAATACCCGCTCTCAGATTCAGCGAAAAATCATTTGTGGCAGACGCATTATTTGATACACTTTTCCCCCCTCTCTCTCTCTCTCCTTTCTCTCTTTCTCTCTCCGCACTTACACACAGCTATTAATGCAATATCAAATAACCCCTTGTTCTCAAATTGACTAGTCGCATTTCGTTTCTCGGCGCAAAAAGACCGAGTTCTTTTTTTGGTTTTCGCTGACGAAAATGACAGTCGCACTTAGCGAAAAGTTTCTCCGATACGGCTGTTTATAATACGCGGCGAAAGGCGACTAATTGTAAGTAATCGCGAGGTAAACGCCCTTTCGGCAACTGCTCTGCTCTAATTGCCGGTGAGGGAAATTATTCTTTGATTAGTCCAAAGAGAAAGCGTTGTTTCACCAAGTTTCGGGAATGTCAATAACAAGTCGGTGCAATCCTGTCTATATGCATTACGGGTTTGAGTTACGGAGCTGTGATGCCTGATGTTATTGTAATGCGTTCTGAAACGGTCGATTCGCGATCATTAATCATTTTCTTATGATCGTTTTTGTAAGCGAAAAGTCTGATTACTCCAAGCTGATATCAAATCGTCACATATTGAAGATTAAGATATATCAATTATAATAAGCATGGTTTTTACTTATGAATTTTTGAAAATGTTTATTGTGTTTGGGATTACTGATCAGACTACTAATTAACGAACATACTTCTACTTTTAATTCAACTAGAGGATTATCACACATATTAATCAAGATTAAAATCTTTTTTTAAATCTAAATGTCGAAGAAAGTATTATGAAAGAATTCATAAAGAGAAATTTAATTTGACTCTCGATCCAGTTCCGCAACACAGTTTTGCGGGTTTGATTTGTTTCTGGGCCCAGTTCCACAGTTGTGTGGGTTTAATTTGTCTCTGGGCCCAGTTCCACAGTTGTGTGGGTTTAATTTGTCTCTGGGCCCAGTTCCACAGTTGTGTGGGTTTAATTTGTCTCTGGGCCCAGTTCCACAGTTGTGTGTTTAATTTGTCTCTGGGCCCAGTTCCACAGTTGTGTGGGTTTAATTTGTCTCCGGACCCAGTTGCACAAATGTGTGGCTGCCGTTTTGTCCATCGTTAATAAACATTGCAAAAAAAATGCTAAGACATAAAGATCCTCGACTGGCAGAAATAAACACGGATCAGGAATGTTGCGAGAGTAAAGATTAACCGAAGGAATTCTCATTCCGGTCAGGTTTTATCGCTGATAGTATCTACTCCGCAATACGCATAAATCGCGGCAAATTAAACAAAACGCCTGAAAGGCGAAATAGCATCGGAGACTCTGGTTTGGGGGGAGGGAGGTGGGGAGAGTGTGTGAAATTTACATGAATTTCATCGCGTGTAAATTATACATTAAAGCCACCATTTCAACGAGTAAACAACGTTATAAATCATTAGTGAATTCACGTATATTTGTCGACTGATACCTGCATTCGAGAAACTGAGATAAACTATAGACTCCGTTCAGCGTTCAGTGTTCTCCGTAACAGGTTTTTAGAGGGGTGGCCACCCCTTTCATTCATTTACACATCCGCCCCTCTGAAAATCGTTAGCCACCCCTTATAGAATATCTGCTGCCCCGACCAGAGTGGATGTCAATATTCTATCAATGCTGATAGTTGCTTTGAAATATATTGAAGTAATCTGAAAAATAGAAGATTACACCGAAGCTTAATCTTTGTTTTTTTTGGGTGGATTGGAAGCCTTGTTATTTCAGCAGCCACGATATCATAATGCAGCCCCTTTAATATCCAAGCACATGGAGGAAACACTAATCCGCTTATATTCTGGACACATATTATTATTATTATTATTATTATTATTATTATTATTATTATTATTATTATTAATGTATTTATAGTGCCTGTATCCATAAAAAAATGTGATCAAAGACACTTTTGTACCAGTAATGAAAACAGATGCATTTTCAGACGTCGCCGGAAAATTGCTAAGCTGTCAGATAATCTAATAGAAATACATATCACTTGGAAAAAAGGTTTCAATTCTATTCCCCACTTCCTATTCACGTGCGTACATTAATTTTTGCCCTTATCTTAACCCTTTCAGTGCGTCTACACCGCAGTGCGGTGTATAAATCAGTGATAGATTTTGCTAGTACACCGCACTGCGGTGTATTGATGTAATTAGTAATTTGTAATTATCTCTATTGAAAAATGGCAGCAAGTGTCAAACATAGTGAAATACTAGTAACTAACGATACACCGCACTGCGGTGTAGACGCACTATAGTGGTATTCCCATTGTTCAACACACTAGGGTGGAATTTTTTAGAATTTTCAAATTTTCTCCAGCACTATAGGGTATTAATTAGTCAGCACTGAAAGGGTTAAAGGAGTCAATGCGGACCCGACACCTGGAGTACAGAATGAAGCCCGACGAGAATGAAAGATGCACCGGAGAAGACTAAAACTTGACTAATGCTTTAATGAGATTCAATTCGCTTCAATTTAAGTCAATTAGCGAAGATCGTCGAAGATCGTCGCCGTCTTAATCGCGAGAAACTTCATAATTCGATCTCACTTGCAGTGTCGCGTATAATCGGTAAGGGTTCCGCTGTAAAAACAGAGACCGTCTAACATCTTGTATGTCACGCGTCGTAGAGAATCCTTACGCAGCCAGACGTAGCTCGGGGAGGGGGCTTGACTTTGAAAGTATCGCAATAACTATTGACTTTTTACCTTGAAATTGAGGCAGTGGAACCTCGTTATGACGAACTTGGACGCGGACCTGGAAATATGTTCGTTATAACCGATAGTTCAGTTATATCCGGTATGAAATGATTGAAATTTTCCGACTTGGGACGAAGTTCTAGGTTTGTAATTGCCGATAAATCAAATGAATCTGGAAAACTGGATCTTGGAGATAAAATTCTAGGACACAGTTCCACAGTTCTGAGTTAAATTTGACTCTAGAGTCAAAACATTGAAAATGAACTAACTTTAACTCAGAGTTAACCCCCGCAACTCACAACTGCAAAACCAGGCCTAGGTTTGTAAGAACCGGATCAGATAAATCGGTTAACTGGATCCTAAAGAGGAGGGTCGTACTGAAATATTCCTGGCCAGAAAGACGATGAATGCCGAATGGGAAAGATCCATTTTTCAGTGTAAATACAATATCCGCAAAATGTGATCCGTCATCTGAGTCCGGATAAGAAGCCTGTAGTGAGACACAGATACCAGAGAAAACTACTCATTCCACTGGTCAATAGAATGCATTACTCCAATGTGGAAGCATCAAAAACAATATTGATCTGAGAGGAGAGAGAGGAAAGAGAGAGGATAGTGTCTGAGAGGAGAGAGAGGAGAGAGAGGAAAGAGAGAGGAGAGTGTCTGAGAGAAGAGAGAGTAGAGGAGAGAAGAGAGTGTCTGAGAGAGGAGAGTGTCTGAGAGGAGAGAGAGGAGAGAGAGGAAAGAGAGAAGAGTGTCCGAGATTGTCCCGAAATGACCAAACAAACCACTGATTTCATCTCGCCAGCAAAAAACCAGATCTTGTTCGTTCATCTTACAAATGCCGTTCTATTTTTCTCGACAGACCAAATATTACACAAGATTGTCGCAACAAGAGCTACCAATCAAGAGCTACCAATCACCGTTAGCAGTCAGAGAATATGTATGGTTGAATATCTCCGGGAACAGGTCTCAAAAGTTCTCAGAAAAGTTTCAATCTTCAATTCAAATAGAAAAATCGACAAAAAGTTCTTAAACCTTTGAAGGTTATATGAATAGTTATTTGCAAGTCTCGATGTATTCGATTAGGCAGCCAACAACAAGAATAACGCCGATCAGTCGCTTGCCGGTTCAGGCTGGTCGAAAGATTGTTTGAATGAACCGGAACCGAAATAACCAATTGTGTGCTTCGATTTAAAACCATAAATTCTGTAAACTCGTCCGCCGATCACACAACCATATCTGTAATAAGATAGAAACCCACTATCTACAGATTAAAAGAAGTTAAAAACGAGAATTTATTTAATAAATCTAAAATATATATAAGACACGACGTTTCGATCTCACCCTAGAGATCATCGTCAGGTGTGAGGTAAGCAGTATTATTAGTTGGTATTATTTGGTATTAGTTGGTTATTATAATCAGGTACACCTGACGACGATCTCTAGTGTGAGATCGAAACGTCGTGTCTTATATATATTTTAGATTTAATGAATAAATTCTTGTTTTTAAATTCTTTTAATCTGTAGATAGTGGGTTTTTTTATCTTATAATCCGTTCACCACGTTTGAGTGTGATGGTTATCGTTCAACTATGTCTGTATTTCCGATTTCAAAATCAAGCCTCCCTCAGGTGTGGTCGGCTTGTAACAAAAATCGAACGCAATCTACCGATCAATTAAATATCAGGATCAATCCCTATTTTAAGATCATCATCTCATCAAGCCGCGATCACACGAGCATTTTTTGGCCCGGAACAACGATGTCTTTCGTAACGCGCTATTTTGGAAAAACTCGAAAAAATTTGATAATTTTCCCTAATGACATAAGTTTTTAATTGTCGAAATGTTATCACAGTTAAACGAGGTCCATAAGATCCAAAGTCACGATCATCGTGTGTAGCGCGTGTTCTACGTACCGCTAAGCGTATTTGTATTAATACATCCTGTATTAACGTGAAAAATATTTAACATTTAAAGGTTTTTCGCAGCGCGAGGATCAGCTGCAGGAACTACTGCTGAAAACAACGACGACGACGGAGCAAAAAAAAAAAACAATATCACTTGAAAACTAATCAAACATGAAACGAATTCGTTTTTCACGACGAAATTTAATTTCCTGCGAAACGAGCAGTCGTCACAAACCTATTGAACCATCGACGACGAAATGGAAAAAACTTGTCGATTTACTGAGATACTCGTACGAGAGAACTGCGCTGAGGTTCTCATGTTGGAGAGTAGTGCATTTGAAAGTTTGACTGGGAGCATGGACGGGGAGAGAGAGGGAGTGAGAGGGAAGGGGAGAGGAAGACGGAGAGAGAAAAGAGAGAGTTAGACAGGGCAGGAAGGGAGGGAAAAGGGGAGAAGAGGGAAAGGGAGAGAGGGAGAGAGGAAGAGGGGTGAGAGAGAGGGAAAGGGAGAGGAGTGAGCGAGGGGAAGGGGAGAGGAAAAGGGAGAGAGAAATGAGAGTAAGAGAGGGCAGGAGGGTAAAGGGAGGGAGAGAGGAGTGAGGGAAAGGGGGAGAAGAGGGAGTGAATGGGAGGGAAAGGGAGAGGGAGAGGAAGGAGAAGGGAGAGAAGAGTGAGGGAGGGAAAGAAGAGTGAGAGGGGGGAAAGGAAGGAGTGAGAAAGGGGATGAACGGTAGTGGAGGGAGGTAAATGGGGAGGGAGGGAAAGGAGAGAGAGAGGGGCAAAAAGTATAAGAGGAGGAAGAGATATATAGAGAGGAGGGTAAGAAAGATAGATGAACAAAAGTAAAAAAAAAAAACAGGAATGAGGGCGAGTTATCTTTTCTTTCTTGAAAAGGCTGATGACATTTGAAAAAAAAAACATGGCACATCATTTTCCCTCATAAAATATTCAGCAGAAAATCTGAGAAAAATTTACCAAAGTAATATACAGAGAAACATGAGAATATGTCCACCTTATCGCTGAACAATGACGCCAAGTTTCCAGCAAAATGTCACCATCCCCCGCCTTCAGATTTTTGGTAGAATTTCATTGTGAATTTGGATCGCATCCAAATTTGGTCATATTGATACAAAGCTGAACTCTACATTGATATCATTTTACTGTACAGAGGGTAACACTTATTGTACAGAGGGTTACCCTTACTTTACAGAGGGTTACCCTTACTTTACAAAGGGTAACCCTAACTGTAAAGAGGGTAACCCTTTCTTTACAAAGGGTAACCCTAACTGTACAGAGGGTAACACTTACTGTACAGAGGGTTACCCTTACTTTACAGAGGGTAACCCTAACTGTAAAGAGGGTAACCCTTTCTTTACAAAGGGTAACCCTAACTGTACAGAGGGTAACACTTACTGTACAGAGGGTTACCCTTACTTAACAGAGGGTTACCCTTACTTTACAAAGGGTAACCCTAACTGTACAGAGGGTAACACTTACTGTACAGAGGGTTACCCTTACTTTACAAAGGGTAACCCTAACTGTACAGAGGGTTACCCTTACTGTACACAGGGTAACACTTACTGTACACAGGGTAACCCTTACTGTACAGAGGGTTACCCTTATTTTACAAAGGGTTACCCTTACTGTACAGAGGGTAACCCTTACTGTACAGAGGGTAACAGGATATACAGTAAGGGAACCTCAACTGAACAAACGTACAAGATTAAATTCTTATCAGTAAATTAAACTCTCAGTGAGGGGTCGATGAGGTCAAACAGACACTCTCAGCAGCAGTAACAAGGGGGGTGGAATAAATTAATTAGGATTTCTTATCACTGTATAATTTGAGATTAACCAATGAATGTAACATCTTTATTCCTTCCAGCAGTAGCAGCAGTAGCAGCAGGGCTGTGCGAACTAACTACTCTTCATCACTTCATTGGCTCAATCTTAGTGGTACATTTCAGTCGACAAGTAGATGGGAAAAATTATTTGGGAGTTCATCTATAAAGTCATCTCAGTTTATAATTCTTTTTTCTGCACAAATGTTTTTCCGTTGATTGAACAACTCATTGTACAATTAGGATACAACCCACATGCGTTTTTTGGAAAATGAAATGTAATCCATCCTCAAATAATTTATTCAGGTACCCGGTTTTGGGACTCGGAGGAGAGGGTTCGGATCACTGTTCTAAAGGGTCGGACTGTGTAGTTAAATCATTCCGTAAAAAGGTTCAATTACTTGTAAATGTTATTTCTTAATATCGGCGATAAATACTTTAAATTCAAGGTCATAAAAATACCATAAATTTAAAGTCATAAAAATCGTATATAGATGTCGAAAAAATTATATTCAAGATAAGTCTTTTTGACTTCTCGAAATAGAACTGCCCCTCAAAAAAAAAGCTTGACACGGGCCTGCAAATATCGATGTAGGATTCATGAGATCGATTTCAGAAATCGCACAAGGACACCGGGTAGATCACATCGAGTCCTTGATTCTATGGTAAGTAATCTAATCATCGTAGCTTATCTAATTATAGACAAACCTATCAGATACAACTATCTAAATATTGATGTACAATGCCATTATATAATAGCTTTTTGTGCGCATATTTAGTTCAATGAGTAATAATCCGAAAGGCTCCACGTGTGAATGGTAAAGCTGTAAGACTTCTTAACCGTTTACTGTGAGTCTTCTGAGGTGAAAGACACGTAGGTAATGCAGTTCTCTTCAAAATAGAAAACTGACAGATATTTGACCAGTTTCATACTGAGTTTATAGACTTATAGTTGAAGTGACAGTCTTATAGAGCAGTTCTCTTCAAAATTGAAAACTGATGGATATTTGACCAGTTTTATACTGAGTTCATAGACTTATAGTTGAAGTGACACTGTCTTATAGAGCAGTTCTCTTCAATTTAGAAAACTGATGGACATTTGACCAGTTTCACACTGAGTTTATAGACTTATAGTTGAAGTGACAGTCTTATAGAGCAGTTCTTTTCAAAATAGAAAACTGATGGAGATTTTCACCAGTTTTATACCGAGTTCATAGTCTTATAGTTGAAGTGACACTGTCTTATAGAGCAGTTCTCTTCAATTTAGAAAACTGACAGATATTTGACCAGTTTCATACTGAGTTTATAGACTTATGGTTGAAGCGACAGTCTTATAGAGCAGTTCTCTTCAAAATTGAAAACTGATGGAAATTTTCACCAGTTTTATACTGAGGTTATAGACTTATGGTTGAAGCGACAGTCTTATGGAGCGGTTCTATTCGTTACAAATAGAATACTGACAAATATTTGACCAGTTTCATATTTAGTTTATAGACTTGCGACAGTCTTATAGAGCAGTTCTATTTGTTACAAATAGAATACTGACAAATATTTGACCAGTTTCATATTTAGTTTATAGACTTGCGACAGTCTTATAGAGCAGTTCTATTTGTTACAAATAGAATACTGACAAATATTTGACCAGTTTCATATTTAGTTCATAGACTTGCGACAGTCTTATAGAGCAGTTCTCGACAGTCATAAACCACTTGCTGAAACCTCTTCATTCGAAACCAATAAAACATCAAGTTTACACATATAACGGAACCTTATTGTCTCTCCGTGATATCGTCTATTGATAACCACTAATGAGAACAATCTACCCTTCATCAGAATCTTTGTGAAATAATGAAACGTGTGTCTATGATTATTATCCGGTTTTTGTCAGGCGCTGAATTTTCCCTAATAACCACATCTTCACTAAGCAAACATACTAAATAAATAATTACATGCACAGACGGCCTCGCCCGTGGTCGTAATTTTCTCAGGAGCTTCGGACAATTTTCTATGATTCTTCGGAGCGCTCGATAATAACGGGATTCTACCGAGAAAATAACACGTTCTATACACAGTGTATGTAATAATATTACACCAGTAATAACCTATACAGAGTCTCTACCAGAACGTGTGGGTGTAATTCAACTGTCGATCCACTTACACAGTTGTGGGGGTTCAATTTGTCTCTGAACCCAGCCAGTTCCACAGTTGTGGGATTCAATTTGTTTCTGAACCCAGTTCCACAGTTGTGTGGGTGTAATTCAACTTGTGGATCCAGTTCCACAGTTGTGTGGGTTCAATTTGTCTCTGAACCTAGCCAGTTCCACAGTTGTGTGGGTTCAATTTGTCTCTGAACCCAGTTCCACAGTTGTGTGGGTTCAATTTGTCTCTGAACCCAGTTCCACAGTTGTGTGAGTTTAATTTGTCTCTGAACCCAGTTCCACGGTTGTGTGGGTTCAATTTGTCTCTGAACCCAGTTCCACAGTTGCACATGTCTAATTTGACTGTATCCAGTTCCACAGTTGTGTAGATAAATTTCAACTCTGAAACCAGTTGTACAATCAAGATTCCAATCAAAAGCGTTCAGTAGCCACGCCGCACCTGACTCCACGTTTCGAGGAAAGTTGCGTCTTAATTTCGGCAGGTTGTGGTACTACTGACTGGTACAGTGAGCAAGGTGCAGTATTAATCAGTGCTTGTTAACAGGTAATGAAAACAGATCAAAGCAAGCACCTGTAAGCAAGCAGCTGTGCTTCCTGTGTAGAAATTAGATACAATTGAGATCTTCAAATATCTCTGATTCTATCAATATTAACGGATAACTCTTAATATAGTTCAATATGATGCATGTACTAAGGGAATACATATATCTGCAATACAAGAAACTGTATATAATAGAACTTTTTGTTTGAATTCTTGGCAGGCATCTTGACTCTCATCAATCCTGGGTTCATGTGTTTGAATCCTGGTGGTAGCAGTCAGTCAGTCAGTCTTTCACTGGTCTCTCATCAATCCTGGGTTTATGTGTTTGAATCCTGGTGGTAGCAGTCAGTCAGTCAGTCAGTCTTTCACTGGTCTCTCATCAACCCTGGGTTTATGTGTTTGAATCCTGGTGGTAGCAGTCAGTCAGTCAGTCAGTCTTTCACTGGCCTCTCATCAATCCTGGGTTTATGTGTTTGAATCCTGGTGGTAGCAGTCAGTCAGTCAGTCAGTCTTTCACTGGCCTCTCATCAATCCTGGGTTCATGTGTTTGAATCCTGGTGGTAGCAGTCAGTCAGTCAGTCTTTCACTGGTCTCTCATCAACCCTGGGTTTATGTGTTTGAATCCTGGTGGTAGCAGTCAGTCAGTCAGTCAGTCTTTCACTGGCCTCTCATCAATCCTGGGTTCATATGTTTGAATCCTAGTGGTAGCAGGCAGTCAGTCTTTCACTGGTCTCTCATCAACCCTGGGTTTATGTATTTGAATCCTGGTGGTAGCAGTCAGTCAGTCTTTCACTGGCCTCTCATCAATCCTGGGTTTATGTGTTTGAATCCTGGTGGTAGCAGTCAGTCAGTCTTTCACTGGCCTCTCATCAACCCTGGGTTCATATGTTTGAATCCTAGTGGTAGCAGGCAGTCAGTCTTTCACTGGTCTCTCATCAACCCTGGGTTTATGTATTTGAATCCTGGTGGTAGCAGTCAGTCAGTCTTTCACTGGCCTCTCATCAATCCTGGGTTTATGTGTTTGAATCCTGGTGGTAGCAGTCAGTCAGTCTTTCACTGGCCTCTCATCAATCCTGGGTTCATATGTTTGAATCCTAGTGGTAGCAGGCAGTCAGTCTTTCACTGGTCTCTCATCAACCCTGGGTTTATGTATTTGAATCCTGGTGGTAGCAGTCAGTCAGTCTTTCACTGGCCTCTCATCAATCCTGGGTTTATGTGTTTGAATCCTGGTGGTAGCAGTCAGTCAGTCTTTCACTGGCCTCTCATCAATCCTGGGTTCATATGTTTGAATCCTAGTGGTAGCAGGCAGTCAGTCTTTCACTGGTCTCTCATCAACCCTGGGTTTATGTGTTTGAATCCTGGTGGTCAGTCAGTCAGTCAGTCAGCCAGTCATTCACTGGTCTCTCATCAATCTGGGGTTCACGCATTTGAATCCAGTCTTGCCAAATACTGGATTGAAGGATGAAGTTACTAGTGATGTCATACGGGGACGAATGAAGAATTCTGAAAGTTAGTAGAACGAGATATTGAGAGGCGTTTACTGCTAATCGATGGTCGCTGATGTCAGAGTTCTCTCTCACAATCTGTGGCAAATTGATGGATTTTTCTCAAGGCACAGAGCACAGTTCTGCGTCAGACTTCATTAATCTTCACGCGAAATGAAAAAATAATAATAAGGAACGCGAATTAAGCTACTTATACGCAGCGGAGAGAGTTAAATACCTGCGTGGATCATCGATTAACCTTTTTCAATTCTATTAGGGGGTCATTTATTATGTACGAATTAGGGGAGAGGGAGGGGGAGAGGCATGCGTACTGTAGTGCTTAATGTATATGAAAAAAGGCCGATTTTGTGTATACAGGGTCCGATCTAAAGCACTTGTCCGATTGCCCGGGACAAGTATATTCTCATCAGGGCTATAGTAGGTTATCATTATCACAGGGCCTGTGCAATTTCATATCCCAAAGAATTTTTCCCAATCGATACAACGGATGATTGCGTCACAATTTGCTCGGCTTGTGCGTCGGGTCAATAGATTTTTTAACGGGGCAAATGAAATTTCAGATACGCTTGCGATACCGGGAACTAGCTCAGAATGTCACCAATGTCACCAAACACAAACGATATTGGATGCAGGTTGAAAAATTCAAA
Source organism: Tubulanus polymorphus (assembly GCF_964204645.1). Taxonomy (NCBI): domain Eukaryota; kingdom Metazoa; phylum Nemertea; class Palaeonemertea; order Tubulaniformes; family Tubulanidae; genus Tubulanus; species Tubulanus polymorphus. The sequence continues at coordinate 11,912,196 of NC_134034.1, forward strand.
TTCTATGCGTACGTAATAAATGAACGATCCCTGCCAACGCTATCAAAGACTCGATCAATTCAGTGAAATTATAAACTGTCATTAAATGTAACCTTTTTATCCTCCGTGAGTTGTTTTTTCATTTCAATTTACTAGGATATTTCTCTGGGATATGAACGGGCGGCAGTAATCGATTTTTATTTCAAAACATTTTCACAGATAGATCGGAATTTATTCATTGAAATCGAGTGAATTTGAATTGACAGCTATTACCGCCGAGGCCGCAAATTATCGAAGTTTCAAGCTGTGTTTATTTTGCAGTTTATTCAGTAATGATTGCCACCTGACGACCACATGACGACCGTGGTCGACGTTGTTTTCAATACCGCCCCGGAATCACAGTCAACCTGGTATTTAAATTCTATTTCTTGATTGATTCTATGTAGCACGGACCGACTGTTGCTGCTGGTGCTGCTAGTGGTACTGCTGCTGGTATTGCTGCTGCTGGTGTTGCTGATGCTGCTAGTGGTACTGCTGCTGTTGCTGGTGCAGCTAGTGGTACTGCTGGTGTTGCTGGTGCTGCGAGTGGTACTGCTGCTGTTGCTGGTGCTGCTAGGGGTACTGCTGCTGCAGGTGTTTCTGGCGCTGCAAGTGGTACTGCTGCTGTTGCTGCTAGGGGTACTGCTGCTGCAGGTGTTGCTGGTGCTGCGAGTGGTACTGCTGCTGTTGCTGGTGCTGCTAGGGGTACTGCTGCTGCTGGTGTTGCTGCTGCTGCTGGTGGTACTGCTACTGTTGCTGGTGTTAGTGGTGCTGGTGGTGAAATAGAGAATAGAACAAGGGAGGAAGAGGGTGAGAAAGGAGATGGTAAGAAAAGAGGGAGATGGAAAGAGAGAGAGAGGGTGAGAGAAGGTGGCTTAAGATATTGACACGACTACAGTCTGAGCCGCTGAGTAGAAAATCAACAAGACCTGTGTATCTGAATTCATTAGCAAACATACGACTACAAGAGATGCATTTAAACCCCTGAACCTGCAGCAGTCGGGGAGGGGGGGCTGTGAAACAACTTAAACATCTGATGATTTTAAAGTGGGGTCAACTGAGTGGTCATCATCCTTATTACAACATAATCTTCAGAGTCTTAACATCTCGAAGCTGTTAGTACAATGTATGTGAACTATTAAACCTCGCAGATACACCTCTGGAGAGGGGTGGACGGGAGGGGGAGGTTGCGTGATATGCCAAATGCATATAATATTCTCGGAACTAATGGAATAGTCGATGGATAAATAAGTGCGATGAACTTTTAATGTCGACTGTCCACTGGGCAGCTCTAACCAACTTTTTAGCAAACGGCTGCTGACTTTAAATTCCGTAGTTGGATATCTACCAGAATCCTAAACATACACAGGGAACACAGCCATCCCAGCACGTACTCATACATTGCATTCTAACAACGCGTAAAAACTATCTTAGAAAGTTCTAAAAAAAATGTGTTTTACAACAACTAAATTAGAATTCTATAGTGATACCTTCACCGCACACTAGGTGGTGCTGAGGTAACAATTTCCACTGATAAAGCCCCATTTCCGAATTCGACACTTCTGAAATCAAATCCCCGCTTATTTTTATTCGTAAAACCGATCTGCGTAACTAGACCCTCGGGTAATGGCGTCGATTTGTTTCTAAGCAACTAATTGCGATAGAATTCGACGACATTTAATCGAACGCTTATGAGTGAGTCCCAAGATGACCAAAAGTGCTGTAAACTCTAATTACATTGGAGTCCCTAGATGACTGTTACATATTATTCAGATCTGAAACCATATGAAGGAAGTCTGAGCAAGACTGTTTTTCACAAAGAAGAGAACCAAATGAGCTTAGACTGGTCTCAGGTTGTTAGATTGGTTATAGAACCAAAATGAGCGTAAACTGGTCTTAAGTTGTTAGATTGGTTATAGAACCAAAATGAGCTTAAAGTGGTCTTAAGCTGTTAGATTGGTTATAGAACCAAAATGAGCTTAAAGTGGTCTTAAGCTGTTAGATTGGCTATAGAACCAAAATGAGCTTAAACTGGTCTTAAGTTGTTAGATTGGTTATAGAACCAAAATGAGCTTAAAGTGGTCTTAAGCTGTTAGATTGGTCACAGAACAAAAATAAGCTACTTATTCAGATTAAGCCTCGTCTACGCAACAGCCTATTATCACCTATAAGTCAGTAAGAAGTGTAAAGGTTTCCAGTATGTAATGCCTATTGTATAGTGTTGTAGTTAAATATTTGGGTCTTTACCACAGGTTATCGAAACCTATTAATCAGAACTATATCAAACCCTGACCCGTCAACTAATTGCAACGATTAGCGACGTAAATATATATTCAATCTACTAGAAATAGCTGCAATGAACGTGGTAGATAATATCTTACTCCGCAGCCTGAGCCAATTAAAATTTTTGGAAACGAAAATCTCTCCGAAAAAAACCCAGTCGAATTCCGGCAGTCGGGGGGGGGGGATTGGTTGCGGGTGGAAAAGATTTACTGCATTTTAATTGCCGCACGTTTTAAAACAGGGGAATTCCCAATCAGTATTAATTAGTGCTTACCACGAGTGTATTTTTGAACAGGCCATATCCATTCAGTGAATTCCGAAATTCAGCGGGAAACTGAGGGCGAATATTTTATTTGTCTTCTCATTGTCATTCAGTTCTAAGTGTATGACACTATGGTGAAGTAGCAAGGCTTTCGATTCCCCCAAAAAGAAAATTAATCTGAAATTTGGCGCAATTTTCTATTTTTCCACATCCTCTCAATACATTTCAAAGCAATTATCAGAATATTGACATCCACTCTCTGCTAAAGGCAGCAGATATTTTATAAGAGGCAGCTGATTCTCAGAGGGGTGGATGTAAAAATGAAGTAGCAAGGCTTTCGATCCCCCAAAAAGAAAATTTAGCTAACTTTTGGTGTAATCTTCTATTTTCCAAATTAGCTCAATATATATTTCAAAACAATTATCAGCATTGATAGAATATTGGCATCCACTCTGGTCGGGACAGCAGATATTTCATAAAGGGTGGCTGATTTTCAGAGGGGTGGATGTGAAAATGAAAGGGGAAGCCATCCCTCTAAAACCCACCCTTGTAATTAGCTATTTCCAAAATCTTGATGTATTAAATTAGGCAGCCAGAAAAATTCACCCCAATCAGTCGCTTGCCGTTTCAGACTGCTTGGAAGATTGTTTAAATGAACCGGAACCGAATTTCCAATTATGTACTTCGATTTAAAAAAGAAAATTCTGTAAATTAGACCGCCGAGCAAACAACTATATCTGTACTTCGATTTCCGATTTCAAAATCAAACCCCCTGTTTCACTCCCGGCAGGTGTGGTGGGTCTGTAAGGGACACTCAATCAAAAAATCTAACGAAATTTACAAACCAAATAAACAACAGGGACAATCCCTATTTTAAGATTTAAAAAAACCTGTCGCGGAGAACAGTGATGTGCCTGGTTTCGTAGAGTTTAATATAAATTGCGTTGGGAAATCTGAGGTGGCACCCGACGTAAAAGTCATTAAGTGGTGCTCCAAGCAACTCGCTCGTAGCGCCGTGGTAACAGCTTGGACGAATCTCACACACTGTCCGAACAAGCATCTACTCAGAATGAAGGAGTATCTGATAGACGTTATTGTGGTGAGATAGGAATCTAGTCGAGGCCGGCCTCACGAGATCAAGTTATATACAGCCCTGTAGACGCATTGAACCAGCAAGGAGGAGTCCATGAAACCAGCCTGAGGAAGTCCATGAAACCAGCCCGAGGAAGTCCATGAAACCAGCCCGAGGAAGTCCATGAAACTGGCCTGAGGAAGTCCATGAAACCAGCCCGAGGAAGTCCATGAAACCAGCCCGAGGAAGTCCATGAAACCGGCCATCAGGGGCGGATCTAAGGTCTGATTCAGGAGGGGTGTACCCCAAAAATAGGGCAAACAAAGAGCTGCTCGGATAAAAGCTCATTGGAAAACATTTTTCGAAATACAGGGAACAACCTTGTGAATCTAAACTTTTTTAGGTATCAGTTAGGTTATTTTAAGTTCATCAGTTCTAGGCTACACGGTCTATAAAAGAGATCAAGTGCAGACCTCTCTCTAAGTGTAATGTAGTAATGTATGCTTTTTTACCAGATGAACTAAAATAACACATATATATATAGTGTGAGGTCAGAGTGACTTCCGCTTAGAGAGCTGACTATATACACCCCTATAAGAAGCAGCAGCAGCAGCAGCAGTGATGATGATGATGCTGCTGCTGCTGCTGGTGATGAGATGCATAAAAAACAGCACTAAAACACTATTGTTTTGACATAGATAAGTCACAGTTAAATAGAAATAGAACCAACAGACGCAACTGAGCTGAAATAGATTACGTCTACACATGCACACATATCAGTCTGAACACAGTTCCACGGTGGAGAAGTAAACCACGACCGAGCATACAGTCCCAACACACAAAAAATAGACTGAAGACTCAGGTCATTGTAATGACCTCGCATTTGACGACTTATCAGTTATCGTAAACCTAGATTTTTGTCTCAAATAGGACAATTTCGATCTGGCTAGAAACAAACAATAATCAGTTTTAAAGAGGATTTTCTGGTCCCCTGAAATTCCGTAATATTGCTATTGGAAACGAACTCTTCATATCGACGCGTCTGAAAATTTCCGGTTCAACCGTCAAAATTCTTCCAATTCAAAATTCTTCATTTGTCTAACCCGGTGTTATTATTAATCCTACGCATTTTTAAATCTGTTTTTTATATTATGAAATGCGTCGTGAACGCCGAATAATAACAGGTTTACGCAGAGAAAAGAGATATTCAATTTTTCGTCTCTATTTTTTGTCGAGGCGAATACCAGCGAATTGCCACGGAAAAATTTTTGGAAATAACTCCATTGCAAATTAGAAAACCCGACAGACCTTCAATAAGCTGAACGTTTCGTGGCAATCAATCTGTAAACGCATTTTCTGAAAATCTAATAATATCAAATTTCTGTTCAATTCAGAGTGATTTTCACGGCAGGTTTAATCTTCCCGTTCGTCCTCACTGTCTGTATATTCGATATCAGTTATCGTACGTAGCTCGTGTTGTGCTTTTGTGATTTGTGAGGCGTATAATCATTAATGTATAGAATTTTATCCGAAATTTTACCGTTTAAAAAAAAAACCGCTGAATATCGTGTAAAATTGTGGAGTTGCTCATGACAAATCCATGGGGGGACTACCAATTGACCGGATTGAGACATACAGAATTTCTATGAAATCAACATGGAGAGTCCCATAACTCAGCCTGAGGAGTCCCTCTTACTCGGCCTGAGGACTCCCTGAACTCAGACAGCCCGAGGAGTCCCTGAACTCGGCACAGAGAAGTCCATGAAACAGCCCGAAGAAGTCCATGAAACCAGCCCTGAGAGTCCAACCTGAAACCAGCCCCAATGAGTCAATGAAATCAGCCCCATAGCAGTCCCTGAAATCAGCCCTGTAGTAGTCTATGAAACCAGGATTTAATCCGTGTAGGCTGAAATGGTCAAGTATTGAGGGTCTGGACTGACTACCCGGATTTAATCTGTGTAGGCTGGAATGGTCAAGTATTGAGGGTCTGGACTGACTGCCCGGATTTAATCTGTGTAGGCTGGAATGGTCCAGTATTGAGGGTCCGGACTGACTACCCGGATTTCCAATAAACGCATTTTCATCCTACCTGCATTGGACCCCAGAAGACGACTTGGACGATCGCTATGGTGACGACGCCGAACGAGAACCTGCGTTCGTTCTTGCGTTCACGCGTGCTGCTTCTAGCGGCGGCGTTCAACGATATTATAGTCCCGATAGTGAACACGATAATCGACAGCAACGCGAGTTCGTTCAAAACAAGAATCAACACCAAACTGATACGACGCGCGCCGCCCGCCTGAAAGTTGTAGCTACAAACGCCGGAGCTCGGGTAGAGGGCGATACAACCGTACCGGGTGAACGGAATCGCCGAAACGATCGCTGCGACGACGAATATCAGTGCGAGAATCGCGCCCCAAACGCGCAAACGTTTTAAATGCATTTGAAACTCGAACGGTTTATACGTGGCGAGAAAACGGATCAACGCGAGAGACGATACGATCATCGCCGATAGCAACTGGAAGAAATTACCGGTGAACGCCATCAGGTTACACGACGCGACGCCGCCCGACCAGACGCCGCCGATCTGCGCTTTAATCAACATCGGATAGACGAACAGCGCCTGCAGGAAATCCGACGTCGACAACGCGAGTAGGTAAAACGTCGAACCGTTGCGCGATTCTTTACGCGTGCAGATTATCTTCGTCAGGATGACGATCGACAGGAAGTTGCCGATCGTCGTGAATATTCCGACCGTCGACGACACGACGAACTGAGGTTTGTTGACGTCGATTTTCAGACTGAAGTTTATCGGCGCGCATTGTTCGTCGCCGGCGCCGAGGATGGCCGCCGATGAGTTAGCCCACGCGTCGGGCTCCGCCGGTGTCGCTTCCATCTTCCGAACCTTCGTCTCTCACTGCCGCCTGTCGACGCGCGCGGTGCGAAAAAAAAGAAATTTTAAAAAGTTTTTAAAAAAATTTGGATCGAAATAACCGGAAATTGATTTAACAAAACTTAAGAATACTTTCTTATTCTTAATACAGTTATTAATAGTAGTTTCAAATCGTTTAGAACCATCAATTGTCCAATTTATAAGCCTATCACCCAGCTTATTGGACTGCAGACTGGGGATCTGACTCACAGGGGCTCGTCACGATAGCTGGGGGTCCAAAATCACAGATTTGACCCAGTATCCTAGGTACCACCTATAAAAAAAGAAAAAAGAAGATTCTTTTTTTATAGGTGGTACCTAAGATACTGGGTCAAATCTTTGATTTTGGACCCCCAGCTATCGTGACGAGCCCCAGTGATCTGACTGGGGTTAAGTGGAAGTTGCATCTGCTTAAACTTGAAACGAAAACCTGTCTCCAACTTAAGTGAATTGAACTTCTGGTCATGTCTATATGAATCATCATCTGATTCAAATTGACACACTCACAGGGACTTGACACAAAATGATTTTGACCCCAGCATCCTAGGTACAAATATATAAAAAAATATATTTTTCTTATATATACTGGGGTCAAAATCCGTGTGTGTCAAGTCCCTGTGGACACACTTTTTTAAGTTCTACTACTTTTCTCTTAGTCTTAGTTAGGCTGTTTTAAAACTCACCACGTACCGCGGTATGACGACTGCTGCTGCTGCTGCTGTATTATTTCTACTAAATCATCACAAAACTATGTCAACCGTGTGAGAACAATTCCATCTGTATTTCAGAATGAACGCGAAAGTTTAATACCGAGTAGTCATCCAGCATCCACTTACGCGCGCCGGCTCATTCCAGCTCGACTATCAATCAGATGTTTTGTTCATCGGGGAAGTCCACGCGGACGCAAACCAGGAAGTAAACAAACCGCAGCCAATCAGCGATCTACGGTAGCGCCATAGGCGTCACGGCAGCTCGTTAGGCGTTTTAGGCCTCCATCAGGTTCGAGTCCCATTGCGAGACGGGATAATTCTTTTAAAATTATTTGCTTCGAAACGTACTTAAGATAATACTCTTGAAACCAGTTGAAATTAATAGCCTTTCGAAAACAATGAAAACATCATTCAAATATTTCACTGTGTAGTCACCACAGATGATAGCAAAATAGACACAAATCGAAATCAAATACCAAATCATTATCCTTATATTGTTTTATTCTATCTTATAGGTAGCTTTCGTTTTTATTTAAATGTGACATGCAATTCAGTTGATATTTCCTATTTTCAGTGTCCAAGCGCGACAAAAAAAAAACACTTTTTCTTGGAAAAATTTCTACGGCAAAAATCCAAGTTCTAAAAAAGCAATTTTTGCAGTTTAAAATGTAGGTTTTTAACTATACATGCTATAACAACAATCATATATATATATATATTTATAACTAAATACATAAATCTTACATATAAACCGGATTTTAGTAGACTTTTAAACGTTTTAAACCGGGTTTTTTTTTCAATCTTAACTTTTGATGCGTCATCATCAAATTCCGGCTGAACTCTAAATGCACTATACACGTTCATATATATAACCCATAAACAATGATTTGAAATAAGCAGGAATCAATCTCTAAGCCATCTATTTTGCCTATGCACATCATAGACCCTTCAACGAGTGAAGGTTGAAATTTGAGATAAGCCCATTTTAGTTTGATAGGCAGTCTTACAACTTAAGTCTAAGCTCATCATTTTGGTTCTATAAACAATCTTACAACTCAAGACCAGTCTAAGCCTATTTTGGTTCCATAGCCAATCTTACAACTTAAGACCAGTCTGAGCTCATCATTTTGGTTCTATAGACAATGTAACATCTTAAGACCAGTGTAAGCTCATTTAGGTTCTATCGCCAATCTTACAACTTAAGACCAGTCTAAGCTGATTTTAGTTCTATAGCCTATTTAACAACTCATTTTGTTGGTCCTATGGCTGATCGAACAACATCGAAGGCCATTTTTGGAATTCCATCCCATTGTGCTACTGAATCTTAGAATAAATTCAATATCAGTTGATTTAATATAAGCCCCTCTCAAGCTAAAACCGACCCCTGCAAACATCTAGTGATTTGGAATCAGACCACAAATAAACCTCATTGAAGCCATTAAGTTTTCTAGAAGGATCTTAGGAAGCTAATAAGCGCCGATTTCAATCTCAATATCACCGGACTAAGTCACCAGAGAGATCACTGATCCAAACATTTCAATATCGGAAAACAATCCCAGTCAATTCATATATGTGGAACTTTTAGGACTATGGGTTACGGGCAAGCGAATTGTTGACCTCAATTTTAGTCATTTACAAAATAAAAGCAATTTTTACATAAATAGATTTTATACACATATAGACACATACATACACACATATATATATATATATATATATATATTTATATAGCTGAGCTATGATAATATTAATATTAATAACAGTAATTATATTCATACAGTATTATTATCAACTGGCATAATAATTAGTTAGACTACTATGTGTATAGTCGTCATAGAAGGCATAAAATATTAATTTCGGTTTCCTTCATGAATTTTAGCACAATTCAATTTTCGAACAGCTTTCATAATTTGCTTCGCATTAACTATCGAAATTTTGAGACTATGACTCTGAGAGACCCATATCTCTCACTTCCTCGTCTACAAGTAACAATACTCAAACAATTACGCGTAATCATAATAATTCTACTCTTAATAAACAGCTGCTCAAGATCTTACTCTCAAACTCAGTCTGTAAGACTCTTCTCTTGGTTCTCTTGACGCCCTTTAGATCGATTACTGATTATTCTTCAACTCGTCCCCCCCAGCGCCCCCGCCCCCGCCCGAACCCCCGCTGCTGCTGTTATTCATCAGTTTTAATATGGACATATGTTGCACCGAGTAACCGGGAACGTTGACCAGTTCTTTCGGTACAACGCGAGCTCCCGCGACGGCGTGCGCGGCAGACGACGACGACGAACCCGTCTGCTGCGTCGTCGAGTGACCTTGACTGTGTTGTTTACGCAGTAGCAGACGCCGCGCTTGAACGCATTTATCGGTGGCCGCGGCGTTTAATAAACTCTCACGAACATCGGGGAAGTTTTCACGCACGAACGCTACACAAATATAAAATACCAATTAGATGATGTCATAGGAGGAATCAACGGAGGTAGACAACATGGAAGCACCCATTAATTTAGTAAATCGATTATATCATAGGGTGAATCGACAGAGGTAATCAACTTTTCTGGAAGCATCTATTTAGTAAATTGATGATGTCATACGGGGAATCTAAGGACGCAGACGACTTTTCTGGAAGCACCCATTAATTTAGTAAATCGATTATATCATAGGGGGAATCGACAGAGGTAACCAACTTTTCTGGAAGCATCTATTTAGTAAATTGATGATGTCATACGGGGAATCTAAGGACGCAGACGACTTTTCTGGAAACACCCATTGATTTAGCAAAATCGATGATGTCATAGGGGGATTTTTATGGAGGCAGTTGTATTTTCTGGAAGCGTCCATTGAAGAACGTACCTTTTATTGCGCTCATGATCAGCGGGTCGAGTTTTTTCTTGATTTTACCCTCGCCGGTTAACGACGATTCGGCCAGCGTCAGATTATCGTAGAATATATCCATCAGATAGCGTAAAACGGCGGTGGCGCTTCCTTTACCCTTCCTCAGACTGTTCTCTAACTCGTTGCGCGGTAAGTGAATATCATACTCTGAATGAAGCCTCACCTGAAAATTAAAACAACAACAGATATAGGTTATATAGCAGGGGAATTGTGCGGCCAGATTCACAAAAAGGTTTCACTCTTAAATCGATTTAATTTCTTCATTAATTCAGTTCATCTTAAATCGATTAAGGCCTTAATCCTTTTTGTGAAACTGCAGGGTTTCCAGTGGTAAGGCCAGGGTAAAAAGAAGTACTTTTTCGGCAATTTTAGGGACTTTTTGACTCGGGAAGAAGTACTTTCCAGAAAAATGAGGTCATACATTTCAGGGTAATTTTTCAATCTTACTGATAATTGAATTACCAGACCTGGCCCTGAGTAAGAAAATACTTCAACAGTCGAATTCGCGACAAAATTGCGCGCAAAGATACGTAAAAACCAAATTTAGAAGGACTTTTTTATCAAAAGGAAGGACTTAGAGTCAAAAAGGCGGACAAAGATAATGTTTGTCCAAACTTTTTCCATAAGAAGGACAAAGAAGGATTTGGAAGGATCGCTGGAAACCATGAACTGGGCCCTGGAGGCGATGCCAGTTGAGAGGATTATTTGCGGGAGGGGTATGCCAGTTCAGGGGTATGTTCACAGGAGGGGATGCCAGTTCAGGGGTATATACACAGTAGGGGATCCCAGGTATGGACGCGGGTTCAGATTCAGGGGATTCAGTTTTTCAGGGGTAATGTACGCAAGAAAAGGAAGGCGAGGAATCGAGAGATTTGTTCGAACCACGCATGAGTTTAGACGCCGCTCAAGTTTAGTTTCTGGACTGACCTTTTCGGATTTGATCACCTTGCCGCCGATGTCAGTTGCCGACGACGACGATGATGACGTGATCGGAGTCGTTTCTATTTGAAGAGCGAGATGAGGATCGGTTGACTCCGACGGCGTTGTCGGTACCGATATCGTCAGAGGAGAAATCGGTATCTGAACCTGTCGTCAAAATTACATTAAATACGATTAAAACCCGTTGATGAAACACTCCCTAGTAGGCGTTATGATAAAAGAAAATCCATAACTCGGGAAATAAAATGCAGTCCATTTCGAATATTTCTTACTACAGTGGACTCTGCTTAAAGCAGGACTGGTTTATTCGGTAATCCGTTCAAACCAGTAGAATAATGAAAATATTTTCTGTCCTCAATGCGAGAAAATCTGAAAATCTTTACCGGTTAGTTGTCGAATAAACACTATAATCCGTGTAAACTGTTGATAAATGAAGAAATCCCACACTTCGAATTTGAAATTATACTATCAAATTTATTATTACGAAACCACAACGTTTCGGCTGTTGACTGACAGCCATCATCAGGGGGCATGACCAGAAAAACAATGCTTTGTAACTTGTTTTTCTGGTCATTCCACCTGATGATGGCTGTCAGTCAACAGCCGAAACGTTGTGGTTTCGTAATAATAAATTTGATAGTATAATTTCAAATTCGAAGTGTGGGATTTCTTCATTTATCTATACCGGTATTTGCCTGGTAACAAACATTCTGCCGGAGCTGGGGCTATCCCTATATATGGGCGCAGTCTACTGTAGAACATAGTAATGGTAGTATTCCTGAAGATGACTATCTATTAGGATATAGTCAAAACATTGAAAATTGGATATAGTCGAAACAGTGAATATGAACAATACCTTCAAGGAAACTTATTAAGACCCTTTTTTCCTCCTGAGTCAGGAATTTTCGTTTATATCCTCATAAAAGTTCAACTGAATATCTATTTACATTTCGAGTGTTGATCGAAAGTTGTTTCAGGCTAGTAATGGATGGATAAGTGAAATAGCGACTTTTGTAATTGTAATTGTCGCTGTGGTGTAAATCTGATGGCAAATGATAACCAACATTAAACGTTGATGATAAGTACCTGCACTTGGTACGGTTGAACTGCCGATTGTTTGATGACGGTAGTTGGCGTGGCGTGCGGCGTTGAACTGGTCGCTGCTGCTGCTGATGATGATGGCGTAGACGGTGGCAGTGGCGGTGTGGTATTACCGTGCGGTGGCGGTGACGACTGCGTACCGTGCGTCACCTGCACCAGTGTCAGCAGACGGCGCATGTACGCGGTAATCTCTGGCGTCGGAAGAACTAGAAAAATAAACCACATTCATACAGTAAAACTACGAGTGATCTTTAGTCTTAAGACTGGTCCTAACTTGTTAGATTGACTAGAGGACTAAAATGGTCTTAGGGCTAAGAATTGGACGGTAGGGACTTGTGCCCGGTCCGGTGTAGTCTGTTTAACTTACGTTCAGCGTACATTTTGCGCAGCGTCTCCAGTTCGAGCTGTTTCGCTCGCAGCATTCCTAACAGTTCCGTAATCAGCTGCTCTTTCACCTGGCAACCGTCGCAATTATTGCGCAACAGATTCGGCAACACGCCTCCGTTAGTCGACGGCGCGGACGTCGCCGTAGCGACCGCTGCCTGCGCCGGTTGAGTGTTGCCGAGGTTGGTCATGCTCGACGCGAGCGCCGCCAGCGTGTTGAAGCTGCTCAGGTTGTTAGTAGCGGCTGCAGCAGTGAGACCGGAGTGATGAGGATGCTGCGTGGTAACCGCCGCCGGGTAGGCGACCACGTGCGTGTCCGACAACGAGGCCAACGAGGTCATCACGTTCTGTACTGTGGTCGCGTTCCTGAGAAAATAAAATTCACAATTAAAACGTCGCGCTGTAACGAAATCGAAACAAGTCAATTATGGACAACATGACTTTCAATGAAATCCTGTAAAACATCACTGTGACTTTCACCTAATGTTCCAGGGGCCGGTTTTAGAGACTGGTATTATCTTTTACCCAGCGGTTAATGCAGCTGAAAATGAATTGAGTTAGCGCCTGGGTTAAAGACAATACCAGTTTATAAAACTGCTCCTGAGTTTCAGTAAACTAAGCAAACATCTAAATAATTGACTAGTGTCATAGGGGAGGCAGTTATCTTTTCCATAAGAATATAGGGAGCAAATTACCGGGTAATGATGTCATAGGGGGATGCAGGGAAACAGCCATTTTTCCTGTTGAATGGATGTACGGAGCAAAATAATGATGTCATAGGGGGATTCAAGGAGGTAGTTATTTTTTCCGTAAGGATATATAGTAAGCAATTCAATGATGTCATAGGGGGAATGGAACCGAGTACTTACAGGGTGGATTGTAAATGCTGATTTGTTTTATGATGCTGTGTTGAACCGGCCGCCGCGGCAACCGTCAGCGGTATATTGTACTTGGTCGCTATCGTAACGGCCGGGTCGTGATAGACCAGGCGTTGACGTTTCGGTTCCGGCTCACCGGGGGCGCCGCTGTCGCCTTGACCTCGATGGTGCGAGATCGTCGTATTTATGGTCGGTACTCGAATACTCATATCTTGCGGTTGAACGGAGGAAGAGGACGACATGTTACTGGTAGACGGTAGCCTCATTCCGGTGTTACTGAAATCTGTTGAGTCTGTCAATCAAAATACAATCAGTTTTAAAAGTAGAGACTAAACGCTTGCAGTGCATCTACACCGCAGTGCGGTGTATAAATCGGCGATGGACTTCGCTAGTACAGCGCACTGCGGTGTATGAATGCTATTAGTTCTCTATTGAAAGATGGCAGCACCTGTTTAACAGAGTGAATAGTAACTAACAATACACCGCACCGCGGTGTAGGTGCACTAGTGGTATGCCCGTTATTCACTGGGGTGGAATTTTTGAAATTTTCAAATTATCCCAAGCTCTTTTACAAAATCAATTAATCCGCACCGAAAGAGTTAAACTCAAGATAAATATTGCAACAAGTTCCATTGAAATTGAAAAATTTGAACTGACATTATTTGTGATTTGAAAATATTTTGGGTTATTGAATCCGACTTCATTGTCGTACTGCACATTAACTAAATCCTCACTTGCAATAAGTGGAATCCCCTATTGCAGCAGTAGCTGATGTCCTACAGCACACTAGCGACATCTAGTGGATCCTCGCTTGCTGTAGTCGAGTCCATGTTTTAGACTTACTTGTTAGAGGTTTATGTGCGTGCGGAGGCGATGAGTCCGGACTTTGTAACGCTCCGTAAATTACTTCCAGCGCTTTTGGTTCTAATTTCATTCCTTGTTCTTCGTCCGACAAATCGCTGTTTACCTCATTCTCATCATCTTCACCGTCGTTATTATTATTATCGTGATTATCAGTATTATTATTATTAATTGAAGTACTTATATGCTCTTGACGACTTGGGCCTGAAATAAGGAAAAATAAATAGAATGTCCTGCAAAGAAATTCTTCTTTTTCATTAGAAGAAACTCCATTATTTACTGCCCACATTTCAATAGAATTTCAACTTCTTCCAAATTATGATTCATAACTGAATTAGGCGGATTCTTTAATATTCAATACTAGACTTATTCGAAGAGGCATCTAATTACCTCTAGGCTTATTGATTAATTACTGGAAATCCTGTTAATTAGTCTGTTAATTAGCAATCATGTTAGTTAACAAAACTGTTAATTAGGCCCACTGGTAGTAGGTTAATTCACATGCTTAACTAATGATTTTTGGGCTTAATCGCACTACTTCTATTGCTAATTATTCAATTAGCCTAATTAGTTATCATTTTAAATGTTTTCTGAGTAGTTAGCAATTCAACTTGATTCAAATGTAATTAACTATAAAATTCAATTTAATTATCCCGTCAGTCGGCGCCTAATTAGAAATTTAATTTAATTTATGTAGATGAGATCAACCAATTTCCCCTTTCGCTACCCCCAGGTCTTTATTTAATCAATCATATTATTACCAGAAAGACTAATTAGGCCATGTGTACAGGGAGCCAATGTTTTTGTTTACATGTTTATTGGACGTGCTTGTAATTACGATATGCTCCCCGTCCCTTCCTTGGGCTTTCTCTCAACTCAGTTTCACAGCAGCCTCTGAAATCTTTCAAATGTCAAACAGTAAACGGGCACTTACCGACGTTTTTGGGCATGTTATGCGCCATAAAATATCACGGCTTCATGCTCGGTTCTCTCTGACATTCGCCGGGTTGACTTTGAATTCGATTCGACGATGAAAACGGTCCGAAATTCAGCACTAATTAACGACACTTCGATTGACATGAGCATGTATCGATCGCGGCTCGCATTAAACATGCGGGTAACATTTGCATGTCGTTAACTCCACAGAGCATGTCACATGACCTTATGACATGCGATCGGATCCAATCGGAATCGATCGACGAGCGCCGACGGAAATATCCGAATACGCTGTCGGTAATCTTCGCGGCGTTACGCGGTCGTTCCGGAACTTACCGAAGATAGCGCCGGGAATCTCAGTGCCCGAATATTTTCTGTGATGATTAATGTTCCTCAAAATAAATCTCTTCAATTCAAGAATTTTTCATCTCGGACTGAATCATTGTGGGATTTCTCACGTCATCCATCTTACACGTAGACTGGTTGCAGGTCTCTGATAACTACTAACCGAGGCGACCAGTCTATCTTCTCGACTCATTTTCTGTGATATCATCGTCATTCATGACTTTATTTATCGATCGAAATCTAAAGATACTTTTTCATGCTAGGATCTGTCGAATGAAGCGAACAAACCGCGACCTAATTAATGAACCCCGCAATAAAATTCATTTAAATTCGTCCCGTTGCCAGCTGCGGTAGGCGACTATGGAATCTGAATTGAAGCGTCTGACAACAGTCAAATTTCCAGTTTTTCTCTTATCTCTCGCTCTCGAATAACGATATTTTAATACGTAAACGCGATAAACAGAAGAGATAAAAGTAAGTTTAACACTTATTCGAGTGATGGATCGATAAATGATTCATAAAAAAGAGAATCGAAACAGCGTCTGACAACCAAGTCAAATTTAAATCTGCTCTCTCTGCTGAAATTTATTCACGTGGGACTGTGGGTTCTGACTTTTTTACGTAATTACGAGATCATTTCAATCGATGACGGTAACTGAAAGGATTTTCAAGGTATGGTTATTGAGGTAAAAGTGCAGATCCGCACCTCTCCGCGTAAACAGTTCAATCAATTACATGAAATATCATTGTTTCAGATTCAAAATGTCATCAGCAATTCATAATAACATTGCCATTGGACTTGGTTGATTTTAAGATATCTTCATTAGAAAGATTTTAGACTGGATTCTGTCATTCAGTAGATTGCGTCAATCACGAGAGGTTCGGATCTGCACTTTTACCGGTTACTGACTGTGTGGTGGTTAGGGCGTTGTTAACGTTCAAATTTTAGGGTGTGGTTAGAAAAATATCCTCCTACTACTACTGTCTGTCACACCTGCTCTGAAAGAAAGTAGTTAACGTTAGTTACCTAATCGTTGGTGGTAAGCTTTTCATAATCAGTGTGGTGTGTGAAAATATCCGATCGTGAAACTTAACCTCAGACAGGTTACTGACTACATCGAGTACTACAGGACTTTTGGGGGAAGCTAATGTCTGTTTCAACTTGGCTTGAGAGCACATCATGTGGCCTAACTCAGTCAGTTTTGGCGCTACATACCTGATAAAAGTCTTATTAGGACCAGAATGCACTGGCAGTCGACCTAAAACATTGATTTTTAATCCATTTTTAAACTGTGTTGAAGGATATCCAAAAAGTCTTCATTGAAAGGGGTTCATGAGAGAAAAGTGACTCCATGATTTGAAAGTTTTAACAATATGTCTCCATGCCTACCGACTGAAATGTGATACGTAGGCATGGAAACATATTGTTAAACTTTCAAATCATGGAGTCACTTCTCTTCATTTAACCCCTTTCAGTGAAGACTTTTTGGATATCCTTCAATACAGTTTCAAATGGATTAAAAAATGATGATTTAGGTCGACTGCCAGTCCTTTCTGGTCCTATTAAGACCTTTATCAGGTATGTAGGCCTACTACCAAAACTGAGTGAGCTAGGCCACCCGGAATGCTCTCAAGTCAGGTTGAAATAGTCAATAGGCCTGTCTATGGTTTACTCGTTTCATGATCGCATATTTACCAAAGACATCAAATTATTTTTAAATACCACCAACGATTGTAGTAGAATTATAGGCCCCTATATTAGAATTATAATTATAATATATTATTAGGTAACTAGGAGGGGGTTAACAAAGTTTCACTCGACAGTCTGTGTTATAATCGTCCTGTTGATTTCTGAAAAATATTATTCTTTATCTTCTGTAGAAATAAGAGATCACGATTTTCAGCGAATTTGGATACGAGACACATTTCAGTAAAATAAGGATCGGGACTTCGTCGTGTACGGAGTGAAAATATGGCGGATAATGAAGCGTTCAGCGCGGATGCTGAGCGCGACGACGGACCTCAACCGGAGCCGCCCTCTTATGAGCAATCTGTAACCATCATCGAGAATGGAGAACCACGGCCGAAATATTCCAGCGCTGTGGACGATAAAGGTGGCGCTACCGGTGATGAGAATTCTCCGAACGGAATCAAACCGTTAACCAACGGAAATACGCCGATTACTGACGAGAAGTAAGCGTTACGAAATAATCCCAGACCAGGGTGGCGCCACTGAACTGGAAAACCGGGAGAACTCGGGTATTAGCAAAGTCAGGGGAAACTCAGGAAATTTGAAAAATTTCAAAAGAAACCTGGAAAACTCAGGGAATTTGGATAATGCTATTGAGTATATATCCTCAACGCGCCTTGCTGTTCCCCTAGTCCAAGATGAGACAGTCTAGCCTCGTCCAGTTGTATGAAAATCGGCACAATTTGGCGCAGGCCTTTATACCCTATGATAAGCTTTCAGTGATTGAATTATTTGAATCTCACTTTTAGGGATAAAGAAAAGACGGACTCTGAAGAAGAGGTCGCGATCAGAAGAGTAGGAATTACTGAACTTGTAAGTTTGAATATCTAGTCGATCAACGTGGGTCCCGCATCGAGAGATCGATGAGTTGTAGAGATTGATATTGATCTCAGTATTTCAATAAATGAGCAAAAAAACAAGAGTTGATGATTAAACAGCTCATTCTGACAGTTTTGGCTAAACTTAATCGGGGTCTATTTTCACTTAAAACTCGAATGTTTTGGTTATTTGTTATTTCATGTTTTCAGTGGGGACTACAATTAAAACTTGACCATTTTAAACATTAAGTTTTTCATGAAACCCGACCCTGAGAAACGAATAAATAATTCATTGATTATTTACCTGAATGGTTATTTGACAATTTTCAAGCATTCGATTGTATTCGATATTTTTCGCCAATTTTATCTCTTTTCGAAAAACAGTTTCGTTTCGCCGATAAAGTGGACGTTCTATTGATGATTGTTGGAACGGTTTCCGCGGTGACGATGGGTTGTTCGTTTCCCATCAATCTCGTCGTTTACGGCGAGGTGGCGGACATTTTTGTCGGAGACGCGCAAACGAAATTCGTAACTTCGACGGTCAACGTGACGTCTGCGACTGTGTAAGTTTAATCTCGCTGTGTTACGATACAAACTATCATTGATGAAACACTTCATATGAAATCCGGCGCTTAGAACAAAAAATAGGGTCCTAAAAGATTGCGAATTGCAAGGGTGGATTCAATTTAGGGGGATGGATCTATAATGAAAAAAAAACTACTTTTAACTGGTATCATTCTGCTAGAATGAAAAAAGCAAGCTAAAAAAGATATCTAGTGTTTCAAGACTTGGAAATTCTGGTAGGCCAGTGTTATATTTCATGAATAGTCTGAGTCAGTGCCTAGCAGTCAATCGAAATGAATATTGCCCATCCCTATTGTTTCTGAGCGGCGCGGAGACTCGATGTTAATTCAAGAAAACCTGTCATCGCTGCTTTGTGGCTGTATTTAATTTTGGATGTTTTTATTTTCAGGTCACCGACGACGACAAATACATTAAGTCAAGTGTGGATGCTCTGCATTTTTTTCTGCGTCATCGGATTGGTCGTGTTGTTGCTAGGTTACCTGTCGATAATGTGTTGGGTGTTGGCGGCCGAACGTCAAACGGAGAGGATTCGATCTCATTTTTTTCGCGCCATTCTACGTCAGGATATCGCGTGGTACGATTTACACGCGAGTGGCGAACTCAATACTCGTCTAGCTGAGTAAGTCTTATTCTACAGTTTCAGGGGGGGGGGGTAGTTTCAATGTTATTACGGTTTTGATGGGGTTGGGAAGCAGGAGGGATATGTCTGGATGGCCACTGACCTGGAAAACTCAGGGAATCAGAAAAATAAGAGAAAGTCGAAGGAATTTTGCCAAAAAAAAACAACCCGGAAAACTCAAGGAATTGAGATATGCTATTGACCACGTGTATACTCAGGAAATTTCCCCATTCACCTGCAGCAGATTCAATCGGGGATTTCTCCATTCACCTGCCGCAGGTTCACTCAGGGAATACCTCCATTCACCTGCAGAAGGTTCACTCAGGGAATACCTCCATTCACCTGCAGCAGATTCACTCGGGGAATTTCTCCATTCACCTGCAGCAGATTCAATCGAGGATTTCTCCATTCACGTGCCGCAGGTTCACTCAGGGAATACCTCCATTCACCTGCAGCAGGTTCACTCGCGGTATTTTATATCTTGAGTTGAGAACTCAGGAAGTACTTGGGGGAGGGGAGTGTAATAAGAGTATAGAGGGGTATCTTTTAGGGAGGCAGTGAAATAACGTGTCAGAAAACCCAATATTGCTGCTTTGCATCCATATTTATTACGCTACTGTTTTCTAACAATAACACCGGTTTGTTTGCGTTGTTACTATAGCGACCTACCAGCGATACAGCGTGGAATCGGTGATAAAGTATCCACGTTCCTCCAGTGGACGACGACGTTCATAGCCGGGTTCGTTCTGGGATTCGCGAAGGGTTGGAAGTTAACGCTGGTGATTTTAGCGGTGACGCCGTTATTGGCTCTCGGTGCGGCCGTCATGGCTCGGGTAAGTGCACAACCGAAAAACAACACTAAAATACCATCTCTGTCTAATGTCTGTGTTTGCAGTTTGCATTTTCAATTGAGAGATTGTCTCAGGTGAAGTTCTCAACACATGTGAAGTGTAAACATCAGTTTTTGGAAAATGTGCTCATAAAATGTCTAATGTCTGATGTTTGTAGTTCATTTTCAATTAAAAATGTCTCAGGTGAAGTACTGAACACATGTTGAAGTGTAGATGATCAGTTTTGGCCGATAAAATGTCTAATGTGTGGTGTTTGTAGTTCATTTTCAATTAAAAATGTCTCAGTTGGAGTTTTGAACACATGTGAAGTGTGGCTGATCAGAAAATTGGAAGAATGCCTTCAGGGTTGTAGGATCCATGTTGGGCGTCGATAACAGTTTTGGACCTACGAACAACTAATCAGTAATTTCAACCCTATAAAACCAGCCGATAAAGTTTCAGTTTTTATCTCGTTTGTAGTTGGTTCAGACGTTCAGCGGTATGGAATTGAAAGCGTACGCTAAAGCTGGAGCTGTAGCCGAAGAGGTTCTCGGTGCTATCCGTACGGTTCAGGCGTTCGGAGGAGCTGAAAAAGAAACAAACAGGTGCAGAATGGAGTTTCATAGAGTTTGTTTCGCTTTAGGTCTTTCAGATCTTGGATTCCCAAGACTGAACCTTATTAGATTTTTCATAGAGTTTGTTCGTTTTGCTTTAGGTTTTTCAGATCTTGGATTCCCAAGACTAAACCTTATTAGATTTTTCATAGAGTTTGTTCGTTTTGCTTTAGGTCTTTCAGATCTTGGATTCCCAAGACTAAACCTTATTAGATTTTTCATTTTAACCTCAGGACGGTATCACAGTTTTTGAAGTGTTGTAAGTTACCAGCATTCGAACCTGCTTACCTCGAACTCGAACCGGCTTTGTTACTTAGCACTGATCTTGGTTCCCGAAAACTAACCCGCTATTAGATTATTCATTTAACCTCACGATGGTACAGTGTTTGAAGTGTTGCCCGCACACACTGTAAGCAGACGGCAGGACTCGAACCCACTTGTCTTTCAGCACTGATACTGAAGGCAGCAGCATAAGCCTTATCCCGCTGAGAGCTACTGAGGCCGTTTTACTTAAGGCCTTTTTATGAACACTCGATTAGTATATTCGAGTATGCAAAACGTTTTTATGAGCATGGATTATGTCATAATCCGTCATTTTTATGAACATTGGTTATCATAATCGATTAGCATACTCAGCATACTCGCTCGGCGAGCAAGTATGCCGATTATCTAATCCAACCGATATGGTGTTCTCGGTAGAAGTCGCTGCTGAGTAGGCCATAATTGAATATTTCTACCTGGCGTTTTTATCAACCAACATACCCGGTTATGCTAATTGACACTAATCGGCTATATAATCTAAATAGCTAATCTATTTCGATTTTGCTGGTTCATAAAAAGGCCTTATATCATGACAACTGGTTGTTAAAAAGTTGTCGTAAAAAAGCTGTTGCTGAAAAGTTGATCGAATATGATGTTTAGAGTACAAATATAGGTCGCCGAAACCGGAGCAGTTTTAACGGAATTTCATTTTCATCTCGTAGATATTCGAAGAATTTACTGCAAGCGAAGAAGGTCGGAATTCGCAAAGGAGCCGTATTCGGAGTCGGAGCCGGTTATTTGTATTTCATCATTTTCGGAGCGTTCGCGTTGGCGTTTTGGTACGGAGCTAAACTCGTACGCGAGGAGAACTTCAGCGCCGGCACCATTCTAATGGTACGTACACGTTTTATATGCACATCATTTGGGAAAAGTTTAAAACTCAAATTTAGGTTTCGTCGCTGTTGGTTGATTCTTGTTTTCAATGATTTACCGATGATTCTTGTTTTCACCCGGAAATCACGAAAAAGATGGGTAATTTTCTTTTCTTTGAAAAAGTCAGGGAATAGTTACGGAATTTTCTAGAAAAACGAAGCTGAAAACCAGGGGCCGGTTGCATAGTCATGGCTTAGACTTAAGACCAGTCTAAGACCGACTTAGTTCTATAGCCAATCTAACAATTTAAGACCAGTCTTATGATTTAAGACCACTTTTGAACTTAAGTCACAACTGTGCAACTGGCCCGAGGGAAATTTGTTGAAATTGCTAGATCGCGCGTAAAATCAAACAGTTTCCATCTATGTCTTACTGATTTTATACTGCGTTAATTGATTGCATTTCTAGCGGATCAAGTCAGAGGAAACAATGTGCGTGTCGGGGAATAGTCGGGGGAAAAGCAAATAAGATAATATCGGTTACTTCGAAGACCGATCCTCACGCACCCACACGGTCCCTCAATCTATGGATGATAATCGAACTCCTGGGCCCAGTTTCATAGACTGAGTATCAAAGTTATCCCTAGGGATAAATCCTCAATCTGGTTGACAACCACCATAGTAACAATGAGAAACCATGGTTATAACTGACAAATTTCAAAATGTTCCCAGGGACTATTTTTCTTCCATATCTATGAAACCCAGTCCTGCTGATTCAGAATAGTTGATCTCATGTTTCAGGTATTTTTTGGAGTACTGTTCGGCGCGATGTCTCTCGGCAACGCGTTACCGAATATCGAAGCGTTTTCTAAAGCGCAGGCGGCCGCCGCGACCATTTACGACATCATCGATCTCGTGAGTTCGCAAATCAATTTTACCCCCCAGTCGAAAATTTTCGTTTTTTTTTTTTTTTTTTTGGCGTTCTCGCGACATATCTCGCAAATGCGGGGATTCGAAAAAATATTGTTCCACAATTCCACTTGTTGTTTCGAAATATTTGAGAATTAGATCAAATTTTGTCTAATCCGATAAATATTGGCGAAATTCAATTTACACTTCACGTAGCATACAATACATGTGGTTCTAAATAGTCGATAACTTAGAAGGCAACTTTCTTCAATTTGTCTTGAAAATCACCTTCATCCACCAGTCGCCATTTAAGTCAAACTTTATCACTCGTAAAATACTTGCGGAAAACTGTGTAATTTTGGATTCATGTTTATGTGGAATGTGGAAATGGCGCGTTTGCGTTTTGAACCAGAATGAAAGGTAAATCTCTGAACTGTTCTTCGATCGTTGATAGGTACCGGAAATCGATAGCAGTTCTACTGAAGGAACGAAACCAAACATCGACGGAAATATCGAATTCTCAGACGTCAGTTTTAGGTATCCGTCCAGACCGGAATGCAAGGTAAACTCATCATAATCTTACGCTAATCGTACTTAAGTAATATATGATGTCATAGGGGGATTGATTATGGAGGTAGCCATCTTTTTTCTGGAAGAGTAGATCGGTTCGATGATATCATAGGGATATTCTATGATGTCATAGGGGGATTTATGGATAGCCAGTCATCTTTTCTCGTATTTGTTAGTTTGAATTATCGTTCAGATTTTGTCCGGCTTTTCGATGGATGTTAAAGTTGGCCAGACGGTGGCGCTAGTCGGTTCGAGCGGTTGCGGTAAGAGTACGACCGTTAACTTGTTACAGAGGTTCTACGACGCCGAAGGAGGTTCGGTAAGTTCGGCTTTTTGAAAATCGGCGGAAAATCAGGGAATTTGAATTTTTGGTGTCTTGTTCTTGCTGGTGATGAGTGACCTCTTGATAAGAAACAGCCCTCGCTGAGGGCAACTTATAATTTAATCAGGGAATATTTGGTCAAGTGTCAGGGGGTATTAGAGGATTTTGGATTCTCTGATCTGTAAGAACTTCAGTTTACAAACTATGTAGACTACAATAACCCTAACATCAAACTTTTTCAAAGACTTTCGCTTTAAGTCTGCAAAGTACATATACGATGAAATTTGTTGTAATTCTGGCAGGTAAAAATAGATGGCGTAGACGTGCGAGATATGAATTTGAAATGGTTGCGTAATCACATCGGAGTGGTCAGTCAGGAGCCGGCGTTGTTCGCTACGACGATCGCCGAGAATATCCGATTCGGCGGCGACGACGGCGCCGTCACTCAGGCTGAGGTCGAACAGGCGGCTCGTAACGCAAACGCGCACGACTTCATCATGCAATTACCCGAGGTAACTATATACCGGGTATCTGTTATTCCTCCTCTACTGGGTACCTGCTACCTCCCTCTGCTTATTGTTCACAAGATCTGCTGATTTATTGAGCATACTGCAAAAATCAAGCTAGTTCGCGCCGAGTTTCATCGACTGGTATTATCTTAATCCTTGGTTGAGCCCGATTCATAGCTTATCGTTGTTGATCTCCGGGTCAAAAGTGAACACCAGGGACCAGTTCCGTAGTCTAGTAGCCATCTCAAATGTTTATACTGGTCTTACCGGCAAGTCGTTAAATCGGTTATAAAACTAAGATTGTCGTAGACTGGTATTATCATGAAAATTGACAGCAGTCTATAAAACTGGTTCCTGTTGGATAACCCGTTTTAAAAAAGATTCACTCGCAAGGTTCACTCATGGACTCACCCGTGCTAGACTCACCGGTGCCAGACTTGCCCTATGCGGTTTTCTACGGGTATCTAATCTATTTTGTCGTGTGATTTATAGCGGTATGAGACCATGGTCGGAGAACGCGGAGCTCAGTTGAGCGGCGGGCAGAAACAACGTATCGCCATCGCCCGCGCTTTAATCCGTAACCCTAAAATATTGTTACTCGACGAGGCGACGTCTGCCCTCGATACCGAGAGCGAGGCTATCGTACAGGAAGCCCTGGAAAAGGTTGGTAAACCCTGAATAATTTTGATTTTGTAATTTTGTTGAATCATTAAAATCATCTTGAATTAGTAACTAATCATAATTTTACTGAATCATTGAAATCATCTTGAGTTAGTAACTAATCATAATTTTACTGAATCATTGAAATCATCTTGAGTTAGTAACTAATCATAATTTTACTGAATCATTAAAGTGATCTTGAATTAGTAACTAATCATGATTTTGCCGAATCATTGTTGAAGTCATCTAATGTTGAACTAATCATAATTTTACTGACTGATTTTGAAGTAATCTTGAATTAGTAACTAATCATAATTTTACTGACTGACTGATTGATATATTTCAGGCGAGTAAGGGTCGTACGACTCTAGTAATCGCTCATCGATTGTCAACGGTTCAGAATGCCGATCTGATCGTAGCCGTTAAAGATGGCCGCGTTGCCGAACAAGGAAACCACGATAAACTAATGTCGGAACGCGGGTTGTACTACTCGCTAGTCACTAGTCAGGTAAATTGTCATCGTCACTAGTCGTGTTCGTAAATGCTAGTCACAAATACAAATGTCTATTTCAACCTGACTTGAGAGCATTCCAAGTGGCCTAGCTCAGTCAGTTTTGGTAGTACATACCTGATTAAAGTCTTATTAGGGCCAGAATGCATTGGCAGTTGACCTAAAATATCGTTTTTTAATTCACTTTACACTGTATCGAAGGATATCCAAAAAGTCTGCATTGAAAGGGGTTCCTGAGAGAAAAGAGACTCCATGATTTGAAAGTTTAACAATATGCCTCCATGCCTACCAACTGAAGTTTGGTGTGTAGGCATGGAAACATATTGTTAAACTTTCAAATCATGGAGTCACTTCTCTTCACTTAACCCCTTTCAGTGAAGACTTTTTGGATATCCTTCAATACAGTTTCAAATGGATTAAAAAATGATGATTTAGGTTGACTGCCAGTCCTTTCTGGTCCTATTAAGACCTTTATCAGGTATGTACTACCAAAAATGAGCGAGCTAGGCCACCCGGAATGCTCTCAAGTCAGGTTGAAATAGACGTTAGTCATTACTAGCGCTCGTTGAATTGTTTATTCAATTGTTTTACAGACCGAGGATTTCTAGAATCAGATACCGTAAACCCCGCCCGGGTATGGGTTTCTTTCCTCTCAATTCTCGCACATACCGTAGTATAAATATACCGACGCGAAGAATGAAAAGAATCCGAAATTTTTCCTTGAATTAATATCTATTCTACGTTTCAACTGTATCCGTAATGATCTTTTCCGCAATTACTATTAATATCTATTTCAACTGGACTTAGAGCGCATCAGGTGGCCTAGCTCGGTCAGTCTTGGCGCTACATACCTGATAAAAGTCTTTAAAGGACCAGAATGCACTGGCAGTTGAACTAAAACATTGAATTTTAATCCATTTTGAACTGTGTTGAAGGATATCCAAAAAGTCTTCATTGAAAGGGTTTGAAAAGAGAATTTAACAATATGTTTACATGCCTACATACCGACCACCAGTCGATAAAGGAAACATTTCGGATTATGACTGGCGGACTGATATTTATCTCCGTATTCAGTGTTAATGAGCAAAACCTAATCTCATTGCGTAATCAGTCTCTTGGTTCGGGGGCTGGTTGCACAGTTGTGGCTTTGAGTCCAAAATGAGTCTTAAGACTGGTCTTAAATTGTTACGTTGGCTACAGAACTCAGTTGGTCTGAGACTGGTCTTAAGTCTAAGCTGTGAATGTGCAATTGGTCCCTGGATTGTATATATTAAATCTCATGATTAAGTTATCGCACTAGATGAAGATGAATTTTAGGATATACGCCAAACGTGAACATTTTCGTCCGGTTTTATTCCGAGTCTGGGATTGTATATTATCTTTACAACACGGAGTGTTTCGTAAGCGGTGTGGAATTTATAGCGCTTTATGTTTTTCCGCAATGTCTCAGTTATATCTATGAGACTTATAAATGAACACGGCTTTTGTTGATTCGGCACGGGAATCCTGCTCACGTACGCGCGCCCGGGAATCCTGCTCATGCATGCGTGCCCACAGATCCTGCTCATGTGCGTGGGCCCGGGAATCCTGCTCATGGGCGCGTGCCTGGGGATCCTGCTCATGCGCGCCAGCCCCTTGCCTCGATTATTGCAGTATTTATAACACTGCTTCTATTTTATCAATCTTCTGCTTCGTGATCGTATAAAATACAGGTTTCGGTTGCGACAAAAGAATTAGTAAGTTTGAAGACTGTCGTTGGTGCTGGTGTTGTTTCACTGTGACTGTAGAGTATATTCTATGCGTCCCTCCACAACCCCCCCCCCCCCTGCACACAGTCTGCCTGCACTAGTGTTCGTTCGTTTGTATTAAACTACTGGCCTCAAATCACACACGTCTTATTACACACTATCAACACTATTTAGATATATCCCCCTCCCCTCTCCCCTCGTTCCATGTTCTCTTAGAGAAAGTCTGAAACGTTGTCTCAGTAAATTATTGTTCTTGGTAAAAAGATTTCATTCTTAATTACATTAATCATTTCAATTTATTAATCTTATACCTATCCTAATCGGTACCTCTGAGTATAAACTGTTCTATTCTAGGAATTATACGAGTTATATTTTCATGAATGAATTTTCAACAGCAGGTCTCACTGTTGATGTGATATTAGGATATCGATTTCATACCCTGCTAATTGAATGAAGATTCGATTCATCGGAGTTCAAATCTGACGACAGCAGTTTCTATTCCTTTGTAGGTTACGGAAAAATCACCAGAAAATGACAGTGAAGGTAAATACAAAATGCACAACCTTTTTCCACAGTTCAGGATCCAGTTCCACTGTTCTGGACCCAGTTCCACAGTTCTGGACCCAGTTCCACAGTTCCGGATCCAGTTCCACTGTTCAGTATTCAGTTTCGCAGTACGGGACTCAGTTCCACAGTTCCACAGTTCAGGACCGAGTTCCATAGTTCATAATCGAGTTCCGCAGTTTAGAATACAGTTCCACAGTTCTGAACCCAACTCCACAATTCTGAACACAGTTCTGAACCCAGTTCCACAGTTCAGGACTCAGTTCCACAGTTCAGTATCAAGTTCCACAGTTCTGGACCCAGTTCTATAGTTCAGTATCAAGTTCCACAGTTCTGGACCCAGTTCCACAGTTCAGTATCAAGTTCCACAGTTCTGGACCCAGTTCTACAGTTCAGTATCTAGTTCCACAGTTCTGGACCAAGTTCCACAGTTCAGGATCCAGTCCCACAGTTCTGGACCCAGTTCCACTGTTCAGTATCAAGTTCCACAGTTCTGGACCCAGTTTGACAGTTCAGTATCTAGTTCCACACTTCTGGACCCAGTTCCACAGTTCAGGATCCAGTCCCATAGTTCTGGACCCAGTTTCACAGTTCTGAATCAAGTTCCACAGAGTTAAACAGTTGCGGGCTCAGTCCGACATTACTAGAACTAGGTTGTGTATCAGAAATACCCAGATCTCACTGGATGCTCGGTTGTTTATTCACTAATGATCGATGTAATTCTGTGTTTATTATTTCAGATGAAGATTCCGAATCAGAAGTGATGATTGTGAAACCGGCGTCTGCCGTCGGTTCCGGTCTCGTGCGTCGTACGTCCAGCAGCAGACACCACGAGACGTTCAGACGTCGCGGGTCACTGACCTCCAGTCAACGCAGTATTCATAGTTTACAACGTATCATGTCCGGCGAACAACCTCAACCTGATGACGAAATTATTGAAGATGTGAGTTTTAATTGGGGATTTAGTTCCTGGGTCAGTTCCACGGGTTTAGAGTGATGCAGAGTTAACTCTCGATCTGGACCTGGATAAGGAATACTGACAGTAACTAATTCTGCTCAGTGAATATGAGGGGAACCCAGGGCCCAGTTTCACAAAAAGGTTTAACTCTTAAATCGATTTAATTTGTTAATTGATTCAGTTTATCTTAAATCGATTTAGGCCTCAATCAATCCTTTTTGTGAAACTAGGCCTGAATCTCGTTCAGCGGGGTGATGGGAACCCTGAGGAGCACTCAGCGGGTTGAGGGGAACCCAGAGTGGCGTTCAGCAGGGTGATGGGAACCCTGAGTGTTATTCAGCGAGTTGAGGGGAACCCTGAGGTGAATTCAGGAAAAACTCGGGGCATTGATAAATTGGCGAATTGTGGCAGTCCCCTGTTCAACCCGGTTCTGGTTGAAATAAGTCTATTGAATTGTTAATTTGTATTTGAACAGACAAAGGCGGCCGATAAACGAGCTGCTAAACAAGTATCCATGACTCGACTGTTGAAATTAAATCGTCCCGAATGGTTGTTTATTTTACTGGGTTGTTTCTCAGCGATCATCACCGGTGGAGTTCAGCCGGCGTTCGCGATAGTATTCAGTGAGATACTCGGGGTAAGTCGATTTCACGTCGATCAGTGGCATAACCCACTGGGTCCCTACGACTCATTAAAACGGATAATGTTTTTAAAGCTGCCTGAAACTGCTTTAATTTGAACAAAATTCCCAAGGCTTCAATTTTGAGAAATAGGCAATTATACATTCTTGTCTGGTTTGTAGTTCTATAGTAAACTACGCCTAGAAATTGGCATAATTTGGACGACAAACGTTAGAAACCATGTTTAGTAGTGTATAGGATAAAAATTTGCTTACAAAACAGCTGAATTACTGGTTTACCGAGATAAAGGAGGAGAAGTCTGCTGTCATTGGGATATGAAAGTGATGCAGACGCTTCCTGAAAATTGGAAATTTCCTCCTAGAATACTCCTTATATGCCTATCTAGGATTATCCGTAGGGACTCTGATTCTACTACGATATCTGAGGTAATCAACTCCTTATAAAATAGAAATCAGACGTAAAATTGATGATTTCATTTTCAGGTATTTGCGATTGTTGATCCGGACAAACAGTCCGAACGGGCCGTGTTTTACTCGTTGATTCTACTGGGAATCGGAATAGTTTCCGGCGGGTTTTACTTCCTACAGGTATTGAACAACACCGCGGTTCTTATAACTCGTAAACGATCGAATTGTCTTTTTAGCAAAAAAACCCGTCTAAAATGTCGCGCTCGTTATTTTCAGAATTTCATGTTCGCTATATCCGGCGAGCGGCTGACGTTACGTCTAAGACAGATGGCTTTTAAATCGATACTTAAACAGGTCAGCGTCCGAGACCGGTTCCACGGTTATTAAGTCAGTGCATTTGCGTACTGTAATGGCCGATTTTGCGTACAGAGGGGGAGGGGGTTGAAAAATTCAAATTTTATGCGTACGTAATTAATGAATGATCCCATACCAAAGTGACTATGAAGTGTTAATTGTTGCTAGGTCAACTATCAACTGGTAAATTCCATAAATCTAAGGTCACTTGCTGAAAAGTTGGTTAAAGATAAGCGGCGGATAAATGTTATAGTAACATGGACTTTTAATTGTCACTGTCACCCCAGCTCTGACCAACTTTTGAGCAACTGTAGCACCTGGTATTCTCAGAAAGTTGATTTGAAAGATTTGATTTCGCAGCCTGATGCGACGTTTTAAAAAGTAATAAAGTTTGATATATTTGTAGGAGATGGGATGGTTCGACAACAGCGCGAATCAAGTTGGAGCTCTAACAGCGAGACTGGCTAGCGATACATCTCTAGTAAAAGGGGTATGTTAATATCGACTTATTGAAGACAATCCGGCTCTAGGACGTCATAAAAAACCGAAATTGAATCAATAATGTCTTTTCTTAAAGGATTGATGATGTCATAGGGGGATATACGGAAGAAGCCATCTTTTCTTATTAGTTTGATAAGGTCGTAGGGGAATTTTTATGGGGGAAGCTTTTCAATGTTTAGAGACATTCTTCCTGCCTTCATAAATCCCACTATGACAACATAAATTTGACATTGACGATGATGTCATAGGTGGAATGTTATGTTCTTCCTGCCTTCATTTGACATCGATGATGATGATGTCATAGGTGGAATGTTACGTTCTTCCTGCCCTCATAAATCCCACTATGACGACATAAATTTGACATTATTGGGTGGAATGTTGTCATTGTTTTTGCAGGCTACTGGATCGAGGTTCGCGATTATAATCCAAGCGATTGCTAATCTCGGGGTCGGTATTCTCATCTCGTTCGTCTACGGCTGGAAGTTGACGCTGGTCGTGTTGTGTTTCCTGCCTCTGATGGCCGTCGCCGGCGTGATGGAGAACAGGATGCTCACCGGATTCGCTAAAACTGACAACAACGTCATCGAAGAAGGCGGAAAGGTCGGAGAGACGATAATTCGATTTCGATTTTACAGGGTTCTTACAGATCATTATTTTCCCATGCGGGGAAAATCAGGGAATAAGAATTTTTGTTGTTCTTGCTGGTGATGAGTGGCACAAGGAACCTCTTGATATGAAATAGCCCTCACTGAGGTTATCTTATAATTTAATCAGGGAATTTGAATTTTTGGTGTCTTGTTGTTCTTACTGATGATGAGTGGCACAAGGAACCTCTTGATAAGAAAAAGCCCTCATTGAGGATATCTTATGATTTAATCAGGGAATTTTTGATTCCCTTATCTGTAAGGACCCTGACGCTTCCAATAGACTAATGACTTGTATTAGAATACTCTCATGTTGAAATTGTTTATGTCTTAATAAAGAAACTAATATTAACTGTATGGAAAATTTAGTAATAGACTAATGACTTTTGTCTGGATATCTGATGTCTGATGTTGAATTTGTAGATCGCGGTTGAAGCTACTGAAAACATTCGAACCGTTTCATCATTGAATCGACAACATTATTTCTACAGTAAATACATCAGTTTCTTCGAAGCCCTTCACAGGTAACCACCAGAAATATATGAAAATACCAACAACGCAGTCTACTGCAAGTAAAACGCATGCGCAGTCTACCGCAAGCGCCATAGACTTGCAACTTAGGTCTATTTCAACTTTGCTGAGCAGACGTCCGATCGCCTAGCTCAGACATCCGATCGCCTAGCTCAGTTATTTTCGGTAGTGAATACCTGAAGCACAGATGGGCAGTTGAACTAAAACATCAATTTTTAATGCCGGTCCTAAATCATACTCGCATCACGTATTTTCTGCCAACACTGACTGGGCCACCTGATGTGCTCTCAAAGTTGAAATAGACATTAGTCCCAATTAGTTTCACCAATAAATGTCTCGATTTAAGAATGTCGCAATAGAAGCTTGATGTGATTAATATTTCAGCCAAGGATCTAAGATTGTCAGTTATTTCAGAAAGGGATCTAAGATTGTTAGTTATTTCAGACAGGGATCTAAGATTGTTAGTTATTTCAGACAGGGATCTTAGATTGTCAGTTATTTCCGACAGGGATCTTAGATTGTCAGTTATTTCAGAAAGGGATCTAAGATTGTTAGTTATTTCAGACAGGGATCTAAGATTGTCAGTTATTTCAGACAGGGATCTTAGATTGTCAGTTATTTCAGACAGGGATCTTAGATTGTCAGTTATTTCAGACAGGGATCTTAGATTGTCAGTTATTGTTAGTTATTTCAGACAGGGATCTAAGATTGTCAGTTATTTCAGACAGGGATCTAAGATTGTCAGTAATTGTTTGTTGTTTCAGACAGGGATCAAGGAAGGCTCACATCCACGGTATCACTTACAGCTCCGCTCAATCGATCATATATTTCGCGTACGCCGTGTCGTTCGCTTTCGGGGCATACCTCGTCGATCAGGGCGAAATGGTGTTCATCGATATTTTCAAGTAAGTTCTATCGATTCAATCGTTGAGAATATTACGGACCTAGTTTAAGTTAAAAGATTTAAGATGGCTGACTGGTGGCCATCTTGGCATCTATCTCTTATTATAGGTCTTTCCTTGCGTTTTGATGGATCTCGATAAACATATTGCGCTTGCGATTTATTTTAGAAAAAAGGTCAAAGATGGCTGACCGATGGCCATCTTGGCATGTATGTGTACGAAGTAACTTAGGCCTTTTTAACTGTACAAAATCTGCGGGAGGTAACTCAGGCCCGGGAGGTACTAGTCGGCCTGAGGCAGACATTTCTACTTGGATTCTCGACCACGTTGAAGCGAAGTTAAGTAACGAAGTTTCTCTTCATTTTGCTTGTAGAATATTTGGAGCGATTACGTTCGGAGGAATGGCGTTCGGCGAGGCTACGACCGCCGCTCCCGATTATTTCAAAGCCAAGGTCGCCGCTCACAAACTGTTTAGACTATTCGATCGCGTTCCGGAGATTGATTCGAGCAGCACAGACGGACTGAAACTGGTAGGTGAAAATAGCGGAGTTGTCTTCGGTACGAAGATTTAGATTTGAAATTTATGTCGCTTTTGAGTTCATTTTCATTGTTTTATGGAAATCTTGAGTCAAATGTTGATAAGTCGGGACCCAGTTCCACGTACCTTAAACATAAATTGGACCTAAAGAGAGCTAAAACATGGAAAATTAGCCAATTTTGTTGGAATTGGACCCTGTGGCTATTGATTAAAGACCGGTTCTATAGCCGATCTAACAACTTAAGACCGGTCTAAACTCATTTTAGTTCTATAGCCAATCTAACAACTTAGGACCAGTCTAAGCTCATTTTAGTTCTATAGCCAATCTAACAACTTAAAGATCAGTCTTAAGTCATTTTGGTTCTATAGCCAATCTAACAACTTAAGACCAGTCTAAGCTCATTTTGGTTCTATAGCCAATGTAACAGGTTAAGACCAGTCTAAGCTCATTTTGGTTCTATTGCCTATCTTACAACTTGAGATCAGTCTCAGCTCATTTTCTGAAGCTAATCTAACAACATGAAACCGGTCATAAGATTTGAGATCATTTTTGGACTTTATTCATGAGTCTGAACCAAGGTCCATGGTTTTGGGTTAGAAATGTGGCATTAGTTTAGGAACGTTGGTTATGAACTCGTTTTACCTGGAACCGGATCCGATACTTTTACTGTTTTAGAAAATTCCGATGGCTTTATTTCTACTGTAGAACGTGGACAGTTTCTCCGGTAATGTCCGATTCGAGAAGGTGAACTTCCACTACCCGACGCGTCCGAACGTGCGGGTGTTGCGTAATCTCGACTTGTCGTTGAACGCCGGTGAAGTGCTCGCTCTGGTCGGTAGCAGCGGTTGCGGTAAGAGTACGACCGTTCAGCTGATTGAACGATTCTATAATCCGATTACTCCTCATCAACGTAACGTCAACGCTTCAAACATCGATCTGAAACCCGGACACGTCGTATGTATTCAACTTATACTCATTTCTTAATTCATTTTCTGACAATACATAAATTAAGGCCATAAGTTAGAGACAGAGTCTACTGCATTTTACAAACTCTTACTCAGTATTTGACACAAATTCGGGGTATTATTTTACCAGTCTCAACTTTACGGCAGTAAGAGACAGAGTCTACTGTATTTCACAAACTCTTACTCAGTATTTGACACCAACTGGGGGTAGAATTTTACCAGTCTCAACTTTACCGCAGTAAGAGACAGAGTCTACTGTGTTTCACAAACTCCTACTCAGTATTTGACACCAACTCGGGGGAGAATTTTACCAGTCTCAACTTTATCGCAGTAAGAGACAGAGTCTACTGTATTTCACAAACTCTTACTCAGTATTTGACACAAATTCGGGGTATTATTTTACCAGTCTCAACTTTACCACAGTAAGAGACAGAGTCTACTGTATTTCACAAACTCTTATTCAGTATTTGACACAAACTCGGGGTAGAATTTTACCAGTCTCATCTTTACCGCAGTAAGAGACTGAGTCTACTGTATTTCACAAACTCTTACTCAGTATTTGACACTAACTCGGGGTAGAATTTTACCAGTCTCATCTTTACCGCAGTAAGAGACAGAGTCTACTGTATTTCTTGACTTAAAGTGACTTGTATCTATTTTTTCTAATTTTCTCAGATGTTAGACGGTCACGATGTGAAGGATTTGAACATTCAATGGCTGCGATCTCGTATCGGTATCGTCGCTCAGGAACCGGTTCTATTCGCTACAAGTATCCGAGAGAATATCGAATACGGAGAGAACTCTCGCGTCGTTTCGATGGATGAAATTATCACAGCGGCTCGAGACGCGAACATTCACGACTTCATACAGTCGCTACCACTGGTAAGTGAGGTTTCAGTCGCTACCACTGGTAAGTGAGGTTTCAGTCGCTACCACTGGTAAGTGAGGTTTCAGTCGCTACCACTGGTGAGTGAGGTTTCAGTCGCTACCACTGGTAAGTGAGGTTTCAGTCGCTACCACTGGTAAGTGAGGTTTCAGTCTCTAACATACACGACTTCATACAGTCGCTACCACTGGTAAGTGAGGTTTCAGTCGCTACCATACACGACTTCATACAGTCGCTACCACTGGTAAGTGAGGTTTCAGTCGCTAGCATACACGACTTCATACAGTCGCTACCACTGGTAAGTGAGGTTTCAGTCGCTACCATTGGTAAGTGAGGTTTCAGTCGCTACCACTGGTAAGTGAGGTTTCAGTCGCTACCACTGGTAAGTGAGGTTTCAGTCGCTACCACTGGTTAGTGTGGTTTCAGTCGCTAACATACACGACTTCATACAGTCGCTACCACTGGTAAGTGAGGTTTCAGTCGCTACCACTGTGAGGTTTCAGTGACTGATTAAGTTTAACTGTTCAGGACCCCTCCGCTGTTGTAAGAGAAGATATGAATCAAAACATTGAAAATAAACTGGTTTTAACTCACAACTATAGAACTGGATCCTGAGTTCAGAGTTAACTCAAACTGACAACTGCGCAACTGGATCCTGAGGTCATTTGAGGTCCGGGTTTGAGGAAGTATCGGTTTACAAAGTTTAAACAACGCCATATTAGAAACAATGCATGGTTCCCACAGTATCGGGAAATTGGGAAAAACCTTGAAATGATCATTCCCAGTTTGGAAATATTTGGGAATTTGAGGGATATTTTGGAAATTCATTTACATTTCACGTATTGCATTTGCCAAGGGCAACTTTCCTTCAGCAATTTTTACTTGTAAATCACCTTTATCAACCAGTCACCACTAAAATGTTGACTGTAGTATGATGATATCTGTTCATTACCATTTGGGAAAATTGTTGAAAATCACCCGTGTAATACTTGGGAAAAACCTGGGAATTTCTAATCTTTTTGAACGATGACAATGAATTAGAATTAGAATCTTGTTGTGAATGTTGATATCTGTATTTCAGGGATATGAAACGAATGTAGGTGATAAAGGCACTCAGTTGAGCGGCGGGCAGAAACAACGTATCGCCATCGCCCGCGCTTTAATCCGTAACCCTAAAATATTGTTACTCGACGAGGCGACGTCTGCCCTCGATACCGAGAGCGAGGCTATCGTACAGGAAGCCCTTGACCGCGCTCAACGAGGTCGCACGTGCATCGTCATCGCGCATCGGTTGTCCACGATTCAGAACGCGAATCGAATCGCGGTGATTCATCGCGGCGTCGTCGCGGAGATCGGTACGCACGCCGAGCTGATGAAACACGAGGGC
Organism: Tubulanus polymorphus; assembly: GCF_964204645.1. NCBI lineage: Eukaryota > Metazoa > Nemertea > Palaeonemertea > Tubulaniformes > Tubulanidae > Tubulanus > Tubulanus polymorphus. The sequence continues at coordinate 11,948,677 of NC_134034.1, forward strand.
GCGTACTATAAACTACAACGAGCTCAAAACAGATCGAAATAATCACGAATCACTGAGGAGATCTCACCTAACAAACCATGAATCACCGTGGAGATCTCACCTAACAAACCATGAATCACCGACGAGATCTCACCTAACAAACCACGAATCACCTTGGAGATCTCACTCAACAAACCACGAATCACCTTGGAGATCTCACTCAACAAACCACGAATCACCTTGGAGATCTCACTCAACAAACCACGAATCACCTTGGAGATCTCACTCAACAAACCACGAATCACCGAGATCTCACCTAACAAACCATGAATCACCGACGAGATCTCACCTAACAAACCATGAATCACCGAGGAGATGTCACTTAACAAATAGGAATGTCATAGGGGGATTTATGGAGGCAGTCATCTTTTCTGCATGGTTATTTGATGATGTCATAGGGGGATTAACGACAGGGCATCTTTTTTGACAGGGTGATTTGATGATGTCATAGGGATTTTTTGAGGGTGATTTTATGATGTCATAGGGAGATTTATGGAGGCAGTCATCCTTTCTGCAGGATTACATGATGGTGTTATAGGAGGATTTATGTATTGATGTCATAGGGGGATTTATGGAGGCAGTTATCTCTTCTGCATGGTTATTTGATGTCAAAAAGGGATTTATGTATTGATGTCATAGGGGGATTTATGTTTTGATGTCATAGGGGGATTTATGGAGGCAGTCATCGTTTTGGCAGGATTACATGATGATGTAATAGGAGGATTTATGTTCTGATGTCATAGGGGGATTTATGGAGGCAGCCATCTTTTCTACGGGGTAATTGATGATAATATTGGGGGGGATGGATTTATGGAGGCAGCCTATTTTAAAGAGTTTGTAAAGATGATATTGAAAATGGTCCACTACTATACAGGGCTCGGTTTCATAGACCGGTATCAAAGTTATCAGTAGGGATAACTCATAAATCTGGGTAACAACCACCATAGTAACAAAGAGAAACCATGATTAAAACTGATAGATTTCAAAATGTTGCCAGGGACTATTTTTCTTCCACATCTATGAAACCCAGCCCTGGTATATAACTAACGCTGCTTGATTGTTTATTAATTCTCAGTATTTTTAAATTATTATAAAAGTTTGAATTTCTTTGTAACTGTTTGCATCGAATTGTGTAAATATAGACGATGATCCTACCCTTAATACGGGATAGGGGTACTGTTAGGTTGGTCTGGAGCAGAGTCTGCCCTACTCCGGGATTTATAGCTTATCCGTGACCACAACCCTTAATACGGAACAGAGGTACTGTTGGAGCAGAATCTGTCCTACTCCAGGATTTATAGTATATCCATGACCACAACCCTTAATACGGGGCAGAGGTACTGTTGGAGCAGAATCTGTCCTACTCCAGGATTTATAGTATATCCATGACCACAACCCTTAATACAGGACAGAGGTACTGTTGGAGCAGAATCTGTCCTACTCCAGGATTTATAGTATATCCATGGCCACAACCCTTAATACAGGACAGAGGTACTGTTGGAGCAGAATCTGTCCTACTCCGGGATTTATAGCTTATCCATGACCACAACCCTTAATACGGGATAGAGGTACTGTTGGAGCAGAATCTGTCCTACTCCAGGATTTATAGTATATCCATGACCACAACCCTTAATACGGGGCAGAGGTACTGTTGGAGCAGAATCTGTCCTACTCCGGGGTTTATAGCTTGTCAATGACCACAACCCTTAATACGGGACAGAGGTACTGTTGGAGCAGAATCTGTCCTACTCCAGGATTTATAGTATATCCATGACCACAACCCTTAATACGGGACAGAGGTACTGTTGGAGCAGAATCTGTCCTACTCCGGGATTTATATTTTATCCATGACCACAACCCTTAATACGGGACAGAGGTACTGTTGGAGCAGAATCTGTCCTACTCCGGGATTTATAGCTTATCCATGACCACAACCGTTAATAGGGTACAGAGATACTGTTGGAGCAGAATCTGTCCTACTCCGGGGTTTATAGCTTATCCATGACCACAACTTCTGAAATTTTTGTCTTTTAGTTTTATCGACCCATATCAAGAATGATAACCACTATTTTTATAGACAACGTTTTGACCTTTTATAGTTTATATCTATTTTACTGTTTGTTCACAACTATACACGTTAAACAGTTAAATCCGCCCAGAGTTAAAGAAAAAAAAAACAGATCTGTGATTTGAGATACTTTAGGAAAACTAGAACATCCTTAGGCCAGTTCTACAGTCGTGAGTTAGAGTTAACTCCGAGTCGGAATTAGTTCATTTTCAATGAGTCAAATCTTAACTCGCAACTGTGGAACTTGGTCCTCATCCGTTGATACATGTTCGAAGCAGGGTAAAGATTTTAGTACTTCACATTCCTTTTAATGTTTTAAAACTCTAATTTTGTATTCTTGAAAAACTATGAAACAGGGTGGCCACTTACCTGCAGGGCCTGGTTCCATAGTCATCAAGACTTAAGACCAAAAGTGGTCTTAAATCTTAAGACTGGTCTTAAGTTGTTGATTGGCTATAGAACTAAGTTGGTTTTAGACTGGTCTAAAGTCTAAGCCCTCACTATGGAACCGGCCCCTGGAAAGATCTTGTAAAAAAGTTTAAATCGGGGAAAATTCAGGGAAATTTGTTGAGATCGCTTGATTGCGCGTAAAATCATCGTGCCCGTCTATGTCTTACATATTTGACTGCATTATTTGATTGGATTCGTAGCAAATCAAGTCAGGGAAAACAACGCACAGGGCAAAGCAAGTCCGATAAAAGTGGCCACCCTGAGTAACTATTAACTGTTTTAATGTATGTTCCGTGTTTGTTGAAGCCCGGTGTTTATTATTGTTATGAAATATCAACATCCTTTAACCCTTTCAGTGCTGACTAATTAATACCCTATAGTGCTGAAGATAATTTGAAAATTCTGAAAAATTCCACCCTAGTGTGTTGAATAACGGGAATGCCACTATAGTGCGTCTACACCACGGCGCGGTGTATCATTAGTTACTGATATTTCACTATGTTTGACAGGTGCTGCCATCTTTCAAGAGAGATAATTAGTATTAACTAATTAAATCAATACACCGCAGTGCGGTGTACTAGCAAAATCCTTCACTGATTTGTACACCGCACTGTGGTGTACACGCACTGAAAGGTTTAATCGTATGAAGCTAGTCTAATATCAGTATCTTGTTCGGGGAATCCCTAAGATTTTCGGGGATTCAGACTAATTTATAGCATAATCTTATTTATTCTGATGTTTTTTCGTAACGTTTGTAGTTTGCTGTTTTAGTTCTTATATTAACGATATTGTATTATTTGTTTCGAAAAAATAAATTAGTTATGATTAACTCAGTCCAGAGTGACTTATTTGTAAGGTTTTCTGCATGGACTCTCAGGCACTGGGAGGATCCAGGTGACTTTTACGACAATTTTCAGTAAAATCGGCTCAATTGATTGGACCCTGCCAAAAATAAATTTTCCCGAATGTATGGCTCGAATCGACTCTTTCTAATAGCTTACTTCGGTAAGCGAGTTTGCGATGCGTTCAACAAAGCGTCGAATATTCGCTGAATACAATTTTTTAGTACCGTAATTCGGAATTTTTCTTTAGTGAGATTTAGAAAACCAAATCGAATAAAAGTTCTCTCAATTAAAACCAGACTTTTGAAGCGTAACACTGCTTATTTCTATATTGATGAGCAAATATTTCATCCAGCAGAATTTACACTAGAGCTTCATGTTTTTGTCAAAAGTAATTTTGACCCAACTAAATCGATCTTTTTTTTCCGAAAACAAGTTAAATTAAAACAATTTTCAAGAACAAACTTTTAAACTCATTCGTTATCATTTTAGGATAAGTGTGTAATTTAAGATATTTCGATTGAATTATTAATTTAGCAAAAATTATACGCCGGCGAAATTTCTCTGTGTCACATGACAATCATGTGATGGTGTAAATATGTCGACCTTTGTGTTGATTATATAAAATGCGAAATCGTCGGTCACCGAGTTCTATTTTACTGCGGATCACTCATTCGTGCTGTTCGTTAGATACTTGTATAGCGATCATGTCTATAATAACAGTTACTGGTTCATTAGTTGTACTGTGTTCAGCTTTAGCCTGGTCTTATCCTTTACACGCGTCCTGTAAGATTGATTGGTAAGTTACCAGCAATAATGCCAATAAATAATAACAACCTACTATTTCACTTGTTTGTTTATAAATGTACATGTTCTTTTACACAGGGTCCTGACACTTAACGTTTTTGACCCCAGTATCTTACTAGGTAGGCCTACCTTATAAAAAAAGTTTTAGGATAATACTGGGGGCAAAATCTCTCAGAACTTGAACTCATACAGTGCCAGAGTGGAGTCCTATATAACTGGGCACTCCGATATCAGCAGTTTGGTCTAATTGCAGTTTGAGTCACCTTCCAACGAATAGTGCTAAGGTTAGGTACCGGTACATAACCATTAGGGACACCAAGTGCAGTCGCTCCCAGGAGTCATGACTGTGAGCCCTATGATCACTCAGGGGGCCTGTGACTGGAGCCCTGTGATCACTTAGATATCCTATGACTGGGGCCCTTTTTGATCAGGAGTCATATGACAGCGCCATGACACTCGGGTCCTATGACTGAGGCCCTGTGATCACTCGGGTCCTATGACTGAGGCCCTGTGATCACTCGGGTCCTATGACTGAGGCCCTGTGATCACTCGGGTCCTATTACTAGAGTCCTGTGATCACTCAAGATCCTGTGACCGGAGCCCCTGTGATCACTCAGGGGTCCTGTTATCACAATCTTATATATATATATATATCAGTATATTCATTCATGTACTAATTTCAGGACATTTGGTGAAGATTGTAAAATAATTCGTGATAAAATACTAAATCAGATATCTGTATGGAAAACTGATGATAATTGTAAAAATGGTGGAGAAAAATGTCTTTATACGGTAACAATTATTAAACCTTATATAAAACATTGAAAAAACACGAGCGTATTCAAGGGTTTCCTTCAGTAAATATGATTTTCGACTGTATCCTAAATTGGTCACCTGGACCCAGTTCCACTGTTGTGAATTAAGATTTGACTTAACTTCGAGTTAACTCATTGAAAATGAACTAGTTTTAACTGAGTGTTAATTCTAACTCATGACTGCGGAACTGGATCCGGTATTCCTGAAGATGACTGTTGCGCTAATTGAAATGTCGAAATAACAAGTTAACTTACCCGTGTCGAAATAAACGTAAAACCCAACTATTGTTGTGTGCTGATTTAATGTGGGGGGGTATTATTTTTCAGTTACTCTCGGCGACCGCGAACACGATTGAAGCTCAACACACGACTCCCGTAAAACATTACAACGACACGTTAAACTTTACATTCAATTCAGGAACTTTATGCCGAGTTAAGGTACGTGCTAATGAAGTCTTGCCCGTTTTTTTAGTCAGAATTTGTTTCAATTTACCGTGTGTCAGTCAGTGTAAGTCATCTCTATTTATGAGTCCCAATTTGTATTTCCAATTCAATTTACTATTTACTGAGTGTTAGTCGCGGAAGTGGATCTTGGAAAATTTGAAGAAAAACAGAAATTTCTTGGATAAAGCATCCAAGACAAAGACCTCGATTGGGGTTCCGGCCTCAGTTTTAGACATTTTTGAAGAATTACATCCAAAAAAATTCAATTTCCCAGAGGATGAGGGTCAGATTTACAGGTCTTAATGATCTCTTGTCTTGTCAAAAAGGGCGGCTAACTCAATGAGAAGGCGGGGGTCCGCGCAACGAGACCACCCCCTAAATCTGCCCCTGAGTTATCAACATGATGATCGCCCTAACTACAGTGATTTAATGTAGTTTTTCTAGATCTTCGCTTAATGTTCTGTTACTTCAAGGGACTATAAGTTTATAAAATTTTCTTAATAATTTGTTGTTTTTTAGGCTAGATCATCCTCTGACACGTGGTACGCTATCTTAGACTACGGAACTAATTACTGCAACTTACACAATCTTATAACAGGTACGAATCATATCAATATCAATCATATATATCATATCAATCATATCATCATCGAATTTACTGTAGTCCACCTACTTACCTATTTATTTTACCCTTTCAGTGCTGACTTATTAATACCCAAAAGTACTGGAGATAATTTGGAAATTTAAATAAGATTCCATCCCTTTGTGTTGAATAATGGGCTTTTTATTGGATCTACACTGTGGTGCAGTGTATTGTTAGTTACTAATATTTAACTTTGACAGCTTCTGCCATCTTTTGATAGGAGATGAAAACTAATTACTACTAACAACATTACACCGCGGTGCGGTGTACTCACATAGTCCATGACTTGATTTATACATCGCACTGCAGTGAAGACTCACTGATAGAGTTTGAATTTCTACAAACGATTTATTTTCAGGAGCTGGTTTAGATAAAGACACCAAATACTCGGAAAAAACAAGCGATTCGATTTGCACTCAATTCTCCTCAGCCGACTGTGATAAATATTAGTAAAAACTTTATACAGCTGTAAGGAACCAATATTCATAAAGTACGTACCATTCACCGGGCATCAATACCGAACATTTGACTCTGTATCGACTAGTGTGAGTTTTGTTCCGTGGCTGAGTGTAGCGATGTCTTCGGGTTCAAATCCCCGCCGGGATCGGGGATGAGTCAAACTGGGCCCCGGTTTAGTCACATCAATCGTCCACGCTTAGTGCGAGCGTACTCATACATCCATACAGGTCGTGTCCACAAGGGGAGTCTTAGAAAGTGGCCATATTTCCATACGCCTCAAATTGCGTAGATTATGACATCATTGCTAAAATCTACGCAATTTTGTGAACGCGTCGTACTTTATGTAAATGGCTCTTGTAATTTGTAAATAGTTGAGACTGTTTGTCGACAATCTTTTCGATGTAATTTTCTATGCATGACAATTTTTGTACCAGAAAAAAAAACGTCGCCGATCAATTTGTAGAAAATGAGGTGATTTGTATTTGTAAAGTTTTCATCGACATTTGTAAAACGCATCGACTTTCCATTGACAAATAATAAATGATTTTGTTTAACTTTAATTAAAAAGTTGTCTTTGAAGTTTTCAATGTGTGTATATAAAAATAGTACAGGACAGTGTTATAGACGGCGCCACAGGTTCCATATCAACTACACGTACTCAATGGTACGGTCAATGTAAAGACAAATAGTACTTTGAACTTAGGTTAACTCCTCGATTTTATCGCAAGTACGAGCTTTCGTGTATATAGAAGTTAACCTAATGAAGCTACTCTATACATTTAGTAGCGAAAGCTCAGGATTTTCTTATAAGTTAACATTCAAATAACAAGTTGTCCTCAAGTTTGCTAATTCTAGACAGCACCTCCACCATCGTCTATTTTACAGCAGTTTAACTCTTCAGAGTCAAATCTGTGACTCACAGCGGTGTAACTGGTTCTAGTATCCCCTTTACTCCAATGTCCCCAATAGCGATGGATCTATCTTCTGCTGCTGTCCGTCCATCCGTCTGTCGGAACAATTGAGAGACTCCAAAAATTTTAATTAAGTCTACACCTGCTTTTTTTAATGTACAAATAGTTTATTATTGATTTTAATAATAACTACATGTATATACGTATTTATATCATATTTACAATAACACAATACTTACAATACAATATAATACATGTATCGATGTAATGAGATGCGTAGGGGGCGGGGTCTAAATCATGGGCGCAATAGACTAGAATTCATTTTCAAATTCAATACTTCGATACAAGGAAGTAAAACTTTAAGCGACTTTGTTTTCTTAGATGAAATAAATTGCCAATGGGCAAAGTCTGGTTTACCTTGAAAAATGGAGCCTGTTTGGCATGGGCATTGCTTATGGAAAATCTTTTTAATTCGTGAATTCAAAGTTCTACTATTTCATATTATCTTTCTGAAAGAATTATTTTGTAGTCAAATAAAAGCCAAAAAGATACATTTGTTCACGGTCCACGTCCAAAATTTAAACTTGAAATGAAAAAACAAAAATTATGATGGTTGTTACCTCGATGTAAGCATTACCATAACAAATTTCTATAGCTTTTCCACAGGGGCTGGAAAAAAATTCCGATTTTCCAAAAACTTTCCAAAACACGTAAGAACCCCATCTTTCGAATCAGGTTATTAACCCTTTCAGTGCTGACTAATTAATACCCTATAGTGCTAGAGAAAATTTGAAAATTCTAAAAAATTCCACCCTAGTGTTTTGAACAATGGGAATACCACTATAGTGCGTCTACACCGCAGTGCGGTGTATCGTTAGTTACTAGTATTTAACTATGTTTGACACTTTCTGCCATTTTTCAATAGAGATAATTACAAATTACATCAATACACCGCATTGCGGTGTACTAGCAAAATCCATCACTGATTTATACACCGCACTGCGGTGTAGACGCACTGAAAGGGTTAACAGTACACAATTAATTCAAATTTTTCTTACCATTGTAGACTGCACCACATAAAGCATGTTTCGAAAATTGTGCCTCAGCACTATTTAGGGAGCGCCAATGCATACCATTATCCGGTATCGTACCTTGGGTACTTTTTTTTTTAAAATCAGTTATCACTCTGCAGTATCAAATTCAAAGTCTAAAATGCAAATTAGATACTTTGTCAAAAAAGCGGGCGCGTAAGTTTCAATAAACCGGTCGGTATTTTCTCTATACAACGTTCACATAAAAACAATTCATTCAATAATTAAACATTTAAACTATGATTTATTCATATTCACAACAATACTTTCAGTTTTTATATATATATATATATTCACACTTTGAAATGTAACTGGGATGCTAAACGGACTTAGCTATTCTTAAAGCTCGGGCTTTGGTTTTATAGACCGAGACAGTTTCACTGTTGTGCGAGTCAAAATTAGTTCATCTTCGTTGTGTCTAAACCACAACCGTTGAACGGGCTGCCGAGGCCTGTTTATAACAACGAACGATCTTCGAGCCCTTGAAAATTTTTTTACAATCGAGTTTTTCTCTTCGAAGCCTCAAAGCGTTAGAAACCAAGTCATTTGCACCATATAGCCTAGTACGGACAGTTCACAGTACACTCTGTCTCTTACTCCTTATAAACCTGACAGCGTTGGCACCAAAATATACCGATTAAAAAAACTTTTCTAATATTTCACCAAGTCGACTGATTTGACAGGTTGAATGACCGGGTCGACAGTTTGACAAAATGAGATTTTCGTCAGCCATTTATCTCTAGCGAATAATCATAAGTGACTGATATTACCAGTAATACCTCGTAATATGAGTAATACATATCTATATCTACTATACAGATTTTGGCCGCTAAATGCATCAAACGTATCATCGGCGACAAATATCTCGGTGAATTTTTTAAAACAGAAAAATATGGCGATCCAAACTCAAACGCCGGCAAAAATACCGGGCAAAGAATCATGGATTTTTTACATGTTATATAAGATTAGTGAAAACTTCAAGATCAAATAAATTATGGCTTAAAGCGGGGTTACATCTAGTCTAGTCAGTAACAGGACTCAGGGGCGGATCTAGGGTCTGATTCAGGGTGCACCCCCAAAATAGGGCATACCGGTTGCATATAATTAAAAGGGTACCCGAAAGAAAGCTCATCAGAAACTTATTTTTGAAATTACAGAGAATGAAAGCTTTTGAATTATAACCTTTTATCAGTTTAATATTTTCAATTTTCCTGTGAAACTTCAGGGCAACTTGGCATTTTCCCCATCAACACCTACCCTGCGCTCTCCCCTTGCATCCGACCCTGGGACTACAGTACACAAGTGAGTAACCGGACTACTGCGCTTTAGTCAGTAAGTCATGGAATTAACTGGTTCAGCCAGCCACCGCACCAAACTATCCGATGATTATCCGAAGTTTGACATCGATAATTAGGTTACAAGTCGCAAGTTAAACAACAGCAGGTGACATGAAAACAATACGATATCAAGATTCGAGCAGTTTGGCGAATTGCGATAACAACCCGATAAATTACGTAAAAAAGTGGAGAATGGCGACTACCAAGAATGAACATGAATAAACAAATAAATAAATAAATCACGATCCACCGAAGTCGATTAGTCAGTTTCCTCTTTACGAGATAGTAATTCGTTAATTTCCGATTCACGATAATTAATTAACCCAAGAATCGAATTCTCAAATTAAAATTACGATTAGCAATCAAAACGACGAACAATATTTCGCGGTGACTTCAATAATGATCGTCATGTGAAAATCGGGACATGGATCGCGAAATAAAATAGGCTAAAAAAAGCCTTTTTAACCCTTTCAGTACTGTCTAATTAATACCTGAAAATACTGGGGATATTTTGAACATGTAAAAACGTCCACCCTAGTGTGTTGAATAACGAGCATACCGCTATAGAGTGTCTTTACACCGCAGTGCGGTGTGCCGCAAAATTTCACTATATTTGACGACAGCTGCCGCCATCTTTCAAACTATATACTAATAACATCAACAGAACACACCACGATGCCATACGTATACTGGCAAAGTTCCTGCATGATGTATACACCGCACTGTGGTGTAGAATTGCATTGAATGGATTAAGATCGGTCGACTGATGACGAAGTGTGGACTTCAGTAAGTCATAGACAAAGTTTCGAACTAATGAAGTTTTCCCACCTTCCGTCGAACTCCTACCCATTAGTCAAAACTATAAATAATATATCAATAATCAATTAAATCTTAGTCGAAAAATCAAAATAAGTAAAAATAAAACGTGTCTCCGACTCCAAAAACTCGCAAAATGTCTTTACTCGCGACGCCGCGGCGCGACTATCGGCAACTCTGTTGATCGTGGAACAATACGCCGTTATTATTGCTTCTCTGAATGGTAACGCAACGCGGTGATTCTTAAAAATGAAGAGAAAAAAAAAAAACGAGAAAGTTTTTCAATTCAGTCGCAATATCGAAGGAGAAACGGCGCACTTTTCTCTCGTGTCGGGATCAAAATTCATGACGAAATGTTCTGAGCGCTGAACCCGGTTTCAAGGTGAACCCGGTTTCACTGGGGCCAGTCAAATCTTTTAAAAGGATTTGAGTCGGTTTTCGTAAAAACAATCTAAAAACCGACCCCTTTCAAAATATTCACTTCGTGTGGTTGATTACTAGATTAAAGCGAACGTCATTTAAAAAAAAGAAAGAAATTCAAAACCTTTTTCTCGTCCGGACCCGACGACGGGCCGAGAAGCGAAATTCCCGATACGTCGATAGATTCGACGGCAACGCGGTTGGTGTCTATGAACTGTACGGCGGTGGAGGTCCATCAGGTGGCTCCACCTGTGTATACGGCGGCGGCGGGCTATACTCCGTACTGGTTTTCTTGTGCGAATATTTTGCATAGGCCGGCGGCAAATTGACGTGGCTTCCTTGAAACATAGATCCCTGAAACGCGAAGAGAAAAACGTAAATAAGTCGACCTCGGGAAATGACGATTATCGCGGTGGCCGCTGACCTGGAAATAAGGTCAAAAGTCATGTAGTAGTCAAGGAATTTTGTAATAAAGGGAAAAGTCATGGAAAATTTGTTGAGATTGCTAGATCATGCGTACAACTAAACAGTTTCTGTGTATGTGTTACGTATTTGACTGTGTTAATTGATCGGATTCTTAGCAGATCAAGTCAGGGAAAACAACGTGTGTGTCAGGGATAAGTCGGGGGAAAAGCAAGTCGATCAAAAGTGGCCATCCTGTGAAAATTACATTATCATTTCTGATATTCATTTTCTGATCGAATACGATACGTTTTATAGAGTAGAATAGTACGACGCTATACGGACGAAGGAATTTTCTGATTTCAAATGAGACCCGTTCTAAAAACAGGTTTTTTTGTATATACGTGTACGAACGATGATAACAAACGGCCGAAAAGTGGAGCGTCACAATTTCACAATCGAGACACTTTTCTAACGAGGGTCTAATGAGCTTAGTGTAGACATAGCTAAATAGTTTTCTATTCAATCGTCGTTGGCCTTTTTTTCCATGGCCATTTTTTTCCTAGGCAAATACCTTGGCAGTGTCTGATTGCCGGGACAAGTTTATTATCATAAGGGCATTATATCATTATCACTTGTCCTCCGGGCTAGTGCAATTTTATGTCTCAAAGCTTTTTGCCAATCGATACAACAGTTGGACTGCTTGTGTAGGGCAAGTAGATTTTGGAGGGGGCAAGTAAAATTTCAGATATGCTTGCCCCCGGGCATGTGGTCCTTATTCCTTAGATCGGACCCTGCTTGGCCATTCTTTCCTTGCCCATTTTTTTCATTCACCAGCTAAGCAATGATAGGACATAAACCCCAGCATCATGAACCCAGACCATAAGGGTTTATTTTACGCCCCACTTCTGTCAAATTGAACCAAAGGACGGGTTAATTCGCCCCTCACATCTCCATCAGTGTTTTCAATAAGAAATTACCAAGCCAGGTCCCTTTGAAAAACAGGAGGGTCCCATAATATGTCACAGTCCCTGAAACGAAAGCTGTTTTCAAAAAATAGGCGGGTCCTGTTCAAACGACAGACAGGTCTGGGACCTGGCTCTTATTGAAAACACTGTCCATATAGATTACCTGCATGGGTAAACGAATGTCATCGTCATGGTCGTCGTGTTGTAATCGAGAATACGGTTGATTACCGCCCTGGATTACGATCGCCGCCCCGTAATACGTTAAACGATACTTCCAGAAACTCGCGCACGCCGACAGCAATATCAGAAAAAATACTAAACCGAACCTAAAGACAAAAAAAATACAATTCATAAATCATCAATATTATTATCAAAATTCGCTGCACCTGGCTGCCAACCTCTGAAAAGTGCATCAATAATGATGTGAATTTTTCTCAACATTTCATTGAAACATGAAAGAAAATGTTCAAATTAATCAGTTATCAACATTCAGACCCGACAGTAACACCTTTCAAGTAATCAAGGGGGGTAAGACCCTCAGTAACATCTTTCATATTTCTGTTCAAATTAATCAGTAATCAACCGTAAGACCCTCAGTAACATCTTTCATATTTCTGTTCAAATTAATCAGTAATCAACAGTAAGACCCTCAGTAACATCTTTCATATTTCTGTTCAAATTAATCAGTTATCAACAGTAAGACCCTCAGTAACATCTTTCATATTTCTGTTCAAATTAATCAGTTATCAACAGTAAGACCCTCAGTAACATCTTTCATATTTCTGTTCAAATTAATCAGTTATCAACAGTAAGACCCTCAGTAACATCTTTCATATTTCTGTTCAAATTAATCAGTAATCAACAGTAAGACCCTCAGTAACATCTTTCATATTTCTGTTCAAATCAATCAGTAATCAACACTAAGACCCTCAGTAACATCTTTCATATTTCTGTTCAAATTAATCAGTTATCAACAGTAAGACCCTCAGTAACATCTTTCATATTTCTGTTCAAATTAATCAGTAATCAACCGTAAGACCCTCAGTAACATCTCTCATATTTCTGTTCAAATTAATCAGTAATCAACAGTAAGACCCTCGGTAACATCTTTCATATTTCTGTTCAAATTAATCAGTAATCAACAGTAAGACCCTCGGTAACATCTTTCATATTTCTGTTCAAATTAATCAGTAATCAACAGTAAGACCCTCAGTAAAATCTTTCATATTTCTGTTCAAATTAATCAGTAATCAACAGTAAGACCCTCGGTAACATCTTTCATATTTCTGTTCAAATTAATCAGTAATCAACAGTAAGTCCCTCAGTAACATCTTTCATATTTCTGTTCAAATTAATCAGTAATCAACAGTAAGACCCTCGGTAACATCTTTCATATTTCTGTTCAAATTAATCAGTAATCAACAGTAAGACCCTCAGTAACATCTTTCATATTTCTGTTCAAATTAATCAGTAATCAGCAGTATGCATCCTTGACATAACTAAACTCTGTTTCTAATTCAGCAACCACAGATCAGGGTAAGAAAAAAATCCTGAATCTGGTACCGAATAAGATTAATGTACAACTTCCGAATTATCGAAGCCTAGTTCTCAAATTAGGGGGGGGGGGGGGGGTTAGAGGAGTTTCTGATATTTTGCTCAAACCTAAGGAGTATCAAGCACCTTCAAAAGCATTTAGAAGGAGTTTTTTAAAGAATCAAGGAGCCGTAGCCAACCAATCCCTGTCGAAATTACATACCAGAAATACCAGTTTTGCCACACCATGTACGACGTGCAACATTTATTATCACCGCAGCAATATTCCTCTTCTCCGCATCTACAACAAATAGATCGATAAAAATATTCTATTCGCGAGAAGCAAGATTTGATTCAAAGTTGATTTTCATTTAGACGCGATACACGTGTGTGATATATTTATAAGCTTACCGTCCGCTGTCGCAGTAATATCCATATACCTAGAAATAAACGATATACTGAGACAGGTTGACTGAATCTAATAATAATAAATTATGATAATATTAACCCTTTCAGTGTGTCTACACTGCAGTGCGGTGTATAAATCGGTGATGGATTTTGCTAGTACACCGCACTGCGGTGTTTAGATGTAATTAGTAACTACTTTTATCTCTATCGAAAGATGGCAGCACCTGTCAAACATAGTGAAACATCAGTAACTAACGATTCACTGCACCACGGTGTGGACGCACGCATCAATGTTTAACCCTTTCAGTGCGGTGTATAAATCAGTGATGGATTTTGCTAGTACACCGCACTGCGGTGTATTGATTTAATTAGTAATCAGTAATTATCTCTCTTGAAAGATGGCAGCACCTGTCAAACATAGTGAAATATTAGTAACTAATGATACACCGCGCTGCAGTGTAGACGCACTATAATGATATTCCCGTTATTCAGCACACTAGGGTGGAATTTTCCCAAATTTTCTCAAGCGCTATAGGGTATTAATTAGTCAGCACGGAAAGGGTTAATAGGTTTTTATAGGGCGCTATTCGACTTTGCATTCATCGCGCTATCTACATGAGAAATCAGCGGTTTCTTGTTTGTGGTTTCGGCGATGCGCTGAGAGAGGATTTCATAGATTTCATCTGTATTAATGATGATTTCCCAAATAACGATATAGACCAGGGGCCAGTTACACAGTCGTGACTTAAGTTCAAAAGTGGTCTTAAATCTTAAGAATGGTCTTAAGTTGTTAGATTAGCTATAGAACTAAGTTGGTCTTAGACTGGTCTTAAGTCTAAGCCATGACTATGCAACCGGCCCCTGGACCGAACATAGGCCTAACATAAATTTTCATCTTATATCAATTTTACAAATATACTAGGCCTATATTCGCTATCAATATTTACAAAAAGGAATTTCGAGGGACACTGATTCTTTTTTTGTTCGAAATCGTGAGCTCAGTTACCTGTTTGTGGTTTCGTTTAACGATCGGATATTTTCAGTTGGTAAAAAAACCATCCGAATATAAAATCACTAATCGGTTAGGTTAAGTAAGGTAGGCCTAACTAAATTGCCACTTAGTGCAACACAGTAGTTTCATCCGGGAAATGAGTACATGATGTCAATGAAGAAACGGTAATTAGCCCAATTCCACGGGAGAATGAGAGAATATAGAATGAGCTACGTAATCACAAATTAATACGCATGATATGGGTCATTTGCAAATAGACAATGAAGTGAAAAAAAAATCAGGTGGCCAATTTTGATGAACAAAGGGCAATGCTGGCCCGACGCACCACTGCCACAAATCTAATGTTCTATTTCTCAAATTACCCCTCGCCAGCAATGCATGCATTTAAAAAGTCGAGAACAAAATCAAGACACTGGTTAAATCGACCAGGCCTTTGTGATTACTGAAGGGTAACTACTTTAGTAGAGATCAGCTGATCGTGATGACTGACTGACGATCAACAAATTGTCAATTTTGAACGACCGATTACTCGAGAATTTCCGCTCCCAAAATAACATTTCTTCGATTAAAATAAAGACGAGTATCCAATGATTGGATTTACTTACCGAATTGGCGCCTAGGACGACTGTCATCGAGTAGAACAGTAAATATTTCGAGGCGAATCGGCCCAGAGTCACGGACACTGGTGCAGCAAACTCCGCCATTTTGTTGATGTTGTTCAATTCAATTGGAGTTTATTGATTCATTTCTAAAATGTACATTCTAGATATTAATGCAGCTGATCATTGTTTTAAGAACTTCAAAGGTTAAAGTTTGATTTGTTTCTCTTCGAATTCTATTTTCACCTGATCGATCTAAAGCACTCGTTAAATTTGTTTCATTTATTTCAGAAATAATTTCACCGTCAAGTGCTGCCTCTATACATATAGTTGACGGTGAATTCGTGAACTAACTCGACATGGAAACATTCCTACTGTGGCATGCGAGGGAAGAGTTAGCTCGCGCGTTCGCCGTTAACCATTTATCTAGAGGCAGCACTAGACGGTTGTCTAAGTATCAAGGTTGCGTGGAGAAATGTCAAAACTGGTTAACTCTTTTTCAGATTTTTAATAGAATTTTGTAAAATTCGCTGCGCATTTTGCGGTGAATTGTGTCTCAATTTGTGAGTGTGAAATGGAGATGCATTCTTCAACTACTTATAAAGCGGTTGTCTGGTGGATTTTATTCATCATCATCCCGGTAAAAATACTTCGAAAAAATCTTTCATCTTTTGTTTCTCAGGCAAAAAATCTTTTCCTCTCAACCTCCCATTCTTTTCATCTCAATTATTTTCACCCTTTATTATTATGTTATCGATAGTAGACAGTGTTTGCCTCTGATTATTGCGTGCCTCAGCGCCCAGACAAAAAAGTATTTGAAATTCATAAAATGCCCGATCTCTGACTCTTTGGCTTGGATGGATTGTCTTATTTTACATTCTGCCTTTAGCACACTGGTCCACCTGCACATGATAAGAAGAGGGCGGCCACTTACACCTGGAATATCGGGAATTTTGTTTTCTTGTAAAAAGTCAGGGAATTATGTGGAAAGAGCTATAATTCAGGGAACTATGTTGAGATTGAAATTAAATAGTCTCCATCAATGTCTTACGTAGGCCTATTTGACTTTGTTAATTGATCGGATTCTTAGCAGATCAAGTCAGGGAAAACTACGCGCACATCAGGGATTAGTCGGGGGGGAAGGTAGCCAGTCGAGTAAAACTGTCCACCCGTCGAGCTGTCTTTCGTATTCACTGTATCTGATCTCATTTTTTTTTCGTAATTCTATTTTAAGGTCGTTGAATGTAGGAACTGTTTTTACAATGGTTATGGGCATACGAAATACTTTTAGTAAGTTATTAAGTTATTTACCTAAAAACCGACATCCTTGCCACACCCCCCCTGGTTCCTCTCTTCCAACTCCCCTCCCCATTCCTCTCCCTCATGTTACCTCCTTCATTCCTCTCTCTCCCTTACACCTCTCCCTAAGATCCCCTCTCCACCAACTCCCCTCTCTTGTCTTTCCTGACTAGCTACCCTCCCCATTCCTCCACCTCAGCTCCCCTCTCCACTAACTCCCCTCTCTTGTCTCTCCTCCAGCTACCCTCCCCATTCCTCCATCTCAGCTTCCTGCTCCCTGTCCGAGCGAGTATCTCTAATATCTGACGTTCTATAATTTCAGTTGTGCTGCTAATGAATATTGTTGCGGAGCTCACTGTTGCCAAGCCGTTTACTCATTTTATCGACTGTGGTACTTTTGGTAATTATCCTTTAGTAATTAATTAATTAATCAAACTGAGGAAAACATGAGGTTCTAGCGAGATAAACAACAGGGTGGCGCCGCTTACCTGCAAATCAGAGAAATTTCTTTTTCTTTAAAAAAGTCAGGGTGAGGATAAGGAAAAAAGCTAGAATAAGGGAAAAGTCAGGGAAACTTGTTAAGATTAATAGATAACGCACAAGACCAAACAGTATCCATCAATGTCTTACATATTTGACTGTGTTAATTGATTGGATTCTTAGCAGATCAAGTCACGGAAAACAACGTGCATGTCGGGAAAGTCGGGGGAAAAGCAAATCAGATAAAGTGGCCACCCTGATGTCATCCTGGCACACTAAGAAAAAAAGAGTGCGAAAGTAGAAAATAACTAATAATTATGATATTGTTGTATTTGTATATTTTTGCAGGATGAGTATAATATTGATATTTGTATTCTGTTCGGGAGGAGGATACTGGTACAGACGTCGGTATATACAACAACGAGTATTCATCAATCATCAGATGAATGTCGCCGCGGCAGGCGACGCTATTCCGATGACGAACAGACGCCCACCGATGTCCGGTCAGACAGCCATGTGTCCGAATCAACAACAAAATATCGGTAAAATTCAACTTAACCCTTTCAGTGCATCTACACCGCAGTGCGGTGTATAGATCAGTGATGGATTTTGCTAGTACACCGCACTGTGGTGTATTGATGTTATTAGTAATTATCTCTCTTGAAAGATGGCAGCACCTGTCAAACATAGTGAAATACTAGTAACTAACGATACAATGCGCCGCGGTTTAGATTAACTATAGTGGTATTCCTGTTGTTCAGCACACTAGGGTGGAATTATTCAAAATTTTCAAATTATCTACAGCACTATTGGGTATAAATAAGTCAGCACTGAAAGGGTTAGACCAAAAATGCTGGAAATGCTTATTTTTTTAGAAGAAATCTTGCGCAACTAGAGCCCAATGACCTATGTCAAATATTATGTGGTCTTAAATCTATAGGCCGGTCTCAAGTTTGTACAATAACCACACTCAAACGTGGTGAACAGATATTAAAATCCACTAAGCACAAATTAAAAGAGTTTTAAGATCGATAATTTATTAATTCAAAAAGTGAGACACGACGTTTTCGATCTCACCCTAGAGATCATCGTCAGATCATCGAATTCTTTTAATTTGTGCACAGTGGGTTTTCATAATAAGGTTTCAAATTGTTAGATTGACTTCAGAACTAAAAAGGCCTTAGACTGCTGTTGAATCTAAGCCACACTACAACGCCGGACACAAGTCACGAGATTGTATAGAAACAGAGGGTTCAGTCTTGGATGAATCGTTCTTTTCGACTATTGTAACCTTCTTTCTAAATTACGCTCGTTTATTTCAGGAATGACGTTTTCTCCTCAAGCCGGAGTGATGCCGCTTCCTCCAGGTTATCCCCACAGCGGATCGGGAGCCGTTTATTACGCTTATCCGACTACGACGTTCTACGGACCCCCGCCGAGTTACGACAGCGTTTACAACCCTACAACGCGGATACAAGTCCAATCTATCGGTCCCGCTGGCGGTGGTTTGCAGATGGCGCCCTCGCATACGCAGGTCACCATTCCTAACCCGGGGCAGCAGCAGCAGCAGCAGCATCTACCGACAACATCAGAATCTTGAGACTTGACTGAACAACCCCTGCTCATCTACAGCCCTACCTAGAATTTAGAACCTACTCTACTCTCCGGGGAGGTTCACCTATAGCCTACAGGACCCAGTTCCACAGTTCTGTTCAAACAGTTCTGTGTTAAGATTTGACACGGAGCTAACTCATTGAAATGAACTAATCTTTACTCGGAGTTAACTCTAACTCGCAACTGTGGAACCGAGTCCTGGGCCCAGTTTCACAAAAAAATTTTTGGCGTAATCGCCATTGGTTACTTCATGTTTTCAATGAGGACAACAATTCAAACTTAACCATTTTAGGCTTAAACTTTTTCGTGAAACTGGGCCCTGCGGTCTACAATCTGACAGTAGGTTCACCTAGAACCAACTGTGTAGCTGCCACATTTTCTAAATCAAGACACCACCTAGAACCAACTGTAGCTGTTGAATTTCCTCACCTAGAACCAACTATAGCTACTACCAAAAATCGGACAAAAAAATGTCGGATCGATGAAATGCCCGATAAAGCAGTATTCTAATCGTTGTCATTCACGATAATATCTCTTTTGTTATTCGAGATTTTCTGTGGGGGAAAAAAAGTGTAATGTGGTCAGATTTGAACTTAGTTGTGATACCTAAATCTGCACTTATCCGTTTTACTTTGCACATTGCTTAAACGATTTAAATATTACTTCGAATTTCCATCTTTTGAATTTTTTCCTCTGCCTTTTATTGTAAAATTGTTTCATTTCAACGATCGTTTCTATTCTAGTCATATATTCTTAATGTTTTACGTATATCTGACTGTTATCAATGTTTTCCAATTTATTCCTCGTCATTTTTCGAAAAATATTTTTGAACTGTGTCATTTCTAGTCGCTCGGTCCCTTCGACTACTTGAAAACTCCTTCAAAACGGAAATTGCTTTTACAGGTGCTTGAAACTCCTTTAATTTCAGTGAACTGCCCAAAACTCTTTATAATTTTGAGAACCAAGCAATGAAGAATGTTTGTTGTGTAAAACCAAGTTTCATTAGTGTTAAGGGATAAAAGTTTGCTTACAAAACCACCAAATTAACGGTTTACCGAGTTAAACAGTACCGATTAGGAGGAGTCTATAGTAATTGGGATATGCAAGTGATGCGGACACTCACTGGAAATTTGAAAATTTCTTCATGTAGGCCTACTTTCAAACTCCTTGAATACTTCATCCAGGAATGCTTGGATTTTTGAAACAGGATATACAGCACTATTCCAGAAGAACTATTAACAATATATAATTCCAGAAGTAAATTATCATTATTCAGCATTTAGAACATTTTTGTTATTGATTCTCTCGCGCTGGACTTATTTTACTACTGTTACGAATTGACATTTTTAAATTTTTGTTTCTATGTTTTACCGCCAAAATATTTTGACATTTCATGTATCTGTATTATTTGCACGATGTATTTACATAAAAGAAATGTATTCAATAATCACTATTGGATTTTGTGTAATAAAATACCGTAAAATACTTAATGAATCGTTGAATTTCTTTCTTCTGTCCACTCTCGTCTGGCAGCGTTCAGATAGTACGTAGGTCAATGTTGCTGTTTTTAGGTCCCTCAATTAGATGATTATCAGATATTTTTCTACAATTACGTAAGTGAAAGTTCCAATATCAATAATGATAATGAAAATTATAATAATTTAATTGTTAATATACCGTTAATCATAGCGCTTAACAATAATAATATATGAAACCATATTATGATTAATATTATCATTGCAATACAAGAACATGAAAACAAACTGTTAGAGACATTATTCGATGGTAAAAGCTTTCCTAAAAACGATATGTTGTGGTGAGGTTTCGTTTGAAAGTATCGAAGGATGAATATTCGCTAATACTGGATGCGGTTAAAACATTCCATCCCTCGACGGTCGTAAAAAACTTCGTATCATGGCTCCGATTACAGCAACGGCTTCAAGATCCAAAGGTGAACTCGCATAAAGCAGGCAATCTATAGAGCGAAAACCAGATGAAGATATCATTTCTAATATTTTTTATTGTGAAATATATATATCTTTCCTACAAGTTCTACAGATAATGCGTATACATTATGTATATAACACCCGACGATAATTTACATCATAAAAAATCAGGGTTTCTCTACAAATTATATGATTATGATATAAGATATACAAACCACACCCATCATCTAAGGTAATTGCTTCAGGGCACTGGGGTATTTACCCAGATTGATCGGTGCAGCTGCTTCTTATAGCCTAGATTTTCTTGTATTGAAAAAATATCACAGGCCTATAATTCAGGTTTATACCCTGTGTAGAGAGAATCCCACAATGACAAGGAAAAAGTCCGAAAATGTAACTTTGAGCTAGTCTAGTTTATTCAACGTTTCGACTATATCCTAATAGTCATCTCCAGGAACTACTATCTCAAAGTTACATTTTCGGACTTTTTCCTTGTCATTGTGGGATTCTCTCTACATCGCATCAACACGGATATAGTGTTCTATCAATCGTGAGGTTTACACCCTATATTTTCAATAGTACATTCAACTGTGGAACTGGGTCCGGAGACAAATTAAACCCACACAGTCAACTCTGGAACTGGGTCCGGAGACGAATTAAACCCACACAGTCAACTGTGGAACTGGGTCCGGAGACAAATTAAACCCACACAGTCAACTGTGGTACTGGGTCCGGAGACAAATTAAACCCACACAGTCAACTGTGGAACTAGGTCCGGAGACAAATTAAACCCACACAGTCAACTGTGGAACTGGGTCCGGAGACAAATTAAACCCACACAGTCAACTGTGGAACTAGGTCTGGAGACAAATTAAACCCACACAGTCAACTGTGGAACTGGGTCCGTTCATATCAAAATAATACAATCATTTATTTATTTTCACCTCTGTAGTTAGTAACATTCTATTAAAAGCAGGCAGATGGAAAAAGGATGGCAGCTTCCTTTCTCTAAACTTGTAATATATAGCCAAGCAAAAATCGTGGCGAAATCGTCATGGATGCTTAGAAGTGACGCCACGCGGCGGACTCAACTGGAGGCAGCCATCTTTTTAAGGGACTGTTACATGTGAGTTTCTCGTGAATAGGGCTCCGCAACAACTGACGACGTCATCGGGTCCTTTCGGGATTCTTCGGGAGTATCCCGAACGACGTACGGATTATCCTGACCCAACTCCGACCTGGATGTAGATTTTGACGGGGATGATGCGGAGTCGATCTAAAAGCAAAAGAAATGAGTAATTCAGATAATAGTTCAGTTGAGGAAGTTTGAAGTTATGTCCGGCACCGAGAAACCGAGACTTCTTCCATAACCAGTCTAACGAACTAAGATTTAAATCTTGAAATCTTAATTACGAGCCAAAAGTCTTGACAATGGAACCGACTTGTGGGACAACTTGAAATTTCAGATTTATGGGGGACAGCCGGTCTTGTCCGGTCCCGTCGGGACTTGGGACTAAACAGGCAATAAGGGAATACAGGCATTAAATATCTCGATAAGCGCGAAGCGAAAAATCATTACTGAAATACCTGCCTGCCTGATTTTGTCATAGAGCCGTGGTCTTCGCGTGGAGGACTGAGGCGACCGGTTAAAAATCAGTCTGCGAAAAGATAAGCCATGCAAAAAAAGCAAAAAAGCAAAGATTAGAGCGAGAGAAAATCTAATGTTGGATATAGAATTATCAGGCTAATGCTAACAAATTGATACCGTGTTTCTCATTCCTGCCGAGCTTAAAAGTTGACCCGGCCGGCCGTCTATCTACCCAGTACATAACTGTTTTAAAATCGCGATCAAGCTAACAATAACAGACCCGGCAGTTATAGAAATGAACTGATTACAAATCTAATAGCAGTTTAAAAAATGACCCGACCGATTAGGAGAAACAAGGTATCAGTTTTAGCCTAATCACATGAAAATAAATATTTTGAACGGCGAAATTGTGAGTGAAATGTTTACCGTAAACTCTTCCGCTGCTGCAGACGAACCTTTCTCATTCTCGCCGTAGATAAACTTCTTTTTCTGCGACTAATCATGCACAATGGTAATAGCAGTGATATACATGAGACGCAATTAGTTAAAAAGCCCTCAGAAATGTTAATCAGCAGGGGTCAGTGTTGCTCGAAATGTTGCGAAATTAATTCAGTCTAACCACGGACGCTTAAACGAAAGAAGTTTTTTGAGTCCATGGTTTGGAACCAGTTTTTGAGCTTACCTCATCACGTGGAATTCCGCAGTGCATTTTATCTCTGAACTTCTTCGGCAAGCAACAACAGAACTTATCAAAAACAGGAACGATCAGGCGAGGATCTAAATCTTCGGTGTTTTCACCACCTGACGAAAAAGAAAAATTAAATGCCAAACTTTCAACATCGACTCATAAAGTCAATCAATCCCATCCGACAAACCGCCGCCTCCTTTTAGTAAAGCTACCAGGTGTCTTCCTACAACAGGAACCCAATTCCACTGCAAGTTAGGGAGTTGAATCTGATTTGAAATAAGCTAATCCTTTGAGTCCAATTTCAACTCAGAACTGTGGAACTGGGTTCTAGCTGAGACGAGAAGATACACAATATCCGTGCAAGATGATAACGAGAGAAATCCCACAATAAATCATTCAGCCAAAACGAGAAACTTGAGTAGAAGAGTAATATATATTTGCGCAACGTTTCGGCTAAAGACTAACAGCCATCATCAGGTGTATTGAAATACTGAAGTGTTCAGTACTTCAGTACGCCTGATGATGGCTAATAGTCTTTAGCCGAAACGTTGCGCAAATATATATTACTCTTCTACTCAGGTTTCCCGTTTTGGCTGAATTCATTGTGGGATTTATCTCGTTGGTTTCTAGCTGTATTTCATTTTGGAACGTATCAAAATTAACTTCCATATAATACGACCTCCCATTCATAAACACGTTAAAAAGTGCGATGCTTCATAACGAGTTCCCACTTTCTTTAAAGTTGGACTCGTACGCATAATTAATGCGTCATCTAAATCTATTGATCGCACATGGGGCTAGTTCTGATAATTAGTGAATACCAGCAGTACGGTCTTATCAGGTAATTACGGAGGTAACTAAGGATTTGTTTTTATCAAATGTCTAATACGAAATTCGGTTAGTACTCGATGATTTTTCATTTTCCCGCGGACATTGTACCGACGAGGTTCGACTATAGCGCAGAAATCCAAAATCAACGATGGAAGGCGGAATATGGGACTCGAGTGTTGAATGTAATGATATTTTATTTTGCCGTGTACCCAGAAAAACTTGTACTTTGTTTAACGCCCACCGCACACCGCGCACAGGGAAATACGGAAACAGTAGACGTTTAGATTGAAATTTCAGTAAATGATTCTTACCGGTTATAAAACTGAATATGACGCCGATAGTAACAGTGGTGATCACGGCTATTAAACTGTACCACATGTACGATACATTATACACGCCGCCGTGTATTAAATCTCTGCGAAATAGAACATCAACTTTTAAAAACAATCAGATTGATCCAAAAAAAAACTCACAAGAAAACTAAGAGAGTGGTGATGTTTAGACTCAATTGTATGGGTCATTTTCAAAACTAAGAGAGTAGGGACGTTTAGACTCAATTCTACGAGCCTTTTTTCAAAACTAAGAGAGTAGGTACGTTTAGAATCAATCATATGAGACATTTTCAAAACTAAGAGAGTAGTGACGTTTAGACTCAATTCTACGAGCCTTTTTTCAATACTAAGAGAGTAGGTACGTTTAGAATCAATCATATGAGACATTTTCAAAACTAAGAGAGTAGGGACGTTTAGACTCAATTCTATGAGCCATTTTCAAAACTAAGAGAGTAGGTACGTTTAGACTCAATTCTACGAGCCTTTTTTCAATACTAAGAGAGTAGGTTCGTTTAGAATCAATCATATGAGACATTTTCAAAACTAACGAGAGTAGTGACTTACTGAGACGTCGATTCGGGGACCGTGGTAGTCATAGTCATGGTACTCGTCATTACAGAAGTGGTGAAATTCGAAGTGATGTTACAACCGGCAATAGAGACCGTGGCCTTCGGGTTGAAGGGTTTGTGAACCTGAGCTCCGATTCCAATCCACAGCGTCACTATCAACCCGCTTATCAGACCTATAAACGAACCCTAGAAAATTCAAACGAAGAATACAGATTTCAATAATAGCCGTTGATAAAACACTATATCCGATCACGATTGATAAAACACTATATCCGTCCAATATCGCGACAAGCCCCTGTCATATTCTATGGGAGGCCATAGGTAAAGGCAAGGGTCTGAAAGGTCATCGGATACTAGATGTTATAGAGTATATGCCGCATGCAACAGGTCCCGTTATACGCCGAACACGTACCTTCCAATTTGACCAAGGTATAAACATTCCTAAAGTGAACACGCCTAGTACAGGACCACCTATCATTCCGAACAGACCCAGAGCCGCCTGTAACACGCCTCCCAGCTGAGCGGCCACGAACGTCAGTCCTATACATATCACCCCGTAGATAACCGCTTAAAAAAGTAAGAAAGACATTTCATAAACATCTAGAATACGGACACGAGGAAAATAGTGAGAATCTATGAAACACCAACGTGCGAGTTCCGCGGGTAGTGAGCTAGAATTAATTCTTGAATTTAATTTTTAGTTAATTTCGAAGGTTTAACTATTCTGTGAGGTCAAATTTAAACTCACAACTGTGGAACTGCAGTCTATAGATACCAGTACATAGAAACAGTTTCTCTATCGATAGTTGATTCAGGGTCCGATCTAGGGAATGAAAGCCACTTGCCCGGGATAAGCATATCTGAAATTTTGCTTGCCCCTTCCAAAAGCTACTTGCCTTACAGAGGCAGTCCAATCGGTGACACTATGATTCCTTTTCTCAACAAATTTATCGCGAAAACGAAATACGTTAGAAATCCGTTGTCGGAATGGGAAAAAAAGCTTTGTGGCATAAATTGCACTAGCCCGGGGCACAAGTGATAATGATAACCTACTTGCCCTGATGAGGAGATACTTGCCCCGGGTAATGGGACAAATGCTTAGATCGGACCCTGTGATTGGAACAACCGATGTCTCTGCTCTGCAAGTTCCTCACATAATTCTAGTTCATATTTACGCATCATGTACGCGAATGGCAAAACCTTTATTCGATTAAGTTCTAAATGTCTTAGAGAGACACGATTGAGAGGAAACCGCGGTATCGATCTAAACAACTGTTATTGTTTTTTTTCAAAAAGCAAAAACTATTGTTTAAAGTGATATCGTGGGTTTCTCTCAATGATAGTCGGCATCAAGACTGGAAACCGTCTGAACTATTTACAACGTTTGACCTACCTAAAATTTTAGCTACAATTGTAGCCCTTTTGTCGTTCATCCCTTTACAACAAACTAACAGCACGATATCTTTCAACGTTATAGCCGCTAAGGAGTTCAATCCTGATGATATTGTACTGGAAAAAATATCGATATGACTTATTACAGTGGAAACTCGTTACAACGAACTTCAAGAGACCAGAAAATCTGTTCGTTATAACTGATAGTTCTATATACAAGAGAACCTCGTTACAACGAACTTCAGAAGACCAGAAAATATGCTCGTTATAACTGATAGTTCTATATACAAGAGAACCTCGTTACAACGAACTTCAGAAGACCAGAAAATATGCTCGTTATAACTGATAGTTCTTTATACAGTGGATTCTCGGTACAACGAAATTCTGGAGACCAGAAAATCTGTTTATTAAAACCAATAGTTCACTAGATCCAGTATGAAATTACTAAAAGTCATAAAAGTCAAGTCGTGTTAGAACGGCTGTAGGTTCTGAGTCCAATTCGCAGAGAAAGAAATAATTTGTTTTCTTTTCTTCGATGTTCTGACTAAAATTTGCTAATTGTGGTCGTGGCACCCACTGTTATGTTATGATATCATTTTATGTGACCACAGTCTGCGAGATCATGTCCAGGTCGAGACGGCAAACAAACCTTCCATAGACCACTCATGCGCAATCTATAGATCGACCGAATAGGTCGGATTTCGATTGTTCTGGCACAAACCAGTTCGTGGCACGTACGACAAAAGGTATCCGTGTTATTGTGGTGACGGCTCTGTGGGCTCAGTTTTGTACACGAGAATTTTACGACGAAACGGTGGATGAGCTACACATATTTACGTATCTACATTTTGCCCTGAGATTTTACTACGCACGTACAAACTAACCTCAATGATCCGCTGAAGAGGCAAGCCACAAACAGACCGGGCAAACCTGTGACATGATTCAAATTTTGCATCACGAACAGCGGTAGGAGCTGTAAATAGAAAGAAGAGAATCAATAATTTATTTTAAAATTTAGACACAATAAACTGTAATAGCAGGACCCAGTTCCACAGTTGTGAGTTAGAGTTAACTCTGAGTTAAAGTTAGTTCATTTTCAATGATTTAACTCAGAGTTAAATCTTAACTCGGAACTGTGGAACTGGGCCCAGGTGATTAGATTCAGTGATACGGGCATGGTGACGTCATATGTGTTTTTATGGAGGCGGACATTTTTCATCGATAAACTATTCTTTTTTCAAACATCTTAAAACAAACTATAATAGCAAAAGTCTGATTTAGAGAAACGAGTAATATGATGTCGTCATTGGTGGTTTTATGGAGGCGGCCATTTTTTTCCATTACCTGATCCTGTTTTTTGACCAGTCCCAGCGTCAACGGGTCGCAATCTTTATAGGTGGCATAAATGATCATTCCGCACATTGAGGACAGTGTCATCAATAGGACCAGTCCTGGCAAGTTGATCCACATAGCACTGGAAGAAAATAAGTCACAGATTCTTACGAAAAGATCATTTCGTTCGAACGAAAAACATTTCGTTCGAACCTGTTTTATCAAATCAATCAATCAATCAAACGAAAAGATTATTTCGTTCGAATTTATTTCTGACCATGTCCCTTCCGGGGCTCCGTAACAGAGAGAGACTTACATTTGAGCATACTTTAGTTTCGGTACTGTGATCGCGCGTTGTACTTGAGCTTGGTTGACGCCATAAATAGCAATCCACGTGAAATATCCGCCGATAGCTAGAGACCAGACGGTGTGCCGAGTCTTCGGGTCCATGTCAAAACTGCAAAATACGTGATCTCATTTTTCTGGATTTGACTCTTTAAAAACGAAAATACAGTCAAACTCGGTCAAGTCATAATATCAGAGATATCATCAGTATTTTTGAGTCCTAATTCATGCATGCATTACTATGTAATGGTAAATCTTGATGATTCTCTACCACTTCTCTACAACTTGGCTTCTAAAATCGCCAAGTTTCTTTATTTCATGATTCATTTTTGTCTCCGTAGATTTTTCAAACATTTGAACACGACGAGCCACGCCAGGCTGTGTGACTTACTTGAAGAATTCGATCCTGTCGCCGGCTACATTCGCCGCCCAGACGTTCGACCATCCGCCGTGGTCTATACAGCCCTGAACGATAACGGCTATCAAACCGGCGAACATCATACAAACCTGGAACGTATCCGTCCACATCACAGCTTTCATTCCACCCTATAAACAACAACAAAAAAACAAACCGGTGCGTATTTACAGGAAACCCTGCGACCAGGGGACCACCCACATCCGCGTTTTTTGAGATGATACTTACAATTGTGGTGTAAAATGTACAAACAATTCCAACTGCGATTACAGAACCCCATAAAGTAAAACCAGTCACTGCAATGAATATGAAGATCAATTATTCAACTTTTAATTTATCAACTAAAATTGTTCCGTGTTATATTTATACAATGTATTGTTCCTGTTATTTTGAAACCGTCATGCGAAACCGTATTCGAAACCGTCATGCATTCAAAGTACGACCAATTTACAACCAATCGAAAGAAATTATCAGTAAAAAGTATATTTCCTGTGTGAACGTGGTGTGAAAGAGAGTGTTATTGGGTGTACGAGGGTGGCATGAACATCTTATAAACCTTAACAGGTTTCTTCGTGTATCCCTCCATCTTGAATTTATTGTATCACTTTGTACGATTAGCATAACTAGAAATTCTTAGTACGAAAATAAAATTATTATTATTTTGTTTATTAAATCACTGATCGTATCTCGATGCTACCATTCTGGTTTATTGTACTTCGCTGTGATCTACGTACTTTTGATGTTTTTATAACTCTTCGTGTGGAGAAAATAAACTATACTGAATCAATGTCGAATCGGCAATTGAAAAAAAGTAAACCGTATTGAATTTTCTTAAAAGGTATTTTATCAACGATACCGTTAACAAAAACCCATAACCTAAATTACAATTCGATGTTATACAAACGCAACTGGTACTTATATTCCCAAGAGAGAATTGTTGTCACTTGTGACAAAACAGAAAAAAATTTAGATTGCAAAAAACTGCATTGATAAAAAAAAAGTTTATTTTGTCAATCTGAAAAGCGATCGGTTCTGAAAAATACCGTGCTCTTTTTAAGCATTCTATTCATAATCCGGTGTGAATACAAGTAGGTTGGTGTGTATTTCGAAGAATAGCTTGAAGAGAGGATTGTACCTTAATAGCCTTTTTCAAAACTGATTTATTATGCAAGTGTATTGTTGTCACAAAAATGGCTCATGGAATAGAGCCGAACCGTCAAATATAATTTTAGTTTTAGAACATGTCTCATAGAATTGAGTATAAACGTCACTACTCTCTTAGTTTTGAAAGTGGCTCGTAGAATTGAGTCTAAACGTCACTACTCTCTTAGTTTTGAAAATGGCTCGTAGAATTGAGTCTAAACGTCACTAGTCTCTTAGTTTTGAAAATGGCTCGTAGAATTGAGTCTTAACGTCACTACTCTCTAAGTGTTTTTTTCATGTTGGCTTTTCCCTCGGTCGAAGAACGTACGTACTTTTAGATATATACATAAGTATTCCCATTTCATTTCACGAGGTGATCACGTGCAGTTATTGGGGAAACCACCTGTCGATTATGTCGATCAATTACTCTATTTTTTTTCGCGTGGATCAAAGCAAACAATTTCAGTCTAGAAAATTGCCAGCGCACGTAAATCGTGATTCACAAATCCAACGCATGACACGACGACCATGTTTTATTTCTGGTTGCAGCCAAAACAATCCGTAGCAACTGTCTTCGTTAAAAATATGTTGCTCTTTTTTCGGAGCTTATGTTGTGGGATTAAACTAACCACACCGATTACTATACTTAGATATTATCAGCAGATATCCCGGGTGTCACTAGGATTTTTTCAAAGGGGGTCAGAATTAATACAAGCGGAACTATATGCCATACTTTATCCACCGAGCATTTCTGAATTCTTGGATGTTGCTTGAGAACGTTCTTATATTATAAATAGTCTTAATTTTTTGAATTTGCGGAGTTTGGGAAGGACGTTTTCTGGACCTTTTTTCAAGGCAAAATAATTATGAAATTCCCGGAATGTTAAAAAGAGGAACTAAAGAAATGCGGAAATTGGATTTAAAAAGGGGGTCGCCCGCATCCGGCCTTCAACTGGGGATTTGTTCTATTGACACGACACACTTTATCGCCATCAAATTACCTTCTAACGGTGTGTGAGTTGTTGGCAGATGAAGAATAAACTGAACTTTTTTTACTTCAGAGTGTTACCACTTAACACTGGAGGTCATTAGGGAACTGGGTGAATGGGTCGTGGGCTCCGCGGGGACTTAACTCTCAACTTGATCTGTTATCTATCTTCATCTCTCGCGCCATCTGTTCATGTTTGTAAAAACAACCGTTGATATACTAGAGTCGTGTTATCCGAAGGATGTTCAGTACATGACCTCTCCGAACTTTAGACCGTCGATTCCACAGTCGTTAAACTGATAAGATATGTAAGGGGAATTTTGTATGAGAAAATCTTAAAACATTGATATCGTTCACACCAGTCTCCTGGCGTGGCGAACCCCTTAACAATAGATGCATTCAGACGATAGTCGTCGTTTCATTCTAAGATTCTCGCGTACAGAACTGAGCCCAAAGAGCCGTCACCACAATAACACGGGCACCCTTTGTCGTACACGCCACGAACTGGTTTGTACCAGAACAATCAAAAACCGACCTATTCGGTCAATCTATAGATTGCGCATGAGTGGTCTGTCGAAGGATTATTCGAGCACGCCTTGAGCATCGCCCCGCATAGACCAGGGTCATATAAAATGATAAACGCACGACCTGAGATGCCACGACCACAGTTTTGTAGATTTTTTAGTTCATAAACGATGCGGAATGTAACGCGCTGAACCCTGCGCGAACTGAACCGAACGCGATTTTGGGTCAACTGAAGTTGAAAGCTTGATTTCAAATTTCACCCAGCTCTCTAGCTCCGAAGTAAATGATTTCAGTGCGAACTCAAACAATGACCTTCGATTGTACTGTCTAATATATCATTTTCTATTGAAATTTTTGTTGAACTTTATTTGAATAGTTCGCAGAAATCTATCGCACTGCAGTGACGTCGTGTACATTATGATGTATTTACATTAAACTTATTAGACGCTACTTTGACCCTTACTGCCGATAGCTATTCTCGCTGCAAGTCGTCACTGTTCAAATCAGGGTCACACAATAAAGTCCCGGCTCAAACAATCGTGCGTCTAGTAGCACTTTTATTTCATTATTATTATCGACAACACGACTGCACCTCCAGGACCCTCGATTGAGTTATAATAGCCGTCTAACTTTAAAGAAATATTTACTCGGAAGTTTAGAAACTATTTCTATCAAAACACTTGTATTCTTTATGTATTTTGGAGGGGTTGAGTGCAATGAAAAAGTATTTTCGTGAACTTGTACAATGTATCGTGGAACTGGGTCCAGGGTCATATCAAACCAACACAACTGTGGAACTGGGTTCGAGTCGAATTAGACCCACACAACTGTGGAACTGGGCTCAGAGTCGATTAAAACCCACACAACTGTGGAACTGGGTTCGAGTCAAATTAAACCTACACAACTGTGGAACTGGGTTCAGAGTCAAATTGAACCTACACAACTGTGGATCTGGGTTCGAGTCGAATTAGACCCACACAACTGTTGAACTGGGTCAAGGAGAATTAATGAGAATTCCCATGCGGTAATTAAATAAACACACACCACTTAGTAATTATTATGCCACGTTTACAAATATAGGCTACAAAATCATTACAAATTGTAACAATCATTGACAAATTACTACAACGTATGAAAGTTCGCGACCCGGATAATACAGAACACGTGATTAGTACTGAATTAAATAGATAGCAGAATTCTGATTAAATGAAACACAAATAAATTTATTAATGTCAATTTATTATTCCACAAAAGCGGGATGTGTTCCTGTTATTAGCGACGTTATCAGACATTTACTGAGCGCATCCGCGTTTTTTGATGAAAACTTATCTCGTTAAAACTTACCCGCATTCAAAGCCAGTGATGGAGCGTACAACACAATAGCCATGTACAATGTCTAGAATGTAAAATTGCGTTCATTAGTTCTACAATCAGAATTGAATCGATTCGGAAGATTAAGTCATTTAACAGGTACATGCTCACTGGTCGGAGCGGATCAATGCAGAAAATTAGCAATTGTTGTTAAAACTATACGATATTTCAACAAAACAGCAAAAACCCCTAGATCTTAAAATAGATTTTTACCGAATTTGGGCTTTTTGTTTTGTTAACATATATGAATTTGTCAAGATCAAGGAGAATTTGAGTTATTAAAATATTGGTCATCAGTAGAAAATCAACGGTGGGGCTAATTAGAATATTCAGTTTTCATAAAAAACAAGAAAGAAATTGTAAAAATGGGCTTGCTGACATGGTTGTACTGAAAGCTGGCTTGGTGGTTTGTATTTCTGTAGTAGAATTAATCGAACTTTGAATTGATTACTTTTTAAAGAGCTAAGAGATCGGTGTTGTCTTACATCACTACATGAAATGTTACACTCGGGGACTGGGAATCGGATAAAAAAAATTTGAAAAAATACGATCGGCAATCATCGGCAAGGCTTCGGATGCGAGCAATTGGATAGATTTCATGGCGCCGTTTTTTAAATTCAGATCTTACCATTTGGAATATGAAACAACACGCGCACGCGATACGCAGAGCCTTGTGAAACCGTAGCTCCAGATACTGAAAAAAAGAAATTAAACAACTGGACAAACTTTTTTGCCGGATAAGAATCTGTTTTGTTTCGGGAACAAATGTGCGTCCCTTTTCAAAAATGGGACGTAAATCGAGATCGGATTTTTTATCTAAAGGAAATCAATCGAAGAATTTTATTTACCTCGAAAACACTGGTCACTCCGAGATTGTAGAACATCGGAATGAACACGTGAGCCGCTAGTGGACAGACGAAAAAATACGACAGCCCGATAGCCATATACTGTGTACCGTACACGTACAGTTCAGCCGGCGTTCCCAATATCGTAATAGCCGACATGAAACTAGCCAACAACGATAGAGAAACCGGGAAAAACGACATTTGTCGATCAGCCATCAGGAAAGTGTGCGTCGTACTCTGTCGATTTCCCGTGCATCCGTAATAGATTCCGATTCCGGCCGAAACTACTAAAACTATACCGAAAACGACGTAATCCCAAGCAGAAAACTGCGGTATATAACTCATATCCACGGCCATGATTATTGCCGTAGTCGCTGTGAGTGTGAATAGAAAGTTCGCTCTCGCTTCTTACTTCACAACTAGGCCGACTGCCTGACGAGATTGAACTAACAGCACTCTCGCTAGTTTTGAGTGGTAGTTTAGAACTGGTGTCGGTTTGTCCTGGAACTGAACTGCCGGTTCACCCACACACTAACGCGACAGAGGCCTTCTGGGTATCCGCCTGTCAAGCATTTTCCGAAAAATACTACGTCACTGTTTGATTACGATTGATAAACAAACATAAGTCACCGTTATCAATAGTCAATTGAACGTTTATCGATCTTCTCGTGAAAGATTTCGCATAAGGGGCCATTTAAAGGCGATTAGTAGATAACCACTAATCTGGCTGATAAAGACCGATTCGATGAGCCGGGAACGTTTTAGTTGTACTAAGTCAACTAACCAACCTTTGGGTGCCCGGCCGGGCCCGTATTGACTGACCCACAGAGGAACCCCCCCCCCCATTAAGATAGTATTTCAGTCGGGTGCTACCCTTTCAGTCCAACCGGGCGTCCACAGGCACGACGATCCGAACTCATAGATTTCTCCCAGTGACTCAAAATGGCAGACTTGCATTAGCAGGGGTCCGTAGCTTAAAAGTTGGTTAAAGATAACCGGTGGAATTTATTAGTTTCTGTAAAAGCGTTACAAAATACGATCTTTTGTAGTTTTTTTGGTAAGTATTGTCGCCGTCCCGCCGGAGCTAGCCCGCGATTGAGAAGTGTGGAGCACGCCCCTTAACGCGCAAACTAATGGCAGCCGCGATACGAGACTCGTCGTGGGTGATGCTTGTTAGAGTAGAGAACTGCCCGATACGGTATTTTGTATCTCTCACACACGCATTCTCGAGCACGTAAACGCGGAAGTAATGCTCGACGGAAAAGTTGTAATTTTCGCGACCATATGTTGCGTTCAAAACAACAATCATGAATGAATCAGTTTTAGATATCGACGATAAAGTCAACGAGTTAGTTTTAGGCGACAGTTTCTTCAAAGATGGAGCCGCATTTCACGCCATTCGCTGTGAGTTAAAAGGAAATTCCTATCAACAATGTTTCAACAATTTTTTTTTCTTCGACTTCACCTTTTGAAATGAATACTATTGAAATGTGGTTTCAGATGATTTTAAACCGGCCTCTGTTGATACGAGTCAAGTGGCAGAAATCGACGTAGGAAGCGGTAATCAGGTCTCAGTAACAGTCCCACATGTTGAGGTAATCAATAATTTGTGGAAATTTTGCTGATGCCGCGATATTTGTGTAAACGCTATTTTATTTTAGCCGCCATCTTTATAGAACGAGATATACTATTGAAAATAATGATAAAATCGATTTATTAGGTAAGGGTTTGAAAACAGTAAGGTGCACATGCGCCATGTAAAGCAGCCAATCCGAACGAGCCGAGTTGTCAGAAAAAAAAGCGTTAGGCCTAACAGGAATAATATCAATCGGCAAAATAAATATTGCCAATCGATAAAATACCCCCCCCCCCCACCCGAACCTACTGGCTACTATCCCTAGAATAATGATTATTTCTAAGATCCCATGTTCTTATATGAAGATTCAAGTTGATTTCGTATATTAGACCGCTTCTTCCTTGAACCCTTGAATCCTTGGATCGAGCTGAATTCGAAAATATTATCAGTTTCATGAAAAAGTAAAACCCTTTCAGTGCGTCTACACCGCAGTGCAGTGTATAAATCAGTGATAGATTTTGCTAGTACGCCGCACTGCGGTGTATTGATGTAATTAGTAATTAGTTTTTATCGCTATTGAAAGATGGTAGCACCTGTCAAACATAGTGAAATATCAGTAACTAATGATACACCGCGCCGTGGTGTAGACGCACTATAGTGGTATTCCCGTTATTCAACACACTAGGGTGGAATTTTTCAAAATTTTCAAAATATCTCCAGCACTATAGGGTATTAATTAGTCACCACTGAAAGGGTTAAGCTTATAGTGATTGAGTTTGAATTTTTGTCCTCACTAAAAACATGAAGTAACTTTCAAGCGCGTAACGCAGAAAGTTAGGTTTTATTTTTCTTTCGTGTCAGGGTTCCGGTACGAGTCACACGGTTTATAAAGGCAACAAACGACCGTCGACGAAAGAATGCGTTCTAATCATCGACAACGTCACCGGCGAGATACGCCTCGAAAAACTCGAGTCGACTTTACAGTTGAAAAAAACGCGTATGGAAGGATCGCGCCGCCTCGGGCAAGTGAGCGCGGCGACGACCGCGCGCCCGGTCACGCCGTCCGACATGAAAATGAAAGATTTACGAACTTCGCCGAATAAAAAACTCGCGAAAAAACAATCGAAGCATCACCACCACCATCATCAAAAACAGACGGAAAATAGTTCCTCGTCGACGAGTAGTAATACACCGCAGCCGGTGAAGAAAGAAGTTCCGTCTGCTGCGAGTAAGAAACAGGTGGCAGCACCGGAGCCAGTGAGACCGGAACCGACGTGTCTTATGAAATCGGAAACTGTTAAAGGTACGCTTTATTACCATTACTGAAAATATGGCGGCCTCTATGAAATCACCCTATGACATCACTTGTTATTGGGTCAAGATTACTAGGTACCGGGTAATTGCATTCATTT
The DNA here is from genome assembly GCF_964204645.1 of Tubulanus polymorphus. NCBI lineage: Eukaryota > Metazoa > Nemertea > Palaeonemertea > Tubulaniformes > Tubulanidae > Tubulanus > Tubulanus polymorphus. Next base: position 11,985,432 of record NC_134034.1, read on the forward strand.
GATGATAGCTCAGGCAATGTTTGAATGCAGCCATATTTTCGTAGAACATCCACTTCGAATTCAATGATGTCATTGAGAGATTTATGGAGCCAGCCATCTTTTCTTGATCTGTTCAGTGCTGACCAATTCTTACGCTAAAATGCTGGAGATAATTTGAATACAATGCATTTTGAAATGTTCCACCCTTGTGCGTCGTATAACAGTGCAGTGTCTTGTTAGTTACTATTTCTAACATGTCACAATAACAAAATGTAGATGATCCCAGCAGTATTACGGAATTTGGTTGCAATCTATCGGAGTATTGAAGTGTTCCCTCCATATACTGGAATTCTAAAGGGGCTGCATTCATCGTTAAGAGTATGTTGAAGTTGCAAGGCTTTCGATCCCCCCAAAAATACAGGTGTAATTTTCTATTGCTGGTATGGGTAGCAAATTTCTTATAAAGGGTGGCTGGTATTCAGAGGGGTGGATGTAATAATGAATGGGGTGGCCGCCCTTCTAAAACCTGTTGTGGGCCCCTCTAAAACGTGTTGTGGTGAACACTGCCCAGAGGTCTTTTGTAGGCATTAAAAGATATTAAGCGTATGTATGGTGAATCTTTTGATATTTCAGTATCTCGTAACAGCGCGTCGTCCCCGGTAGAAACTATGGACGATTCCTCGGATAGTAACAGTAGTTCAGATGACGATAGTTCCAGTTCTAGCAGTGATTCAGATTCTGATTCCGGGCCCGAATCGAATCGGCCGCCGGCGCCACCTGGACCTCCGCCGGTGCAACCCGCACCACCACCGCCGGCGCCACCTACCGTCAAGCAACCATCGCCGAGACTATCATCTCCTCAAACTGATTACATGAATACTTTGAGTACGTTGGTTATTTTATCGTTCATTCTTAGGAGAAAGATTTCTGGACCCTGTTTTTCCGCAGTTTGTGATTTTGGTTCTAGAAATGAATTGATTTTAACCCAGAATTAACTCTTAAAACTGAGGAACTGAATCTTGAGTTCATAGTTAACTCTTACTCACAGCTGTTCCGTGGGATCCTGAGTTCAGAGTTAACTCTAGTTTACAACTGAGGAAATGGATCCTGAGTTCAGAATTAACTCTAGTTTACAACTGTTCCACTGGATCCTGAGTTCAGAGTTAACTCTAGTTTACAACTGAGGAAATGGATCCTGAGTTCAGAGTTAACTCTAACTCACAGCTGTTCCACTGGATCCTGATTTCAGAGTTGACTCTAGTTTACAACTGAGGAAATGGATCCTGAGTTCAGAGTTAACTCTTACTCACAGCTGTTCCACTGGATCCTGAGTTCAGAGTTAACTCTAGTTTACAACTGAGGAAATGGATCCTGAGTTCATAGTTAACTCTTACTCACAACTGTTCCGCTGGATCCTGAGTTCAGAGTTAACTCTAGTTTACAACTGTTCCACTGGATCCTGAGTTCAGAGTTAACTCTTACTCACAACTGTTCCACTGGATCCTGAGTTCAGAGTTAACTCTAGTTTACAACTGAGGAAATAGATCCTGAGTTAAGAGTTAACTCTAACTCACAACTACTGAGGAATCTGGATCCAGATTTCTAACAGAGTAATTTATCAATTATAAAGAATTCAGCGAATTAAAGAATGTTTCTTTTGTTTTTATCACAGGTGCAGACTTACAACTCAGTGAATCTGGTAGCGATAGCGATTGATCCGCCCACTGGTGGCGGTAATGTGCTTCACATGACAATCTAGTCCCTATATTTCTGCAACGTGTTGAATGCTGTGTGTTGTGTCGCGATTGTGTTCAATTCGGATCAGTTGTGAGATTATAAACGCGCGAATGAAATAATGATCCGGATTACGCGAGTTTTGCTGTGTTTGAAAATAGGAACCTAATCCGCATTTCTTATAATTTGTCACAATTTTTTTTTTTAATTTCAATAAGAGACAAATTGAGAATGAATTGTTAGCTAAGACGAGTATTTGTAGCGCTTTTAACGCATAATTCTTACCGAAAGAATGAATGCTCCGGGAACAGAAACTGTAAGAATTATTGTCAAAATCATGTATCAAACAATTCCATATTTTGTGAACGGTTAAACAGTGTCCGATCTAAGGAATAAGAACCACTTGCCCCGGGGGCAAGTATATCTGAAATTTTACTTGCCCCCTCAAAAATCTACTTGCCCTACGCAAGCAGTCCAACTGTTGTATCGATTGGCAAAAAGCTTCGTGTCATAAAATTGCACTAGCCCGAGGGACAAGTGATAATGATAACCTGAGAATATACTTGTCCCGGGCAATCGGACGAGTGCTTAGATCGGACCCTATTAAGACGCTGTTAACCCCGCTCGGTGACCCGATCGCCTCAGATTAGCGCGTGTCCCGTACTCTCTGTCTGCCCCCGGGTCGAGTACCCGCGAGCCCCGCTCCAGACAATGTATTGTAAATTGTATTAGACAATTATCATAACCCGATTCACGCGACAATGACTGCTGCAACTTACTGCCCCGGAATGTTGTCTACCTCCAAGAGAATTTATCGGTTCTGCGAGATTTGAGGCAAAAACTGCATGAAAGATGAATCTGTAAAAAGTTTTCTCAAAAACATGGAAATCATTGCTTTATTTTTTTGTGTCTGCTTCCATCCATCTGATTACCGATGAATGTTCAGTAATCTCTACTCTCACTTTATGTTATAATTCTGCATGTTAAACGGCTGTATTCCCGGGCCCTGCCCTCGGGCACTCGACACCCCTCACCCCCGCCCGGCTTTTTTCCTCGTTTGTGAATCGGAAGCAATCAAAGTGTCTTTCACAAATCGTATTTTTGTATTCAATGTAAATTTTGTCGATGACAATAAAATATTTTTTGTGACGAAAAGGAGAATATTAAACAAAATTGTTTTTTTTTATTGTAACGAAGTAGTTGATGATATCATCACGTGACTGATCTATGACGTCACATCCACCGCTTGGCTTCAGTAGAAAATCCATCGTTAATCAATCTACGTGTAATAACTCGTTACCTAATCGTTGATGGAAAACAAATAAGGCTTTAGACCAACCGGAAAATATCCGATCGCGAATATACGGACAAACAGAAACGACAGACGAGAGTCAATCATACTGTAAACATTGTTCAATGACGTCATACTGGGATTCACGTCAATCACGTCAAATTCATTGTGCTTTTGTAACACTATTAACTAGGAATGGTAGATATGATCGGGAATTCGTGTCACTAGCTGCAGAGGGTTAATACATATGAGTACAATAGAATATCAGAATTGGAGGAGTTGATGTTAGTCGGCAGAGCCAGAATAATCATGACAGGGTTCTGTTCTGTATCATGAAAAAGTAAAACGGATGAAATCTTTGGTTTGAATACAATTCCCCATCATTAAGATAAACCAACAATGTCGTTTTTACGGATCAGTGGCGATCAGTGCTTCAAACCGCACTGTGTTGTTTTCGGTACAACATGCGTTTATCGGGACGGCGTCGAGTCGTCACCGGATAACGTCGTTTCTGGCTGCACCAATCAGCGATACTCATTAAAACGACGAATAAGCCGGCGAGCGCCGTACAGCTACCCGACGCGATAAACATCAACGAGTAATCACCGGTCATATCTCTGAGTAAACCTGAAAAATTAAAAAGAGGATGAGAAACGATCGAAAATCGTCATTTTCAGGCGGTTTTGTCGCGGAAAGATTCGGTAAAGTCTTCACCAGTGCAGCGTTTGATAATGGGCTCCTATCGAATCAACGGTTTAATCATAACTTCGATTGGACGTAAAAACAATCTTCATTTTTTGGGATAGCAATTCCGGATTACAAACTCTCTACCGGCCGCTTCTATCAGGTTTACAGATTACAAACTCTCTACCGGCCGCTTCTATTAGGTTTACAGATTACAAACTCTCTACCGGCCGCTTCTATCGGGTTTACAGATTACAAACTCTCTACCGGCCGCTTCTATCAGGTTTACAGATTACAAACTCTCTACCGGCCGCTTCTATTAGGTTTACAGATTACAAACTCTCTTCCGGTCGATTCTATCGGTTTACAGATTATAAATTCTCTATAAACTTGGTTACACTATGATCGTAGAGCGACGGAGATCACTGGTGGAGACAACCACTGCCAGTGCTGGGTGAAGCCTAACAAAGATTTTGGAGTTAGGATGAAAGGATATCAATGGAATATTTCCATTTCAAAGTAATACTTACCACCAATTGGTGCGCCAAACAGTCCTGCCAAACCTTGTCCGAAACAGAGCATACTGAAGGCCGTGATGAATTTTTCTTTCGGCACCAAATCGGACAGAATGTACCGCCCCATCGATCTGACCATTCCTGCATTGAACCCGTAGAATATCGCAACAATCAGTAACCCCACGAAACCGTCGCTAAGATACGTGCAGCCGATAGTCACTCCTAAAACGACCAGTACGCATGCGTACAAGTAACGATAACTGACGTGCGGTTTTTGGGCGATCAACCCGTACACGGGCTGCCCGAATATATCGGCGAACCCGATAAAGCCGATAGTAAGAGCCGACCGAGTCTCCGAAACGCCCAACTGTCGGGCGTGATTCGGGTAAAAATACAACGGATTCAACGCCGAAAGGAAAAGCAGAAGAGTAGAAACGAAGAATATGAAATAAGCCGGTTTTCTGCATATACCGGGACCCCGAGATCTGATTTGATCGTTCGTAGCATCTGTTTACTGGCGTCGACCGATTCTTCGCTCATTATTGCGTTAGTGCTTTGAAAGAGACCGTTGGAATTAATTTCCGCGGCAGAAACTTCCATGGTTTCAATACGCGGAGGTCCACCCCACAGATTCGGCGCGCTTAGACAAACCTTGATCTTTCTATCGCGGTCTCTTTGAATTTGTTCGCTGGCGTTTTTCAACAACACGTGTCTGGTGAGATTGGGTAACGATGCCAGGTCGTCGAGCGGGTGATGCGTTCGTTTGGGTTTCAGGTTCGGAGCGGATTTGATCATCGATACGGTTGGTTCGTTCACGGGTATATTGGTTCTTTCTGGTGGTTCTTTCTGCAGGTCGGAGTCCTCCTCGATATAGGTGGGCAGTTGTACCATCGACGTGAACATCAAATTCCCGCAAACGCGGTCAAAAGCCGATTCCGGCAATGTGCTGTATCGACGCTTTTTGCTGATATTTTCGAGTTCTGGTAATATTCGCGGATCGCCGGAACGAATTCCGTCTTCGATCAAAAATCGTCGGGCGTATTTTTTCGTCGACGCCAACGGTCGAAAGAGGGCGCCGCAAACGCACACGTTGAACAAAACACCGGCGAAAACTAAAGAAGCCCCGCGCCATCCGTAAAACTGGACCAGGAACGCCGCCATGTTGGCTAGCAAGATCGTACCGATGCCGCTTCCGGTTTGGGTCATGCCGATCACGTGACTACGCTGTCTCCTCAACGAAGATGAGGCTCCGAAGTAGATTTCGACGGCGGTGACGGCCGGCACGTAGGCGAACGATAGCCCGAGTCCGGCCACTATTCCGATGCCGATTATCAACACGCCGATGTCCGAAGCGAAAAAACTTAAAATATGCCCGACGCACAGGAATAGACCGCCTATCATACAAATACATCGACTTCCGTATCTGTTGACGAGTATGTACGTAACCGGGGCGACCAGGAGAGGCACGTTCTGCAACAATGAAGCGATGAACGTCGTCTGAAACGCGGAGTTTTCCGAGAAATATACCAGGAATTGATCCAGGAAAATGCCGAAAGATGTCGCATATCCCCCGGCGATCACGTTCACTAGAAACGCGGCCACCGCTATCGTTCGCCTGGTACATTCGTCACCGCTAGGGGTCGCCGCTGTTGTTCGCGTACCCCCTGCCTTGTCGGTACCGCCATCATCGCCGTCAGGGGTCGCTGGTGATTTTCCAGTCGCTGCTGCCCTCTCGTCCCCATGATTGTCAATCATGGCTATTGTCTCCGCCTCCTCCGCGTTGGATCCAGGCATTTTGAACACCGCGCAAAACCTTATTGTTCTTACCAACAAGAATTCAACAAGAATTTGTCCACTTTTTCACGCTAACAGAGTCAATCCCTGATAAATCACCGCCCTCGCCTATATCCCAGGTTCTCCTCGAATATAGACAGAATATCTTGGGGACAAATTAAGCCCTCTTTATACCGCCATACTCTCTTTAAATACCATGAAAATCCGAAATCACCGATTTGGGCTCAGTAAACCGAGCGATTTATTGTTTATGTCACAGTCACAAAAATCGGACGATTTTCGATCGAATTCTGCAGCAGAATATTGTCCAAAGTCACACACACACACACACATTCAATATCCTCGTTCAGTAGTTTCTAATTAGTATCACTCTAACTATAAATACTGTCGTTGTTCCTCCATTTACTTCACTCATTTACCTGTGATGAAGCTACTACTATATATACATGGCACGAGTAGCGAAAGCGAAAGTTCCTAATGTTAATAAAAACTAGTTAACCTACAAAGTATATAAACTAGCTGTTCTTCTCGCGTACTGATCAAATTTCTCCGGCGCACTATCGTGTTCGAGGAAGTGAATTGTGCATTTTTAACGAAACGTTCGATTTCTCCATTGAACTTTGTGTCGCCTTCTAGAATTTGTCGATAATCAACGTAATAAAAATGATAATTCACTAATAATCAAATAATGTCACGGTTTGATAAAACATATCACGTGCTGGCAGTTTGACAGATAACAACAGCACAGTTCAAACACGTATATACATCTGACTAAACAAACCAAACTATCTTTGATCGGATTTTTACGACGATTTCAGAAACGCCTGTCACCCCCGAAGTCCCGTGTGGGCACATGGCCCGATTTATTGTTTAGAGGTGTTTTCACTTGATATTAAGACTATTAGACACAACCCCTTGAAATTTTCCCAGTGCCCTTTTTCTTGCCCCTTTTTGATACACGAAAATCGATTTATTGCATATCATTTCCTAGTGATGTCACAATGCAGCAAGTCTGTAAAACCCAGAGAAATTTATCTAAACAATAATCATGCAGCGATTTCCTCAGTTGATTACCAAGAAATGATGTTGTGTCACCCAGAGGCACTCATCTCTCCTCTTCCCTCTCCTCTCTCCCCTTTTCTCCTCGCCCCTCTCTCCTCTTCTCTCCTCGCCCCTTTCCTCTCCCTCCCTTCTCTCTGCCACCTCTCTCCTCCTCTCCTCCTCTCCTCCTCTCCCCTTCCCGAGTGTATCGCATGTCAGAACATTGTTTACACGCTATATTCTGTATAATAAATGTGTACATTCCGGTTATAAATACACGCACGAGAGTGTTTGCTCTCCGAGATAAAGCGGGCACGGCCGATACAATAATGCGCGTGACGTCACAGTACGAGCCTTGGTCAACTCAATGGGTGGACTGAATTCATTGTAGGTTTCAATAGACAAGACGTGACTCTCTTGAAGAAGGTTTTTTATCTTTAAGTAGGGATATTGACCCTGTAATCTATCTAATTGTTAGATTTCGTTTGACATGTTTTGATCTGATTTGTTGGTGTCCCTTACAAACCTACCACACCAGTCAGGAGCGAAACAGGGGGTCGTAAATCGAAGTACAGATATAGTTGTGTGATCGGCGGTCGAGCGATAAGGTTACAGTGACGCCTGTAGCAGCTTGAATAGAATTGAGTCAAATGAGTCATTATACTCTCTAGTTTTTCATCAAAATTGTCGCTTTTCTTCCAATTCGATTCACTTTAGTTGACTTCAACTTGAATTCTTGCAACTTATGGCTGATTCCTTTGAAAATGAATTTAGAACATTTTAGAATGCCATACGTAATATCGTATACGTCATATCGGCCTTTTAGCTGTTGCGTTTTCTTGAGTAACGTTTGACGTCCACTGTGACACGCTATGACGTCATTGGTACGTAGCTCGTAAAGCTATGAACCTAGCTATGTTATATTACTGTATTTCAGAGAAATGATATTAAAATATCCATTATTTTAGCGACTATAAACATGAAAGAAAAATATGGCAAACAATTTCCTAGTGTTTACGATGTTAGTTTTCCGTGCGGGGTGTCACAGGGTTCCTCTCTGGTATTCAATACACGATTCAAACTCGAATGAACCTTTTAAACACAAACATCTGAACACATGAAAATAAATTACACTTCGCAAAATGCGATTAATCTAATTGTGAATTTTTGCTTCAAGATATAAAACAATTACGTTTTTCAATACGTCACTCAAACTTGAATGAACCTTTTAAATGCGAGAATTTAAACAAGGGGAAAAATTTGAAAGGAATGTTCATTTTCTGAACATTTTCAGTGATACGCAAACATGATAACCACGCAATAACCTTGGTAAAATAGGGGTGTACCCGATACCCCTTCTAAATCTGCCCTTGTCAAACATTTAAAAATTACAATCCGTGCAATAATAATATAAGATGAAAACAATGATGTTCTTCAGATTGCAGTATCACATATAGATGACGTACACACGTTGGTATTCGACAGAGAAGACCGTTGTGTGTAAATGTGTAGAGATTTAATTAACCTTATACAAGGTTGAGACTTGTCGTGGCCGTGTTGACAATGTTATCATAAAATCGGATAACTGGGGAGAGAAATTCCCGGTAATTTTACGACCCAGCCCATATACGATCGAATCAGAGATAGATAGAAAACCCGTCACCCGGCCAGATCGGAGAGTGCCGATAAAAACCAATCCGGCTAGATTGTGTGTATAAAATAGCGACGCAGCGACACTGGTAGCAGTGATGGTGATAACACAACCGCGTTAGTATTAGTTCACTTTCATCTGGATGTTTTAAGATTTGATTCTGCAGCGAACGACTACTGTAGAAATCGAGTGTGATGTGCACGTAATTACATAGGACAAGCGACCAGCGTGTTCATTACTCAAATTACCGACCAAAAAGTAGGTATTCTATTCATTTAACTTGTTGACTCCGAAATTAGATTCCGAATTTGTTAATTTGAAAATGATTGTTTCTGCTACAAGTCTAGTGAATTCAGAGATTGCTCATATACAACTCGTAGTTGAAACGTACGTTTTTACAGGTTGCTGTAGAGGCCGCCATTTTGTTCTATTGTTGCACGAATTTTTTTCTCCTTTTGAGAAAAAACAACATCTTTCTAGATATCTATTCTATCCGTTCTAACAGCGAAGATCTCTTAGTTTTTCGAGGATTTGTTAGAAATTAATGTATCTTTGTTTGTGTGTAGCTGGTTTTGTATGTAGAGAGCTCCGTGGAATATTTAGCACATGTTCGCGGCCAAACGATGAAACGATGGCTAATAACATTATTATCTAAAATAAACTTGATAGTTGTGTCGTCTGTCGCGACCTTGGTTGATGTCATGGGACAGATTATTTCAAATTATTTTCAACAGAGACGCAGTCTAACCCCCTATGACATCACGAAATACCTCAAGTTTCCGGGTAACCAGAGATTTAGGTGTGTGGATATGCTTCGCTGATGTCATGGGGGGGGGGTTGTGTGCCGAAGGATCAAGGTCAGTTGAGTGTTCGGTTCCTGGAAACGTAAAATGTCGTAATGTTTCATTTCGTTATTTTTTACAGCAACTTCCGTTATGACGGGGAGACACCTATCGTTCGACTCGGAAATCACTCGTTCGGGGAATATCGTAAACGAGACCGACGAATCACGTGTTTCGAACTCGACAATGACGCACAGCAGTGGCGGTATCGATTTTTCCACCGGTTGGGTCGCTATCCTCCCGGCCGGTATACTAGGCCCGGTCGCTAAAGATATGACCACGTGGCAAATATGGGTCATCGTCGCTGTAGTAACGATTTTATTTTTCGCCATTGTCGTCGGCAACAGTCTCGTGATTTTCGCTTTCGTTAAATTCCCGCGCCTGCGCACCGTGACGAACCTGGTCGTACTGAGTCTAGCCGTCAGTGATCTGATTATGGGATTCTCGATGCCGTTCACGATATTTCTATCCGTGTTTCCGCACTCGAAACTATTTTCCACCGTTTACCAGTGTTTGTTGCCGTTTTGCGTAATGGCCGCCGTCAGTTTCGCCTCGATCACGAACATGTACATCGTCACCGTCGATCGATACTGGGCGATATGTTACCCGTTCAGATATACGGCCGTTATGACGAAACGGCGAGCCACGGCGGCCATCTCCGGCGCCTGGTGTTTTTCGTTTTCGTTCGGTTTCGCGATGCCGATGCTCTGGAATAAAGGACCGTTTGACGAGGGCGAGGAGTGCACGTTCAGGAACGCTATGTCGGACGAATGCGCTATTGTAGTAGTGGTAGTCGCCGCATCGTTGGTCGTACTGATGGTAGCGCATTACACCCGTATCGGATGCATCGCTTCCGAGCAGATGCGCCGCATCGCGGCCACGCGGGTTAACGCCGTCGGTGAACACCAGGCGGCGCATTCGTCACGGCGTATGATAAAAGACCGCAAGGCGGCGTGCTCGATAGCTATTATTATCGGAGCGTTTATCATTCTATGGATGCCGATGATGATTTTCCTACTGGTAGAAACAGCGCCTGCTAAAGATTTAAACATTCCCGATTTGAAATTCACTCGTCTGCTCCTCGGCTGTGTGGCCATTTCGAATTCGTGCGCGAATCCGATAATCTACGCACTGCGCATGTCCGAGTTTCGTTCGGCGTTCGGTCGTCTGGTGAAGGTGAACTGTTGTTGCAGACGAAAAGCGATGCTCGATTTTGAGCAGTCGAGTAGTTCCGGTTCCGGCGAAGCGAATCGGGCTCCGAGTGGTCATTGCGCTACAGTAACAGAACACGTGAACCCTGCCTTCCAACCCGAGTCGTGAACCCTGCCTTCCAACTGGAATCGTGAACCCTGCCTTCCAACCCGAGTTGTGAACCCTGATCTCCAACTGGAGTCGTAATTCAAAGTGCATGGCAGATCTATTGCGGTGTGGTTTTGTGTTCCGGACCCATGTCTTCTCATCGCTGTTGTCAACCCTTTGTCAAGACAGAGCTTGGTAAAACCCGCAAAATTTGACACCCATTCTCTCGTAAATTGTAACCTTCCAGGTGTATTTCTTCACAGAAGCTATACGAACCATCGAGTGTACATATAATGAAACTCAATAAATATAACCATTAAAGTCCCTAAAACATAAAATGTAAATTGAACACAAAATAATTTCTAAAACAACTGACAAATTGTATTCATTTTCTTATTAACTTATCCATTATCTCAGATTATAGTGCAATATATATATTGTTGATATTATATATGAAAAATAAATTGAAACTCTCTTTTTATTGTTGTCTGAGGATTACGCCAGATGGCGCACGCGTAGACTGTTAACTGACGTTTGTCGCAAGAAGAGACGGCCGAAATTTAAGCGCATTCGTCGCACACGCATCGCGAACCAGCGTCCGTTTTTCCATTGAAAAAAAAATCCCCACAAAATTTTTTTCAGATAATAGCCTTCGACCAACGGACTGTTTGAAGAGGTGCTTGAAAAAAAAATTCACTTCATTTCCGCGGCGTTCAACGGATCATAATGGTTACAGAATTTGAAAATAAGACGACGCAACGAGTACTTGAAATAGATGTCCCCCGTTTCCGACTGAAGGACGCATTGAAGTCTATTGTGTACTAGGGACGTGTAGGTATTGTTCGACTGTTTGATGAGGTATATATACACCTATTGTTCCGTTCAATAAATACACTACTTATCTTTATCAATGAAACTTTTTGTTTCGAAGGATACTTCTTAAAAAAAAAACGATGACCATTATTATTCTAAGATAATGTTTGTTCGCGTTCGACTACTCGAGCACGCTGGCCACTTTTTGCCGCGTTAGTAGTATCTCTTAAAGCGCAGGTCCTTTTTCTTTCGTTCACAGATCGGAGACTAGTTCAGCGGGGTTTTTTTTCGATGATATCAGTGCAAATAAACCGTGACGCGTGTTTGTAACGAGTGTGCGGGTTTAGGGTGAAACCAAACGAAATAAGTAATTGAGAATCTCCCAGTTGAGAATCGGGTAACTCTCTGGAGCGCGTTCGCCGAGTTGAGAGTCAGTGACCTCGGTAGCGTGTTGGTACTGACTGCTCTAGATAGTTCACGTTAAGAATCAGGGAACTCGGTAGCGTGTTGATGGGACTGCTCTAAATGTTGAGAATCAGTGAACTCGCGTTTGAGACCTGCGATGAGGTCACTATCCCGTCCAGTGCGTGACCACACGCGGCAACCAATCTCACCACCAGTGCAGTATAGTAACCAGTCTCAGAAGATGACGGAATTTATGGCATCGGAATCCCGAATCTCTAATTACTCATCGAAGCCGTTATAAAAATCTCCACGGAAACGAAACCGCTCAGACCACAGGGAAAGTGGACGAATTCTGGAAAATGTACCGACTTAACTGCAAAACGCCAAAAGCAGGTTCGAATCCCGAGTCCACCGATCAATATACACGAAATAAGACCAGACGATCCAAGCTCACTTCGGCTCTATAAGTTAAGTCAAGACTTTAGAACTGGGTTTCGACTGTGTATTCATGCAATACATAACCTAAATTCATTCTTTCAACCATGGATCATCTTTAGTTCCACTGTCGTGGCTTAAAACCATGCAATCTAAGACAAACTTGAAGACCTGATAAACCAATTTCAAGATTTAAAACCACTGTTGTGCCTTTTTAAAGTCACAATTATACGAATGAACCCCGACATTGTTTGTTTGTTTGTTTTCTTTTTAAATCATGGATTGTCCCCATTTGGTTTGTAGCAATTTGTTTGATTAGTTTTGATTTGTGTCACTTACAAACCAGTCACACCTGCTTGGAGCGAAACAGGAGGTTTGATTTTGAAACCCGATCTTAAACTCTATGACCCCATTTATAGGAATATGTTTTCAATATAAAACGGACAAATCTTCAGATTATAAACTACGATTATAAATGTATCGAGTGAGGAGCGCGTGATCCATTAGCTAACAGAGAGCGAGAGAGAGTAAGATCACTGGCGGGATGATTTTATGCGATGTTGCTGATGTTGTAAGAGGTGATAAACAAGATGTAATCCATCCTTGCCGCATAGAAACGCGTTGTTGTTACCGATAAGATGTGTTTCGCCGCGGTTAAGAGCCCACTCTCCCGAGTTTAGCTAATTGATCTCGTCTATTACTTAAAACATTCAGACGACGTTGATTATTTATCGTCGCACGTTTAAAAGCCACGTCGGAATTATCTGAAGTTTTAGTAGACTCTCTCCGATAGAAAAGCCGTCGATTCCGCGGTCGGGCCCACCCTTACAAACTCGTGGGGTGGATCTATAGAGCATAATCGTTTAGATGGGCTTGTGACTATTCAGGGACACTTTTCACTGAAAAGGATACAATACGGCCGACATGTTTGCCTTTATTTTAAAAAAGTGGTTATCGATTAGCTGAAATACAAATGTAGAAAAACAAATGTACACTACTTAAATCCATTAAGAAAATAGCTAAAAAGGCTATTGAATTTCTTTGATTCATCTTTACGGGATAGATAGGGTCAGAATTTTTAGGGGTGCCAAATATTTTGACTTGTACATATCGCGCAAGTCCCCCAAGGATATATCCTTGCGCACACCACATTCATATCATTGTTGCTTCAGTGTCCAAAGGTATTTAAAATCTTAGAATACAAAATACCAGTTTTGATACTACATTAGCTGTAAGATTATCCGGGGCCGGTTGTATAGATATTACATAGGTAAGTAAAAAATTAATCTTAAATCTTAAGACTGGTCTTCTTATTAGATTTGTTATAGAACTAAATAATTTCTTAGACTGGTTTTAAGATAAAACCCTGACCATGGAACCGCCCACAGGACAAAAAGAGCAATTCTCAAATTGATTTGTTAAAAGGTGAATGTGAAGAATCTATATCAATCGAAGTGGAAAGACCTTCTTGGGAAACTGGGCTCGAAAGTGCCAGTAGAGATGCGAGAAGAGTCGAGTTAAACTTTTGACGAGGGGCGCGATCAAACAGTCAGCTGAGAAGAGTCCGTTCGGAGAATAAGAAGAAGAAATCAAAGTAACATAGTGGCAGATGGTTACAATAGTCTCCTCGTATCGTCTGTCAATATAGCTCGCACTGACCTCATTAACATAACAATAACAAAGTGCGCGCGCGTTCCGGCGCGTGTGTGCGTGCCGCATTGGGGGGAATAAAACCGAACCGATCGTGACATATGGAGCTAATGTGAGATCTGAAGCCGGACTGATCGCTCGATCACTCTTCACTCCCGTAGATCAGAGGATCTTTAAATCTTCGACTTGAGATTGTTTTCGTTTGATCGCGTTGTCTCAAATCGACGACTGAAATTCGACACGGATTTATATTCGCCGCGGTTTTTGTTTTGGTAAGTTAACTTTTTTCAAGTTTTTAACCATGTTCAATTTTTACCGCGGATTCTGAAATTTCTTTAAAAATCCGCGTATCTTGACATACTAGGGAACTTTCCTTCTAACTAATCGTATTGATTTTATTGATTGAGTAATTATGATTTGGTGTCAATTCTTTGCGGTTTACCTATCAAATCCCGTCGGGAACGAAACAGGGGGTTAGATTTTGAAATTGGAAATCGAGGTTCGGATATATATAGGTGGATGGTCCGAATTTACACAATTTCTTTCAACATTTACTGAGGCAACTATATTTTTGATATCTCGTATACTTCTTACAAACGGTTACAATAAGGCAGTTTCAATCGCTGAGATCATTAGAGAAATCCACAATATCAATTAACCCCTGTGAAGCTGGCTCCCGGTTCCCGGTTCCTTATTCGGCTCCCGGTTCAAAAGCATTTTTTTTCGGCTTCCGATTCAAAATGTTTTTGAATCGGGAGCCGAATAAGGAACCGGGAACCGGTAGCCAGCTTCACATGGGTTATCAATTAACCTTTCGCCTGGACTCTGGTTTCGGGTGGAATCCATTCCACCCATCTTCAAAGCTGATTTTGTCGTATCCATCATCTGTTTATATGCAGACGACGGGACAAAATCCAGAAAAGGATTCCACCTGAAACGTGAGGAAAAAATAGTAAAAGTTGTTTAACCCAATATTGAGGGTTTCTCGCAACGATATTCATCAAGACTGGAAATATAATCTCGACTGTTTACAAGCGTTCTGAGATCCTTGGAATTACCGTCAAACCAGAAATCACAAAATAATTAAACTTCACGTATTTAGAACCAGCAGACGAATTTGTTTACGGAACTGATTCTATTTAAAGCGAGTATCGAATCGAATTAACTGCTTGTGCAGAACAGGCTTTATAATAGAATTCAGTAAATAATAGCTGCTGCAGAATTAGGCAACTCTTTGATCATTTTTAACAGTTGTAGATAGGCGGTAGGAGGAGGGAACAGCCCGGCCCTCCTGATTATCAAGCTATATTCAAACGGATGAAAATGAACCTTGCTCGATTAAAAATTGTTACGAACGATTGCCGCATTGAGACTCATTCCTGTACAGCGGTGTTCGGCGCCGTGCGCAGCGCACGTGCGCGTCACACGAACGCGCACGCGTCCCGCACACATTTACGTGTGCTAACAAACCGGTGAGTGTCATTGACCCACTCAGCGACGAAAATATCGTAAAACGGACGGGACGAAAATCAACAGATTTGAAATCTATTCTTAGGAAAACTATCATATTCGCCGTAGAAATCTCATTGTCTTTTTTTTTCTTGAAAATTGTAGAATAGCCGCGCTCAGACGCGGAGAACAGGACCCAGTTCCACAGAGTTAACTCTGAGTTAAAGTTAGCTCATTTCAATGAGTTAACTCAGAGTTAAATCTTAACTCGGAACTTTGGAACTGGACTCTGATGATAAGTTGAAATCTCACTAACTCCACGTGCACCTGACGATCGACTGGCGATCGATAGCGAGAGTTCGAAACAGTGTCGTTTTAATACAATTCGTTTTTTAATCTTCTGAATTCTGTACATAGTGGGTTTAACACTTTAATACTTGTGAAAGTTATCTAATATTTCCTCTCAATCTTGACCATCTTTCTTTTGTTTTCCAATCCGACCTCCGGTTGTAGATCAGAAAAACCGCGGCGTCAAACAAGGGTACATTATTGAACCCCTGCGTTTGCGTCGTACGTAGGCAATAAAATACGATAAAATCGAATTCACTGCACATTTTTCATAAATTTTTCATGAACCAAAGCACCGAAATGAAGTGAACAGCAGAACTATCAATTTTAATAGCAAAATTTTATTTCCTTTGATTTACAAAGTCTATAGTCCGATATATCACTGGGGTCTTTGTCTCGGTGCTCAGAAGCGCGTATCAATTTAACTAATTAGCTGCCGGATTAATTGATAAAAACTGATTAATAATTGATATTTCTATCAACTCGATACGGATAGAGAGCTCGGAGTGTTATTATTTATTCAGTAGTCAAGAGAGCGCTCGGCGTTATAAAACCGTACATCACGTTACGTCACAATATACAACGAGCACAATGACGTCATTACAACAATGGCCCACACACACGCGTATTGATAATCAGTTCGTTTGTAACGCATGTCGCCCCATCCTGTGTTCGGGGGGGGGGGATGACTGGAGCTTTGATGTTTTAGAAAATTATCCTCTCTGAAGTGTTTAGATTCATGTTTTGACCACACGTCCACCAAACACAAACACGTGCACCCTTCAAATAGACAACTTTCCTCGGGTATATTCATCTCATGTTCGTGAGACAATTTTCGACTTATAACCCTGGAAACTCACTTGGCCCAATGAGAGCACCCATGCGAGCGACCAGTATAAGCCATTTTAATTCAAGCTTCAACAACCTTTTAAACCATTGGATCATCTGCAAATAGTTCATTGTTTATTCATATTCAATTGGAAATGTCTCAGGTGAAGTTCTGAACACAATATGTGAAGAGTGTACGATCAGTTTTTAAAAGTTTAAAAATGATGAAAATGTCTAAGGTCTGGTGTTTGTAGTTCATTTTCAATCAAAAATATCCCAGGTGAAGTTCTGAACACATAACAATTAGTTTTTGAAAATGTGCCGATGAAATGTCTAATGTCTGCGTTCATTTCTCGCCTACTATCAGATTCAATTCATGCCTGACTTCACGCTTACGATTATTACAAGGCAGGAAGGGAAAAAACTGCCAAAATTCGACTTTAATTCTTTCCTAATTATATGAATAATGTAAACTTTCCGCTTCTACGAGAATCAATGCTTTACATATATACACGCTGTCTATTCTACAGAGTTCGGGGGCGTTCTTTTATAGACGCTCGCGCTCCGGGGATGAATTGAACCAGGTGCAAAAATCCATTTGAAAAAAAGACTCAATCGGATTTGATTTCGACGCGTACAATAGATTCCAAGCGAGAGAGATGAGATAGAGAGATCTTAGTTTCATTGAGCCTTAATAACGTATCGAACGAGTACGCGTCCTTCGCAGTGGAAATGTTCACTTTACACCCAGATTGTACCGTATAGGCTCTGAAAGGCTGCTGTAGGCGGCTCGTGGAGCCCTTTTGATCTTAAAATGTAGGAATTTACCCTCTTATTTATTTGATCGGTAGATTAGATTTCATTTCTTTTAGTGTCCCTTACAAATGCATCACACCTGCCGAGGAGCGGAACAGAGCCCGGATTTGATTTTGAAATCGGAAAACTAAGTACTGATACATACGAATAAAGATACATATAGTTGTAGCCTTTTAGTCAATGGGTGAAACAATTACGACATTTCTTGTCAAGCTGAATAACAAGGGAGTTAAGTTGATTTTATTCAAGATTTACATCAATTTCGTTCGTTGTAGACACAAAGCTTTCTTGATATAGAATTGACATTTTATTAGTTTGAACATTTAATTTCGAAGAGGTATCGATCAAAATAGATGCATTAATCTTTAGAACGGGGGGTAATACGTGATTTATGGGAGGCGTTTTATAATGGGGGGTTTTATGAAGAATGGGCCACGTACTCTCAAGAATCTCGATTTCTTGTTCAATTTTCACACGCGTAACGACAGTGGATTCTATTATTACCATAAAGTTTATTATGGATGATTTCGACTGTTCTACAGTTGGTTGGTCGTAAATGTAAAAATCCTCGCGATTAGATCCATTTACAACTCGGCTGGTGTCGCATGAACGTATCAAATTTCGAATGATGATCGTGGCTGGAGATGGTATTGTTTTGGTGTATGTGCGTGGACGCTGGCGGAATGAGTGGGCCGTCAAACGACGACATCAACACGCAACGAGATTTCAAAACTGAATTCGATATAATTCACCACTCGCTTCATAATCGCCTACAAATCACGAATCGTCGTCTGCGCGAGTGAGTGTGGAGCGTGTTGTGTGTGTTTAATATAAGATCTGGTTAATTTAGCGACGTCTTGGATTTGTTTCGCGTCGCGTTTGAATAGAACTGGTGCATTTCGCACGCGCGTCCCTGACGTTAAATTGCCTCCGAGAACAATCGAACACAATTCAAGAAATGGCCGCTTTAACATTAGTGCGCGCCTGTTGAGAATGAGAGCTGGCCTCGGGCGCCTTACTACGCGCATTTTTTCTCTATTCAACTTGTTAAAGCAAAACGTCGACGAAAAGGTCTCAAGACGATTTTATTGTTACCGGTGTTTAGAAGTTTGTATTGTGTATCAGGATGGCTGTGACTCTCGGGCGTCTGAATATCACCTGCTGCCTGATCGGAAACATCGTCTGCAGTGGTTCTGATTTCCGTGTCGCTTCCGCAGTAAAAATACAATGTAAACAATTCTAAGGTTTCTACAGATATTCACGTTTTAACCTCTGTCGTATCATCACAATACTATTTTATTCTGGTAGATCTTACTATATTCGTTTTCTACGGAATTAGCATATAGTACATAGAAATAAGGTACCTTATTACTTAACTGCCGTATTTCTATGTTCATTAAGCATCATGGGATGTCAAAAATGCGCATTTTCTGTTACAAGGAGGTCCTTACGAAGAGAGTAATCGTTGTAAAGAACCGTGTTAACCTGGTGAACTCAAATACAAATAGTACTTTGCAGGTTTACTTGATTTTATTTTAAAGACAATACGAGCTTTCGCTTCACAATAAATAGTATAAGTAGATTCATCTCTAAGCTCTTGTTTTTAACAGGATGTTATATCTGGGGCCAGTTGCGCAGTCATGAGACTTAAGTCCAAAAGTAATCTAAAATCTTAAGACTGGTCTTAAGTTGTTAAATTGGCTATAGAACAAAGTTGGTCTTAGACTGGTCTTGAGTCTAAGCCATGACTATGCAACCGGTCCCTGGAAGTTAACCTTCAAAGTATATTCTATTTGTCATTAGGTTATCCTTATTTATTTAGGGAACGATTTGATGACCTGGTCACGGGTCGTATGTTGTATATCATAGGATTACATGACACTTTCGAGCACTTATCCCACTACTTGAGCTTCGACGAGTTATGAACTATATCAAAACCAGTCGAAACCGGAAGTCGCGTGGCGGATGAATACAGACGATGCGTTAATATCTAATCCCCTTTGTTTGGTGCACGTGTGCGATACAAACTATCACTAATAATTTCACCCGAAGGGCCAACCTCGTGAGTTTCCGTCACTAATCGGATAAGTGGTCCGCGTCCGCCCGAGGTCGTTCGGCATCTTCCGTCAATAATCGCATTTTCGTTCGCGTACTTTCTTCATGTAATACAGCCGGTTAAATGTAGCGGAAAATCCGCCAATAAACCGCCCCTGATTCTCCGCTCGCAGTGGGTCACTACACGAGTTAAATCTTTTAAAAGCTCTTTAAACTCTTAAATATCGATCCAGCTGTCGCGTGTGAGTCCGGAGAAGTTTCTATTACATCGTTCCCCCTCACCTTTAATTAATAAATACTTGTGAATCACAAGATTAGGTTCGTAGGTCAAACTGCGTTTATAACTAGAACGAATGAAAGCCTAATTGGAATAATGTGGATGATTACTTTAAGTTCTAACCAATCTCATCGCCAGCATAAGTTGATGCTTTCAGATGGCCATATACTCATCCCAAAAATACATGTTACGACGTAGCTTCACTTCGTTTACAACAAGCCGCGTTCGTTCACACTCTACGTTATTTTAGAACGGTTTTAAATTTGGTCCGTTCCACTTTAGAACCGAGCGTTCACACTAGCGAAAAGTCCGGTCCAAATTGGTCCGTTCCAACCGACCTAAAAAGACCGATCCACCGTCAATTTGTCACGGTATGACGTGATAGACTGGTAGCGTAGTCACTGCTGGGTGACCCCGGTAGTAGCGGAGATTCATAGTTTTAGTGACAGATGGTTGAGTGAGGTGATAATGTACACACAGAACTACTGATAACAGAACAAAACTCTCAGATAGCGAAACGTCACTGTGAATGTTTGACGTCACAGTGCCGCGGCTGCCGTGTTTGCCCTCTTCTGTTCAAGGGTATAATAATGCAGACTTTTTTTTTCAAAAAAAACATTCTTCCCGATTTGTCAAGGTTACGTAGAACAATATTCCAAGGCCTCAAAGTTGTAAACAATACGTCGGATTTCTACCGGTGTGCCAGAGACCGTGTCACGAGTTACTAAATTGGTATCGCGAGCTTAACGTCTTCTTAATCAGTGCTTCAATTTTCCTATATTAAGTCAAACAACTTGTTTCGTTCCGTGCGGGGGGTATTTTGGTTATGTAATGGACACGTTCAGGAGGAAGGTTATCCCTTTTCGGCAAATTTTTGACGGCAAATGTTCGTAGAATTAAAGTCAATGGTTTATTCTCTAACTTTTCTTACGTCCTTGAACCAAGTTGTGTTACGGTTGTTGTTTCGGCGATTGTGACAAGATGTCAGTCATCGGCTATCATCAGCGCTTGACCAGGGGCGATATCCGTTTCTCGAAGCGTTTCAGGGGGCGCTTCGCGAGTATAAACTCCTCGGGTATCACTTCAATTGGTATAATAACCGACGTTGTCTATTGTTGTAATTACAGTAGCGTTACGCGTGACGTCATACGTTAACGGTGTTCAGTTTCACGTCGGGTCGACGTCTCTTTGTTGCCGGAGACAATGGACGAACCGCGTGAAACTGACTGGGATGCTCGAGCAGTAACACCCCTACCACCGGCCGGCCACCTGTCAGTGGGAACCGCAATCCGTACTCGCATACCGCAGTAACCTCCAGCCACATGCCACAGTGGACTTTGATGGGTCCAATTCCATCCAAGGGCCCTCCTGCCATTTAGAAATGTCTGCCATTTTTGGAATAGCAGACGAATTTCGTAGTCTGACTGGGACGCTTTTGAGAATCGCGTTGCTTTCAGGCTTCAGACCCTCGCTTACCAGGGAAAGCTCTATAGAATCCGCTACTTGGGACTCTCCATTTAAACTCTGACCCTTATTTCCATCTGGATGATTTCCAATCACTAAACATCCCCTTGTTCTAGGTTTTTCCCTTAGGGCGGAGTATGACCCGAAGTAAGTACAACTCTTACTAAAAACAATTGATCCCTCTCAGATTTACGTCTAGCAAATAATACGACATTTTGCTTATCGTCGACTTATCGTAGTGTCGATAAAACGTCAACTATCGGATTACGCTAATTAATCCCGGGGATTACGTCGATAAAACGTTTGTTGCCCGTAACGCGAACACAGTTCCTATCTGAAATCCGTGCGCAAACATCTCAAACTGTTTATTGTTGCTGTCAACACGGAAATGTGCGTCGTGGGATCGCCATTAATTCTTGCCAAGAGGCAATTTGTTTTAATTGGGGACTCGTAGACCAAACAAAGAGTCGGATTTTTATCGCGACAATGAATCATTGCATAAATATACGGCGACGGCGAGCGAAAAAAGAAGTTCCCGTCGATGCTCGGTAATCCCCGGAGAATTCCGGACGGTCGTACGGCGAAATACGCGCGCACGTCGTCCCGCGGGACCTTGCTCGCCAGAGACAAAAGTGCAATTCGGCGCGACCCGACGTAGTCGGCTAAGATAAGAGCTTAAATTTGATTATTAGTAATACACCTGATCCGGGAGATGATTTTGTGATTATGTAGCCGCGGGCGAGACAGTCGGGCGCCAGGAATTCCCCTGACGATACCCCAGACGATATGCGCTCGTACTGCGACGCGACGAGAATTCACTAATTTCGTCCATAAACTCAATTACCTTTTGTGAAGATTCGGTTTCCTATTTTTAATTAAGAAATATCAGCTCCCCCCCCCGCGATGACACTTCAGTAGAGACAATTCGTGGTTCGGTGCAATCAGTAATAGTCGTGTAAATCTTCTTTGATCTCATGTCGGAATAAATTGACATTTTGTGTAGTCTTTGTTTTCTGATTTGTCTGTGACCTCCTTTCGTTCGATGACGTAAAAGAAAAGGCCCACGGGCGGATCCAGGGTCAATGGAAATTTAGGGCCTTTTCTGTGCTGCGCTACAATTCGCTGTTCATTTTACAGAGATGTTCTAGAATTGGTAAAAGAGCTAATTATTGCCACTACATATTTCGGCATTTTTTCAGTTGTTCAATCGTGATTTTGATCTTGACTCTGAACCCAGTTTCACAGTTGTGTGGGTTTAAATTCAACTCGGGATCCAGTTCGACAGTTGGGTTTAATTTGACCGTGGATCCAGTTTCACAATTGTGTGGGCCTAATTTTAACTATGGATCCAGTTCCCACATTTATATATTTATGTCCAATCTCTGCGACCAATTGATTTTACTGTGAACTGGGTCCAAATACGTTCCTTATCTACATGAGATTGAGATTCCCCCTCCTCAGTTTCAGTGAAAACAACTCTGAATCCGTTTACGGCGAATGTTCGGAAAATACTTGAAGAACTTTCCCACAAACAAATGATTCGGATGTTAAATCTCCATTTCACCGCCAGCGCTTAAAATAAGAAGACCTCAAGCGCAGACAATCGGACGCGCCGGGAGATTAACCAGATATCGAGGTCCGATGAGTTAATTCAATTGTTGAAACACGCGTGCGCATAATTAACATAATAACAGGCGTGCGCTCATTGGCTAATTAGACGAAAATGAAATGTCTAATCCAATCTACAATGGAGAATTGTTAGATTTAACTGACGTAGTAAATAATCACATCTGTCCCAGAAAATCGGCATCATCTTTGTGGGGGGGGGGGGGGATTCTCAGAAGAAAGATACGTAAAATTTGAAGAATCGAGTTTGATATCGAGTTGTTCAGTTCAGACGATTTGGATCCGCAGTTGGATCACAATTGAGATTGATAAATGGTTTATTTCGTCTATTTATTTTGGTTCCAGTTCCTCTTGGTAAGTACCCGAGTCTCATCATTGGGCGTTGAGTAAGTTGTTGCTGAACAGTCGTCGAAGTTGTTCAGGGACCATGATCCGGACAACTTATCCAAATGGCGACTTTACACTCAGTAAATTGAATTGTGAATGCAAATTGGACTAAATTTAACTAAACAATTGAGTTGACTTCAATTGCGACGACTTATCCAAATGATGACTTAACATTTAGCGAATCCTGAATGGGAAAAACAGATTTGGACTCAAAAATAGAGATGAATTAAGCGATTAAGTGGTGACTTATCTGATGGCGACTTATGATATAGAAATATTGGGCACTTTTTTCTGCTATTTTGGACGCTTCATCAAAGCATAGTCTATAGAAAAAAGTCATTTTTCCGTAAGATCAAAGTCACCATTAATGAGTGGTCGCTTCGCGTGCGCTCGTCCAGCTAAATAGATAATCATTAATCCTGAACCGCAGCGGCTGCACTCGTTAATCCGCTCTTTAACACGACCAGCCGCACGCGCCCGAGTAGAATAGAACCAACATCTTCACCATGTAGCGGAATTAATTCGTAGCCAAATTCCTCGACAGATTGGACCGAACATCTGCCCCCTCTATAGAATATCTGACCATCGACCCACCCGCCGCCTGACCGTCAAACAGAACGACACCCGCCGCCTGACCACAATGACCGCCAAGACGCAAACAATATTTCGATACAAAATAACTTTTCTTCGAAAGGCCAAGCGAACAAACAATATTCTTCGATTCACTTCGCGTACACTTCCACGGTCTTTGGCTGCTTGGGATAAGACCAGACTGAGCATGATACAGGGCCACCAATCAATAGGCCTCTTATTGTGTTAACTATGTTTCAAAATCTGGACAAAGGCTCACGGCGGGGACACAACACTGGACCCTGCGAGTTAGTATTTGACTAGATGATGAGGTCATTTCGACACGGAAACTCAAATTCATAAACTGGAAATATGGACTCTGAATCGAATATTTTGTCGTTTGAGAGTCCATGCTGGAACTGAACGATTCTTCAAGTACATGTATACACCAGTGGTCACTCACAAATATTTGCGGTCGAAAGATTTCCATTTAAAAAAGTCATTAACTTCGAAACAAAAACAAACAGAGCTCGCGGGAAACATGCTTATCATTTTGTGGGCCTGAAAAATAAAACATTCTCAATAGTGAACGCATTATTGTTTGGTGGTCGGCACGCGCGTTTGTCACTGACCTCACCACCTCCAAGGGGCGCATCCACAACCCTGTATTCAAACTGGATTCAATCAATGCCTCAGTCATTCACAGACTACACAACAATCGCCAATACAGATTTTATTGTTCTGTGTTGATCTGGGCGACATCATCTCGGACACCTGGTCGCGAATAACATCTTCCAAGATGTGGCACTGATAAAGCACGGAGTTTTCCATCGAAAATGCGCCCAGATTTTAATCGGTGGCCCTCGAATAACTCAACAGTCAAATAAGCTCAATCCCCCAGAACTAGATAGAAGTTCAGTTCTGTGGTTTTGGTTTTTGTTTCAAATTGCGTTACAATACAGTCAAAGTCCGTTTCAACACTACCAACCCCTTCAACGTTTTTCAGAGAACAAATTTGCTCAATAAAACCCGAATTCATTGGGAATTTCATGCTTTATAACACGCAATTCGGTAATGTTTTTCCCTGGATATATATCTGAATTAACAGAAGTCACGAAGTTTTGAATCTCAAAACTAAAGCCGATCAAATATTTTCTTCCAATACGGCAATTCTGTGGCAGGTGCGCGCTGCGGTCATCAACGCACAATGACTTCCGGTACTTCAAGATGGTCGTCTGTCCATTGTTATATCGATGGTTTCCTAATCGGCCAATCAGCGGGCTGCTTCATTTGAAACACACCGCCTCCCGTCATAAATCCCAATCTTAAACCATCGACACCTCGTCTGCCAATACACGTTAACATTTCATGTCCGTATAGTCCATGGTAAAGGTCGCAAGGACATAGCAATCACGTATTGTTTTAGAAGGTGAAATATGTTTTTCATATTTCGAATTGCAGTTCCAACATTTCGTTTGTTTGTCTTGCTCGAAGTTGTTCGGAGCTTGGTTTCGGCCAAGCTTGAGTCATTGAACCTCATGACAGGACCGCGGGCCTTTAAAGTGTTGGGAAAGATTCCTTTCAAAATAAGATGTCAAATAAACTTGACATGAACCTATATAGAATGTAACTGACCAACTGTGCAGCTGGACCCCACTATGCTTGTAGCTATGATCTAGATCTTTGGTATGTTTGTGCATTCTAACGATTATGATTTTTGTGTAATTTCAGGTTTTCATTTTTGGTTTGTCGAGAAAATGCCCATTAAAAGCGAGACGGACTCGGATGCCGCGTCGAGCATCTTACTCGATCTGGAGGACGACATGCTTCTCGAGAATTTAAACGACGAATTCCTGGCCGCGCAGAGTCTCGACGTCGCCGACGACGACGAACAGACTAAAGACAACTCGGACGATAGCGGCGAGAACAAGCCGAAAAAACGCGGACGCAAGAAAAAAGACGACAACAACCCGGACGAACCGAAAATACCGAAAAAACGCGGACCGAAAAAGAAAAAAATGACGAAACAGCGAATTTTCAAGTTGAAAGTACGACGCGTGAAAGCGAATACGCGAGAACGTAACAGAATGCACGGTTTAAACGACGCGTTAGATGTTTTACGTGAACACGTTCCCTGTTACAGCAAAACTCAAAAACTATCGAAAATAGAAACTCTCCGTCTGGCGCGGAACTACATCGACGCGCTGGCCGACATTTTGAAAGCCGGTCGTAAACCGGATACGATCGCGTTCGCGAAACGACTATCGAAAGGACTATCGCAGAACACGATGAATCTGGTGGCTGGGTGTTTGCAGCTGAATCCGCGAACGTTGTTACCGGATAACGAACTGGCGAAACAGTATCCCGGATGCAATATGTACCAGCAGCCGATGACCGGGTTCAATCCGAACGGGATTTCATCATTACTCGGGTTCCCGCCGTTCTTCCCCGGAGGTATGCCGCAGGACGTCCATCATCGGCCGCAAATGCACTCTCCGCCGCTCGTGCCTTCCACAATCTGCAATAACAACAATCCGTATTCGCCACCAGCGCCTCTACCGGTCGCTAATAACATTATGACGACATCCAACGCGAACCTGATGACGTCACGAGCGTCGCCTGTGATGTCCGGCGCGCCGATGATGCCCCCTAGCGGCGTGTCGACGCTCAGCCCGATACACGCCGATAATTTCGTCGCAGATTTGCCGACCGGGTCGATGACGTCATCGACGAACTATCACGTGCCGTTCGTATCCGGACAACCGAATCCGAACGGGCGATTGTTGACCGGTAATTACCATGACAACGACGTATACGTCAACAACGCGATCGGTGCCGACATGGACGCTATGCAGTACATGAAAAACGTTCCCATTAACGGACAATCGTCAGTGCCCCCTTGCGGAGCTGACATGAACATGTTTCAAACTCAAGGTCATTGCTTGGGTATGTTCAATTACGATGGTCAATTTTAAAACGCGAATTTGATTTTCAAAATACCCACCGATAAAAAACTATGAAAGGGACTACGTTTTTAGTCACATAGAAGGATAAGACTTACGAAAAAGACTATAGTTTTAGTCATTCGACTAAAAGGCTGAAATCTCTCATATATATATATTTTATATAGAAGAAATAAAACACTTTATGTGACACTAATATGCAATATTTGTCTGTATTTTAACCCGAAACTTGCAGTATTTAAATCCAATATTGATGATAACGACTCATTATGCAAATCAGATATATCTATATATATCTAGCTATATATTTAATTTTATAAACACGTGTACAAATGTAAATAAAACCGATTCATAATTATTATTATACAATATATCCACAGACTTCTTCAACTTTATTGTTTAGGTTTTAGTGGACCATCATCTTTTAACTGGTTACAGGCTCAACACGAGAATGGATTGGTGTTTGGCCCAAGTTTTCAGGTTTTGCCTATAGATAAATGTCTATCCTGACCATACATAGCGTAGTATACTTTCCGAGGGATGATTCTAAAGGACTGGGTATCACAGTTATCCCTATACTGATAAATCCTTAGACACGCTGAGCCATGTTTTACGTAATGGTATAAAACATTGACTTAAAATTGATACCTTGTTTCTCATTTCTGGTGAGCTCAAAAGTTGACCCGGCCGGCCGTCTATCTACCCTGTACATTACTTTTTCAAGATCATGATTAGGCTAACAATAACAGACCCGGCAGTTATAGAAATGAACTGATTACAAATTTCATTACGGTTTACAAAGCGACCCGGCCGAATAGGAGAAACAAGCTTATTTCATTTTTTTCTAGAGGACATTTTAGCGCAGTGATACACTATCCCGAGGGACCAATAAAAATGAAGAAGTTATCGTCGATGTGACATTTCCACTAAAACAGGGAGGAAAGTTTTTTTTACGTACAATCTCTTTACTCTGTGTGATAATCCTGATGAAATACTCCGAGTCCGTGTTGTAAAGTAGTTTGTAATGAGGAACCAACACGAACGGAAAAGTGACATGACACGTTACGTTGTCGTTATTTCAAACAGAGAGGAAGACTCCATACATTTACAATCGGAATCAACGTTTGGAATCATGTTTATATGATGATAAACATTCTGATTCCGTGATGTAAAACGGATAGAATTTCTCAATACAAAAGAGAACGAGTCGGAAACGTTTCCTTGAGCAGTAGTTTGTAGCTAGATAGACTAACTTGCTCAAACTCAAGAGATTCTTCTTTTGTTCTTTTACACTTTATCGTATACTTTTTATAGAGACACGATTGCGAAGTTATCATTCTTTCATGAGGATTAATTGCGAATAGGAATTCTTGGTCGCCAGACGCCGAGGCCGCACGAGCACGTGTTCTATATCAACACGCTGCCGTACCCGGTTGTTATTCAACTCCTCCCTCGACTATTGAGGGAATATTTTCATTATACTAGATTATGATTATTATTGTAGAATTTTCGAATAATTCTTAATTTTTACAACTTTTATTAAGCAGTCGAAAATCCGTTGTATTGATGATTATTTTGATTCAGGGGCTCGACATTCTAATCCTGAGTTGTATGTGTTTATTCGGTGACGCGCGTTCAAAAAGCTTTTTAAATGAGTTTTTCGGTGTCGGGCTATTTTTTTCTGGACTGACACTCGTGACTTTTGTCCGATGGACACCTGGTGGTGGTCACGCAGCTTTCCAAATGCGGGCGGACGGTAAGGCAAAAATCACTTCTCTATAAAACAGAAACAATAAAAAACAATCGAAGCCATTTTGATCTGCTGCGTGCCACCAACAAAAATAAACCAATAAAAAAAGCGTCTTGGTTTCGAATCGGTGACCATAGCGGCACAACAATCCAAATGCGATCGATAACAGTTTGAATTAACCAATAGGGCGTCGGTCTGAAAATGACCGTTACAGTTTGTCAACAATAATGGCTGCCAATCGAGTCGAAACCTTAACGGATTATATTTTTCGCCTTTACAAGTTTAGACAATGCTGTAACGCGACGCGAACGACCGTTCCGGAATAGGGGTATTATCAGACGGCACGTGTCCGGCTCGTTCGGCCGTTTGACCCCGCCCGGAGGCTTTCGGACAGTCCGGCCATCTGCACGTCGGTTTCATTATAAAAATAGTCGCCACCGTCGCGAAAAATAACGGACCAGATTTTTTTGTGAATTGATTTTGACACCAGGTTTTTTTTTTAGGAGATATATCGATAACACTTGAAGGTTTATAATGAGAAATGGATAGTTGCCCGGTGCCGCGAACAAAAACGAAATAGGTTCAGATTTAATGTTTAGAATTCTTGCAAAAGAATAAAAGATGATTTATTCGGTACCAAACAACCATCTGGTCTTAATGTGTTGAATGTGCGAGCGACAAAAAAAAACCCAACTCAGTCTGATTTATTTTGCACGCGAGGACGCTGAGGTCGAACATTGATCAAATAGTCAAATTAAATTAAACATGTTTGGAGACTGAAACCACAGACAGGGTCCCGAGTCAAATAAACTAACACAGCTGTGAAAAACGGTTCAGAGTCATATTTAACCCACGAAACTGTGAAACTGGGTGCAGTGGCAAAACAAACCCGCACAACTGTGGAACTGTCGAAGGTGGGTTCAGATCCACGTGGAACTGGGTAAAATCAAACCCACAAAACTGTGTAGCTGGATCTAGAGTCAAATTGACACTTCAACATGGAACCATAGGTCCAGTGGCAAACTAAGCCCACGTGGAAAAAGGTCCGCAACTATGGGACTGAGTTCAGAGTTATAGCCCACAGAATCTACAATATTGGTCGAACTTTTGTGAAGAATCGAATGAAATGCACATTTCAATTACGCGATTTGTGTGTATTGGACCACATCAGGAGCGCATCAACACAAAACCGCAGAATCAATGCTCAAATAATGACAATCATACGTCTAATTCGACCGCGTGTGTGTCGTGGCTATTGTAGTTCAAGTTAATGATTGTACAAGTTATAACTCACAGTCGATATTAGAGTAGTTGAGATGAGTTCGGGTTTATTGTTAGCCGCACGGGCGCGACCGAGTGTCCATCATCCGACCATTGTTTACACATCCTCGGCCAGGTGATACGGTGACTATAGGATACCGCCCAGCCTCTTCACCGGTTGCATTTATTTCATAGAGATGATGATGGTACGATTTCGAACATAGCGTATAATTAAATCTAACGGTATTGAACTACACTTTGAGATTTCAATTACCCTTAGGTCACTACAGTCCACATCTTTGAGCGCCGCGTGAGGCGTTTTGAAGATTCGATTCTGAACAACACAGTTTGAATCACGGATTCTCAGCGCCAATGTCGTCTGCCATTAGATAACCAACGAGCACCTGCTCGGGTTAGGACAACTTACATAGCAGACATTAGGTACAATTTTGTTTTGAAGGGTTGACAAGTTACCACACATTTCTGTCAATAACGCGACTCATGATGGGCCAACTGCACCCCCTGACGGAGAAACCCATCCTCATCGGAGCTGCACCGTCGATTTCATATTACTACACTTCGGATACCAGGACCGCACTCTTATCTGGATAATTTGCGTTTCCAAACGTGCTTCCTTTCTTTCTAGTCTACACGCGGGACATTCAACTTAGAGGATTTTTATAACAACATCTACTCGAAACATAACGGGACCCAGCCCTACTCCGACTGCCCCAACGTTCCTTGGAGAGAATTTATCTGTTCCCGTCTGATCCTGATCCGGACTAGTATTACCTTTAACCCTAGGGCTAAATGAATTGATAATGCATTGAGTTAGCCCCAGGGTTAAAGGTAATACCAAACCACAAAATCTGCCCCTTTAACTAGAAAGGCAATTCAAAGTTAAAACCCTCACGCTATAGGGTCCACACGGTCTTAGCTCAATTCCGCTTCCGAACGAAATGTACCAAGTAAACCCGAATTTAACAAATTCAAAAAAACGAATTCTCGTGATAATTTTCCTCGTACAATATTTTTTGTCGTTATTCGCGCAGGGACGATGAACAGGTTTTTGAGACGAGTGAGTTATCAATCTGATATCTGATAGCTCTATTGTTTATTCAAACACAATCTGCTGACAATAAACGGCCGACTGAACGAGGGGACGACCAAAATAAAAAAAAGTCCGCACAATCTCCAGTCTCCAGTCTGAATGAATCGTTTATTCTTTAGGCGTCAAATACGTCCTTTAACAATGATCGATTGTCGCCAATAAAATCCCTATCTTCAAGTGGCAATATAAAATATTTTGCCAACGTGTAAACGTCACTGGCAGTCGAGTGTGGAGACGGATATAGATCTCTCGGGTTTCTGAACCAATATCGAGACGGATGCAGATGAGAATAGCCCGCGGGTGCGGTCCGTGTCCAGTTGTGACTATATGGTCTTTTTGATTCTGAGATTTGATTCTGCAATTTGATTCTGAGATTTGTTCTACAACAAATCTACGTAACAACTTAAAGCGAGTATTGTGACTAAGACCAAGACCAAGGCTCGGTTGCAAAGTTGTGACTCAAGTCCAATAGTGCTGTTTCTAGATGTTGGATTTGTTAGATTGGTTAGAACCAAAATGAGCTTAGACTGATCTTAAGTCGCTAGAATTGGTTATAGAACTGAAATGAGCTTAGAGACTGGCTGCAGGTTGAAGTGAAAATCCTAAAATGTAATGAAAAAAAAAACTAAATGAGAATTCAACCTTTCGACCCGATTCTACAGGTCATCTAGTTTTTTTCATTATATTGTGGGTTATAACTTCATTGATATCAGAGTTTTCTAACTGGTTTTTAGTTGTTTGATTACACGTGACATTACTTGGACGATTGACTACCCTTGATTCTAGAAACAGATCCGAAGGCATCGATGAATAGAAAGGGTCCAATAAGGAACTGGCTTTCTCTCTCTCGGGTCATTCGGTTTGTGATATTCGCACGACAGATGGGTCAAACATTATCAAAATAGGGGATCGCATTGTAGCAAAACATCGTTATTCAAATTGTTAGTAAGATATTATTTGTTTATGATCGGATTGCTCCGGGAATGCGCAGGTCACGCTGGCTTGGTTTCAGAGTATATGGAATGACGCGCTCGTTGATGTTTACGCGAGATTAAAATTTCACAATCGTCAAAACTAAAATGAATTCAATAATAATAATTCTTTGTATGCAACTAAAGGAAGAAAGTAAAGATTGAAGTCAGGATTAATTTCGAGCGAGAATAGTCTTTTGAAAGGGCACTCGCCGATCGCCATGGTTTCACGCCCGTTATTAGGCATTCACAATTTCTATCCAGAACCGTTATAGAAGTCATGATGAGAGATTACCTGTTTCTGGGTTGAATTCATGATTCGTTAGAATCAACAGACTTATTATTGATTCTCCTGTGAGGATCTGAACACGTTTATTAAGATATGTACTCTTCGTTTTCCATGTTCCATGGACTCTAAAAATTGTGACCTAAGAAATGTAGTCTTTCTCCCCTGATTCCGACTAGAAGGTCAGCATTTTAGAACCATAACAATATTTATTTGAAGCCCTAACATTCAGACATTTTCAAAAACTGATATTTCAAATGTTTCCGGATTCCAGATCCGCGTTCGGAATAAAACCATTGGTATCATATATTCTAGTTATACGCGGCGAAAACTGTGATTTAAAAACACTGTGCGATTGATAATAAACATTTCGCTTCGCTTCATCGTTCGAGCCCAGAGAGAGAGAGACAGAGAGTCCATCACACGTCCACCTACGCATCAATCGGGTTTATACTAAAACGAGAAAACTTTCCCACCGGGACGCCGACCAGTCTTAATTAAAACCCGTCAGCGAAAACAATCGCCTCCAACTACCGAGCATTAAGCGAGTTAGGCGCCCACAAGTTTTTTTTCACCCCGATCCCTCTCTCCTCCTTTCTCTCTCGCTGCGCTAAGATGGCCAGCTAGTTATTCTATTGTGGAGGCGACCAGTGCAGCGGGCACCTGCACGTTCGCCTTGAGCGGTGCGTCATGATTTATTCTTGTTGTAAAGATAATAAAAATGTCGAGCGATTTTCCGTCGCGGAATAGAAAAAATACAGAAACCGATAACGACAAATGACTGGTATTTTGTTAAACAAGCAACGAGCCCAATTCGAATTGTCTCGACCTCGCTATTAGAGCGAGGACCCAGCCCCGGGCAGGATTTTTTGGAAAGAGACAATTTTCTCGAAATGTTCCCATATTTGTATCTGCTCGAAGCCGCAAGCTAGTCAGCCTACGTCCGTGGTTTAATAAATGCCCAATTATGAAACTATTGATTCATAGAATCTGCGCTAGATGATCTAAAAATATGCAGCAAAAAAAATGATTTTTCATCATCATTAACGAAATACTGATAAAACACTATATCCGTGTTGCGACGATAATATAACGAGAATCCAACAATAAAGACGAGAAGATGATCAAGTCCGAAAATGTTTCCTTGAGCTGGTGTGGTTTATTCAACGTTTAGGCTATATACTGTTATAGTCGATATATAGGTATTCCTGAAGATGAAGATGGCTATTAGTATATAGTCGAAACGTTGAATAAACTTCCAGCTCTCAATATGCCACTGATTGTCGTGTTTTTATATAAGTAATGAGTCTTTCTATCGAGTCTTAATGAATCTGCAAATATTTTCTGATCAATTTTTGTAATAAGATTTTAATGCTAACTGTTTCTGCGTCGAATCTTTTCCCATCAGTAGCGGTGAAGGGAGGCCAATTCTCACACAGTCGCTCACTCACTCTATCCCTCCCACTCTCTCTCTCTCTACTCTCTCTTCTCCCTCTCTCGCTCGCAAGAAGAGAGAGAGAGGCGGGTTTGACAGCCCTCATAAAAAGTATCAAAAAACCCATTTCACACACAACAGTCGCATTGTTGTGATTTGAGATTATAGATTTGACAAAAGCTTTCGATGCGATTCTGTTGCGCGCGGATCTGCATTTAACGATGTAAAGAAGGCTTTCGATTCAGTCTCGTGGACCGAGAAGAAAGCATTTGACATCAGCGAGCGCGCTCTCATTCACGGGAACAATACAGAAATCACCTGCTAGTCATCATTAATCGTGTAATTAAATGCAGTAAGAATCAAAGAACGAACAAAACAAAAAAACGTATACAATTGCCCGAGAGAATATCATTATCGTTATTACATTATTGTGAGAATGAGAAAATGTTAGAAAGTTTTCTCTTTTATGAAAGGATTGAATGTAGTTCTCATGCAGCGTGCGAACTCAAATGGAGCCCATGGCGCGCGTTTGTGTTTCGCTTATATCGACACCTGATTGGGACAGTAGGTAGGCGTCCAGTTTAAACGTGATACGTGACCTTCACGCGCTGCTTGAGCCCGGTTTTACAACGTTTATCATAGTGAACTTACTGAATAGAAGATTTGTTAGATAACCATTTGAATTTTCAAGAAATGCCATCGCTCTCTTAACGCCAACATTTTTTCAGAGAACAAATTTGCTCAATCTTACTCTAATTCAATGAAAAGAGTATTCCTTTCACTGCACTATTCATTATAATAAGTTGAAGGGAAGTCATAATGCTATTTCTTATAGGGACAACGATAGCTAACAACCTCTTCGAGCAAAGGAATTGTGCAGTTCCACAATTTCAGAGCCGAGTTATACGCCTAGACTGAGATTTACCAATAGCCCTGCTTAATACCATTGACGTATAAACTCTAGTTTAAGTCTACAATCAAAAAAGCATGCGAAATTTACTAACCAAATAAATAACAAGGACAATACCTTTTTCAAGATCTAATACTAAGGTCTAGCTCGAAATGTATAATGGCGGGCGGTTTGTCTTTGATCTTTGGTCAATCGAAATATTACGAAAAAAAAATTAAACATTCGTCCGAGTCGTATTCGTATACAGAACTACTTTGAAAATCAAAACATGCTCAACGGAAACAATGGCACGTGAATTAATCTGTATCGGGATTATCTCTTATCTGTATCGGCGATAGATTCGTTAATTCGACCACGAGTATTTCTTGTTTATTCCTGCGATTAACACGTGTAGAATCTTATCAATGATTGCATGTATATGTATCATGTTGTAAACCATCGATCGATAGTTTTCGGAAGTATTATGACGTAACTGAACGTCTGCTTGGCTATTTTTCAAACTACCGAACATATGTCCAATAACGGTAGCTTAATGATAACGTTGAATTGCAGTTTTACAGAAAAGCTGTTTGCATCTATATCTGAATCAGATACCTTGTTAGATCTTTGTTAAAAACCGAGGAAAATGGGGAATAAGGGGATTCGAATCTACTGGTGTGTGGAATGATGAGAGCCTGATGAGATGTAGAGTGTGATTCAAGGGGGGAGGTTGCATCCATAAAATAGGGCATATCATTAAAAGGCACTCCGAAAAAAACCTTTCATGTAGATGATTTTTACCTTGGGGATTTTTACCTACATTCCATCGAAAGTACAGGGTAGCTTATCTGATGATAGCCTGACGACGAAGTGCAGTGTACATGTTCATTCGTTAATTAGAAAACCTTATTTCATGTTTTGTTTATAAACCGTTTGTGAAAATAGACAATAAAAGGATTCGAACCTGCTGACCCGTTGCATCAGAGGACAGCATTTAAAGCTACTCCGGAGAGCTCGTGATGATGATAAAGCTGACCCGTTGGATCAGAAGGGCTTCTGTGCGATGATAAACTATAAAGCCATGTCTTAGCGTTAATAGCATGTTAAACAGTGTCCCGGCGTAGATTTCCTCCGTCGAGGCGTATAACACAGAAATCTAATTATGTTTGATAGAAAACAATGTAGAAACTGCACTCGTGACTGGCTGTTTGACCACTGCGTGCGGTGCGTGCGTGACCTATTGTACCACGACAAAACTCTCGATGTGATCTCTATACCAGTAACACGGGTTAAGAGATTGTCATAGTCGGATTTGGCTTTAAGTAAGAATATGTTTTGAGATGGTGGTATATATTACCAATCTATTTCTTTTTTGTTTTAGTTTATTCATTCACTAAAAATGCATACAAAACACAGCCATCACTGTTGGATAGAATCAAGTAAAGTAAAGCGTCGTAAAGAAAAAGGACAAAAAGTTTCAATGCTCAAAATTGTGAAATGTATTCAAGTGAACCTAGGGTTAGAGAGCGAGAATTGACGATACCTCGTCTCATGAACTTGAGAAAATCTATAAGTCCGTATAGACAAGATGTCAGGATCCAGTTCCACAGTTGTGAGTTAAATCTTGACTCTATTTAGTTGAAAACATTGAAAATGAACTGATGTTAACTCGTATAACTGCCTCGTGACTGTGGAACCGGGGCCTCTAGTGGTTCATGCAGCTTAAATCAGGTTCCTGACTTGAACTAAAATTATGGAAAAACTGCAAAATTCCTAGAGAAATTTGATCAAATTTAGCAGCACAGAATGTGCTGTGAACACAATGGGAATTAAACGAATAAAACTAATTGTCTATCGCACGATTAACAGTTTTCTGATAATTCACAAGCATTCGGTTAATTAATCTAGTTTTTAAGGAAGGAATGCTCCGCCCGGAGGAGCCAACTCGGTAGCAGGTGGACGAACTAAAAGGCGAACAATAGCGGAGAAGTGTCGAGTGCACTTGAAGAACGCGCTTCTGAATAAAAATCGTAAATCTTTTTTTTTCAAAAAAATGAAAGCGCGTCGACGATTAAAACCTGGTATTAGATCGTAGCGATACTCTGAGTTTACTGGAGGGTGAAATCTTAATTTGAGCGAATCAGGGGACTGCTTATAGAATAGGATCGTTTGACAGTCTGATAAAAGGCATGTGAACCTAGACTTCAGATAAGATCGGACCTTGGAGTGATAATTTTTTTGAATGAATCATTTGAAAAGTAGTCAAATGATATCTAAAGATCAGACTAAGAAAATTCTGGTCCAATTACATATTAAAACACGACTGGGCCAAGCTGATTTTAGTCCATCAAATTTGGGACATGTTGCCACGTACAACCTGGCTAACCTAATTTAGGACTTATGACACGACCGGACTAAGCTCAGTTTGCCGGTCCAGTTCTTCAGTAGGGACTAAAATACGTCCAGACTAAGCTGATTGTTCTTCTCTGACCCACGATACGCCGTTTTCAGATTAATCCCACTTTTAGATTGACTCCGGACCGGGTTAATCTGGAGTGAAATTCTAGCGGAAGGGACAGATGGGAGCTAGCCCTGGCATGCGAGTGTAATGATATCGGCGCGCAGTAGCGTGTAGCAGCGCGGGCACGTGCTCGCACTTATGACAGACGTGCGCCACGACACGCCCATAAAGTCTGTTCACAAGCGATACTTCAATATAATTATCATCCAATTATTATCCACGCGAAAGGCTGATGATGAAATCATCGTTTTAAAATCCCGGTGATCCTAAAATTTTCGAAACAGCGCCTGCTACTCGGGAGGTAAGAACAAATGAGTACAAAGCGTTTCAGTCGATGATTTCAATTCAATATTTATTCGGTTAAAACGTGTACAACGCTTGCACCCGACCTGAAATTGACACAAATGGTGATAAAATAACAAAAAAAGAATAAATAAAACACAGGGATGATGCAAGCACAATGTTACATTCGAGGTTACATACGACAGCAGCAAGTTATCAAAACTGATAAACAATATTGGTAACATACATTGTTTTGTGTATTTCAGTAGATTCAGAATAACAGGTTTATCAACATCGAAAATGAAGAAATGATTTATCAATATCACATCAATATCATGTTCTTGTGGTGTTGATATTTTACGATATAGTAGGAAATGTTCTTCGTCTTCAATTGCATTCTGCGGTCGAATCTTTTTTGGATTAATATATTAAATAAACTGATTAAATAGATTGATTATATAGATGGAATAATTAAATTATGAGAACTGGGTCCAGTTCCACAGTTCTGAGTTAAGATTTAACTGAAAATGAACTAACTTTAACTGAGAGTTAACTCTAACTCACAACTGTGGAACTGGGTCCAGATTCTTAATCTAGCAAGAGTAGATCTCAAATTGAAGAATGACACACTATGTAATGCCTATATTTTAAAACACCTGTAATAGAACTATTCTAGGCGATGAAGTTTCGAATACTAAAAACCGCATAAACGTTTCGGCTGTTGACTAACAAACCGTCGACGTTCCTGGTTTACAAACGAATTAGGACAAAAGAGTTTTATGGAGATGGGCGCAATATTTGGCGATATAGCGGCCTCGAAGACCTGCAAATATTATCTCACCATCAATACGCAACAACACGTTGTTGTTACAAACAACCAGCCGACGTGTCACGTGACGCATCACGTGTCTCCTCGTAGAGGTACCTGTGAAAGTAAACAGTTAATATTGTTTGGAGGAAAGCTTCTTATTCAATACGATAAAATGCGGTGTGGCAGAAATTGATTGTTGTAAATATTTGGAATAGTCGAAACAGCAGTCAGTCTCACGCCTGGAGATATCGGTTGGTGACAGGTCGATCCTTTATTATCATTGATTATCCTGCCTAAAATTGCTTCGACTGTGCCATAGTGGTGAGAGAAATTTGTTTTAATGATAATAAAAATATTGATAAAATTTATCTTTATATAGCGCTAAATCTCATAATGACTTGTTTTGCCGTTAGACACTAAAATCACGTGGACCATTCAAAAAAGTGTAGTTTTAGCACGGACGGATATATAGTCCAGAGATGATTTTTTTTTTGGGGGGGGGGGGGGGATAAGATATTTTACGCAAGCGCAAAGTGATGATCAAAATAAATGTTATACGTATCATATACACGAATATACGCCAAAGACTTCGTCACGTGGGCGTTAGAGAAAAGAAAAACCAGAAACAGAAACAAAGGGAATCAGAAAACGGAAACAGAAAATTAAACACGTGATTTCTCATCTGCGTCTTGCACAACGTTTGATACGGCGCACTCTATTGTCAGATTCTCTAGGGAATCAATCCCATCCAATGGAATATCATCGGTGCGTCGTCTGCCAACCTAAAAACGGCATCACCATTAATATTACATTAGTATACACTTAACTTAATTATAACCGGTTAATTAGACTGTGATGACGTCATTGTTTCTATTGTCGTTTGGTCGTCTGATTCAGCGCGATGGCCGCTGGGAATGCTCCGACTCCGATGTTGCGTCGTCGCCTGGGACACGTCTATGATTCAACAATCAACACGCAATAAAATTCGTCAGAATCTATCCACAAATAAATGAGGAAATTACGTGTCCTATGACTTACTGATGACAGGGACTAGTTTCGTGACAAATTTCTGCTAAAATCATACCGCAAGTTGTGAGTTAGAGTTAACTCGGAGTTCAATAAAATTTTCAGTAAAGAAAAAGAGTTCCGCTGAAGTTAGTCTACAAGTTGCGAGTTCAAGTTAAAATTTCCAATAAGCTAACTTTGAGTTAGAATTAGCTTATTTTGAATGAGTTAGAATAAGTTCATTTTCAATGAGTAATCTCCGAGTTACGTAGCTTTTTCAAAGGAGTTAACTTTCAGTTAGAATTGGTTCATTTTCAATGAGTTAACTGTCATTAGAATTAGTTCATCAATGAGTTAGAATTACGTAGTTCATTCTCGTGAGCCAAATCTTAATTCACAACTCTCGAACCGGCTCGTGAAGTTAGTCAAATAGAACCGACGATACGGAGGGCCCCCGGGGGTCCAGTTACTGAGACTAGCAAATTTCCGTACCGAGTCAAGTTATTGCACCCTCAATGAATTCGCGCGTATTCATCTCTCAGGAGGAGAATGAGCCATGGATTTATGTTCAGGTATCAAGATCAAGTGTTGTAACAATTACTGAATATTGACGACGTGAATTCATAGCGATTGTTGTAACGTGAAGTGTTCCATTGTCGTTTATAGTTCTATATCCGTATCTCAATCGTTCCTCCACTGATCCCATCTGTTACGTTTTATAGACCTGCGTCTATCTAACTGTATGCAATCTGTTGTCGCCTGAGTTCCGGTATTGGCCTCCACACATCGAGCGCAGCGGTATGAACTTCCATTACCGAAAACAATCGCTGAGGCCGATTCGAGTTTAAAATGTTGATTTCTAATTAGTTACCTCCAGGAGCGGTTCCAGGGGAATTGTGCGACAAGTCCATCCAGTTTCATTCAGAGCCCTTCTCATTTTGTTAACAAAAATTGTTGCATTTCAGTGTCAGGGCGCGCGCGTAATATCGCTTGTTTGGACATCGTAGTGCCCTTTTGGGATCTGATGAGAATAAGCTCGTGGCCCCTGGACTCATGGACTCAATATGAAGAACGCATGGATCACAAATCCAATATCAGGGTTTTCGATAACAGACCCGGCAGCTATGGAAATGAAGAGATTATAAATTTCATTTGAGTTTTCAAAAGGTCGATTAGGTGAAACAAGGTATTGAGAGCCTTATCATCGCAAAACATTCGAAATAAATTGTCCATAAAATCAATATAGTACAGACTATATTTCATGAACGGACTCAGCCGGGGACAGTGATATAGACTAGACTGAGTGAAAGGTATTGTGCGTGTAACGCACCGGAGCTAATTACTACACTCGTTTTTCATTGGAAAATTTATTATCGTTTTCAACAGAGGATGAATAGAGGAGGCCGGAGATGATTTCACGGAAGCGGCGCGGCTGCGAGGAGCGAGCTGAACAAACTACACCGATCTCTCTAAACAATAAACACGATAATATTCCCATCATAATTCAACCAATTCTCATCACTATTAAACCTGTAGAACAAACGCATCAATATTGAATAAGATATCCGTTGCGCGCACGGCTGCACGTGACTGTACAGGTGGCGCGCACGCGTTCGGCCACGTGACGGGTAATTTTAGCGGTATTCGAGGGACACGTTCGCGGGCTCACGCGTGCGCGGAACCGATTGGATCGGTGTGACATCTTAGAAGCTATTCCTCGGGATTCAATCCTGAAATGCCACCGGTGGGGCTGGTGGCAGCAGCATATGGCGGGTTTTCGCCCTTCAAATGAATCGGGAGTCCCAATTGCGCGGCTCAAAACTGTCTAAATATGACTCTAGAATCATTTCCTCCGATTCATATGAAGAGATTTTGGTTTCACGTTTTTCTACATAAAATTATTGTTCTGTGTATAGTGAAGCCTATATTCCTGTAAACCTAGGATTTCGTTGATAGGCTATCAAAATGATTATTGAAAGAGGTTGCGTTTTACTAAAGTTTCGACGTATTTAGACTCTCCTAAAAAATAAGAAGAGAATTCTGGAATAAAGCAATATTTTTTTTTTGTAAAATGACAGTGGAGCTACATAAGTTTTCACACGCCACGAATCATAACGACCGATTCGCAAAATATCTAATCTGTCACTTCGTTGACAAATCACGTACACGATTAGGTCGACAAGTCGACGGTGTCGTAAGCCGACAGCCCGGGTCCACGTCGTCGCACCGTTCCCCGCAAGAAAAAACACCCATAAACGCAGCTAACGCGCGCGCATAAATCCGTTCAGTTGCACCCGTGAGATTCGCGAAATTTTTAGTAATTGTTTTAAAGCGTTTTTATCCAAGAAAATGAGATGTTATTGACAATGCGGTCCATCTGTCTAGAAATTTCAGGTCCCATCTGTTAAACTTTCCCAGAGCGTTGAACGCGCCGCTACCGCTGCCGCTGCCGTTGCTGCTGCTGGCCCGCGTTGTGTCGACGTAAGCGTAATGAACGTGTGAAGTACGCCGTAAACGTGAGTTAACGTGAACTATTATCGAAAGTGAAGGGTTTTTCAAAAATGCAGATTTCCTGAGAGCAAAAATCAATTGAAATTGACTGAGGGTCTTGTAAAATTTTCAACCGCGACGCGCGGTTTGTTTTCCGAAAATAGAATTATTTAATGTAACTTTGAGTCGATGAGAATTGGGTGAAATGAAAGGGGGATATAATGGAAATTCAAAGGTCGTCCCATCAAAATATATCCATGAAATTCTCAATATTTTGAAAAAAAGGAATCCATCGAATTCTGGGATAGAATGGACTCCAGCACCAGCCAGCGCGGATGTTGTTGGATGTTGTTCAGTTTTGTTAGAATTACGATGAAAATCCCAGAGACAGCGTGCATTTGCGAGTAAAACACGGAATTGGCATTTTTAGATGGACTGTCTTGACACCGGGCCAGTGTTTTCTTTGTAACTTTCGCAA
This sequence comes from Tubulanus polymorphus, assembly GCF_964204645.1. Classification (NCBI taxonomy): domain Eukaryota; kingdom Metazoa; phylum Nemertea; class Palaeonemertea; order Tubulaniformes; family Tubulanidae; genus Tubulanus; species Tubulanus polymorphus. The sequence continues at coordinate 12,027,637 of NC_134034.1, forward strand.
GAATTGCAACAAAACTTCACATGAAAATAATTACACTCATTTGATTAATATCCAGATTATGAATGTAAATATAAACAGCTTAAAATAATTCAAAACAAATGTTTTCATCAAATATTCACCGAGCATTGTATACTAAAACACGGAATTGGAATTGTAACTCGTTGATCGACCTTGGCGCCAATCGCGTCAAGATGTATAGTAAACCAGGAAGTGATGTTTGTAACGAGCCGGAGACCTGTAGCGCCTAACAGTGCGCGTAACAGTGCCGCTTGACGTTCCATGTAAACAACACAATTTCACAACCGATGAAAATATAGATTATCCGTTTCAGTATTTAGAAAGATACTTAAAACCTAGATTTTTTAGCCTTACTCCACGAGCGAGCGGTCTGGGACTGGGACTGGAGTACAGAGGTGCAAATCAAATCAAAAGCCGGGTTTTACCAAATTTTCTAATTTCTAAGTGAGAAAAAACCACATTGCTTTTGCTTTGGCTAGTGGTGTGGGGAGACAAGATGCATGGTATGGCAATCTCATTTATCAGGCCCCCACTTATTTAGCATCATATTTTCATTCAACCAGCTCATGGCGAGCTAGATATGCAGGATTTAAACTAATTAAGCTTCTAGTCACTGGAACTGCGAGTGATAATGGGTTGCGGCAGCTCATCGGAAGCTGTAGTGGTCGGAGGACGAAGGGTTAATTCATCGCGAGCGAGCTCCGTTTCGAATACGCAGGATTCGCGTTCCGACATAAAAACCTACGACCTTCGCGACATCTCGTACCACCTCGCGACGAACGAGGGACGCAGTTTAGAATGGAAGAAACAAGTCTACGGCGAGGATTACGTGGCCGAACAGACCGACGCGTTGTTGGCGCGCATTAAAATGGCCACTGATTCGTGGCGGAAAATGGACATCGAACGGTTTTTGTCGCGTGTGCCCGACGACGCCGACTGGTGGAATATCGTACCGAAAATCTGCTCGAAAAAACCGCTACGCGTTCAACCCGATAAAAAGGTAATTTCATTCGTGAAAAGTCGTCCTCATTTGACAGGGTTCTAACAGAGAGGGGAAAATTAGGAAATTTGAATTTTTGGTGTCTTGTTGTTCTTGGTCGTGATGAGTAACACAAGGAACCTTTTGATAAGAAATAGACCCCATTGAGGATATCTCGTAATTTAATCAGGGAATTTGAATTTTTGGTGTCTTGTTGTTCTTGCTGGTGACGAGTGACACAAGGAACCTCTTGATAAGAAACAGCCCTCACTGAGGATATCTTATAATTTAATCAGGGAATTTGAATTTTTGGTGTCTTGTTGTTTTTGCTGGTGACGAGTGGCACAAGGAACCTCTCGATAAGAAACAGCCCTCACTGAGGATATCTTATGATTCAATCAGGGAATTTGAATTTTTGGAGTCATGTTGTTCTTAAGAATACTAGTTAAAGACTTGAATGAGTAATGATAACTGATGTTAATCTCAGTATTTCAGATGAGCAAAACCCGCAATTGGTGATTGAACTATTCATTCTTCGATATTTTTAAGTCGGCATTGATTTATTTATGATTTATTTTTTTTCAGAGGAAGACGTGGAAGACAGTTCGTCTGTTCGTATCGAGCACGTTCCGCGACATGCAAAACGAGCGCGAATTGTTGGTGAAACGCGTTTTTCCGCAACTGCGTGCCTGGTGCGAAAAACGTAAACTACGTCTGATCGAATGCGACCTGCGTTGGGGAATTCCGAAAAATGCCGACAGTCGACAAGTGCTCGGTACTTGTTTGGCCGAAATAGACAGGTAAAGACGTCTGCCTCTGTAAAATCCACCTATGACTGAAATCGGGTACAAGTCAGGGAAATTTTTTCTCTCTCTAAAAGTCAAGGAATTTTGCAAAAAGCTAGAAATCAAGGAAAAGACGGTGAAATTTGTTGAGATTGTTAGATCGTGCATAAAATCAAACAGTTTTTGTCTATGTATTACGTATTTGACTGTGTTAATTGATTGAATTCTTAGCAGATCAAATCAGGGAAAACAACATACATGTCAGGGAATAAATGGCCACCTTGATGACATTATCGAATTGCCTAGTTAATTGATCTGTAGACCCTTCGTGAAAAGATGTCTGCCTCTACATTCCCCTAATGACATCATCAAATTGCTTTTGAAATTGATCGGAAATTGACTAGGAAATAGCCATAAAAGCCCCTTATGTTAATCCTTAAATCGAATTTCAGGTGCGGAAAAGAAAACGGACAGCCATATTTTTTGGGTTTATTGTCGGAACGTTACGGCTGGGTTCCAGAAAATCATGAGATACCCGACGATTTACAAAAAACGTAAGTAAATCATTGACTTGCCTTAAAATGTTTCGAGTAGAAAATGACGATATTTCGATTTTCTGGAATTGTGTCTGGTATTATTTTTCAGGTATAAGTACGTTCCCGGTTTATCGATAACCGCTTGGGAAGTGATGACCGGTGCATTCTGGGATCACAATCCTAATGTAAGTGGTTGCAATTTGTGGGAAATGATGCAAAACGCACAGTAAAACTTAAGATTGTGTCTTTGTGAGAGAAGCAGCATGCATACTCTACAAGTTGGGCCTAAAAAAAGACACCTTGTTTCTGCTGATCCGGCGTGTCATTTCGAGAACTGCGATAGAACTTTTAATCAGTTCATTTCTATAACTGCTGCGTCTCTTATTATTAGCTTGATCACAATCTTAAAAAAAGAGTAATGTACAGGGTAGATAGGCGGCCGGCCGGGTCAACTTTTTAGCTAAGCAGAAATGAGAAACAAAGCATACATTTTTTTAGCCTGGAGATTGTATTCTATTGCAGGCGTTGATTTGTCTGCGTAAACCGGAATGTCTGAACTCGATGAAAGACAGCGGAAAACAACAGAAAATTGTGTTCGAATCGAGCCAAGATAAAAAGAAGTCGATAGCAGTTCTAAAGGGTAAATCTAGCAGATCTTATTTCGACTATAATGAGAGTAGTTACTACCGTTTCAACAACTCTGAAAATATCACATAGGAGTTATTCTGAATCGGGAAGATCACGATATCTGTGATGAAACAATTAGTGTAAAATCCCACAATTGTTGAAAGACTCAAAAGTTTAAAATGCTAGAAATATTCAGGGTGGTTACTACCGTTCCACCCTTCTTCAGTGTAAAATATCCTCAAAATCGAATTAATTTCTAGTTTGTTTTTGATAACATTTATATTTTTGATGTCAAATTATTTTCATTTTGCATTATAAACTACTGCCTCACTACTGATCTCGGGTGCCAGAGAAGAATGAAAGGTATAATTATTGAAATTTGTTGATTATTTTCTAGATAAATTGACCGAATATTTCCCGAAGCAGGTTTATAATTACCGTTGTCACGTCGCGAGTAAGGATCCGTTTCAATTAACCGAGCTCGATGAACTCGCTGAGATTGTGTTGACGTTCTTCAAACAGCGTTTAAATTATCAGTATCCACCGTTAGACGGAGCTGACGATTTCATTACGCAACAGTATAAACAACATGAAATATTCATGGTTCAATGTTCTCAGGTAAATAATGTGCAGTGTGCTTCTTGATGTAAGCAGTGTGCTTCTCAGTGAGTGTCACAGTAGGCTGAATAGGGCTGAAACTGTTTTAAAATACCGTTAGTATGAAAGAGACACGCAAGCTGTCCCGACGTATTCTGGATGTATATAGCTGTAAATGAATATCTTCTATCGTTTGAAACCTGAATCAGTTCCTCGTTCAATTGGTTACCAAGGAATTCCCGACACAGTGTAAGCAGTGTGCTTTTTGATGTAAGCCATGTGCTTCTTGATGTAAGCAGTGTGCTTCTTAGTGTAAGCAGTGTGCTTTTTGATGTAAGCAGTGTGCTTCTTGATGTAAGCATGGTGCTTCTTGATGTAAGCAGTGTGCTTTTTGATGTAAGCAGTGTGCTTCTTGATGTAAGCAGTGTGCTTCTTAGTGTAAGCAGTGTGCTTCTCTGTGTAAGCAGTGTGCTTCTTAGTGTAAGCAGTGTGCTCCTTTAATGGAAGCAGTGTGCTTCTCAGTGTAAGCAGTGTGGTTCTTGATATGTGTGCTTCTCAGTGTAAGCAGTGTGCTTCTCAGTGTAAGCAGTGTGCTTCTCAGTGTAAGCAGTGTGCTTCTTGATGTAAGCAGTGTGCTTCTTGATGTAAGCAGTGTGCTTCTTTGATCTCATTTTCAAGCTATCATATATATTTCGTTTTGCGTATGCAGGTTGTTTTAGGTCGAGGTGATATAATCAAACGGATAAACGGCTATGTAGAAGGAAGCGTTGATGGTGTATCGAATCCGCTAGTTATCGCCGGTAGTCCGGGAGCTGGAAAGAGCGCGGTACTTTCGTATACAACTCAACAATATCTCAAAAACAATAAAAATCACGTAAGTCTGTGGACAAAATCTCTGTCTCTGGTGTCAGTTAAATGTGACTACAATTTGTTCCTAAGACATTTACTTGTAAACTATCCATCTATTCATAGAATGGAAACACAATTGAAAGAAACTTCAGTTTCATTATGGTTCATTGTACATTGTTCATTGTATTGTATGTATTTGAATCACAATGTCAGGATAATTCCTTAACAGTAGAAGTCACTTGGTACTGCCCGGATTTTATGCAAATCAAGTCAAATCTGAATTGTGAATGGCACAATTTAAATGCTATCTGGTTCAATGGACCAAAGTAAATTAACATCCAGATTGAATAGTCTGATGAATTAACTGAGTTCTGCTGTAGTTTCTTTCAGTGATCGTGGGTTCTGCCGAAACCACTTTCAATTTCAAATTCTTCAAAATTTTTCAGGTTTTTTTCCATTTCGTCGGTTCACCGCCGGGGTCGATGTCGTTAACCCAGCTAATGACGAGAATGTGGGCGGAGATATTACCGAATGAAACGCCCCCTGGTGACACGGGCGATCTGAATTCGTCGATGTACCTGATTTTGAAACATGCGTCCGTTTCGAAAATGAAGAAAAAACTGATTATCGTTATCGATGCTGTCGATCAACTGGACATGCAAGGTATGAGTGAACCTGCTAGTTTTTTACAGCGCTTCCTCAATTGTTACAGCAGTTCACAACTGAAGATTTTAACCCTAATACTGGTACCAATCTGCAGCCTGGATCAAACCTTTCATTAGTATGAAGTGTGGAGGATCAGTTTTGGAAAACGTTCTGATAAAATGTCTAATGACTGGTGTTTGTAGTTCATTTTCAATTAAAAATGTCTTTGGTGTAGTACTAAACGCATGTTAAATCAATCTTTCATTGCATGCTGATAAAATGTCTAATGTCTGGGGCCGGTTACACAGTCGTGACTTAAGTCCAAAAGTGGTCTCAAATCGTAAGACTGGTCTCGTTAGTTGAAGTTGTTGGATTGGCTATAGAACCAAGTTGGTCTTAAGTCAAAGCCATGACTATGCAACCGGCCCCTGGTGTTTGTAGTAAAAATGTCTAAGGCAAAGTACTGAACACGTGTGAAGTTTTTGAAAGTGTGGTGATGTAATAGATGGAGGCTACAGATTGCTCCTTGCGTTAAGAGCCTAATAAGTGTAAATCAGTTCTAAGCGATACTGTCTCAGCCGTTTGTTAAAATATCAATCTCAATTTCTCGTGCCTTACATTAATGTTCAATATTATTTTACGTAGAAATTTCATCGGATTTGAACTGGTTGCCGCGGGAATTACCGAAAAATATCCGCGTTATAGTCAGTACCAGTACGTTGGATATCTATTCGTTAAACCAGATTGAAAACGTCGTCGACATCGAGTCGTTGGACGTCGCGAGTCGGAAGGAGATTGTCGTAAATACTCTACTAGAATTCGGGAAAAAACTCGACGAAACGCAGGTAGTTACCGTAATTACTCTAAAAAAAACTCATTTGGTTTTTTCGGCTTTGTGAGAAAATGTGTCTCGGGTATGAGAATCAGTTTCTGCACTATTTTTCACAGTTTTGAGGGTATCTGATGCTACCAGCTATTTCATTGAATCAATCCAACTTATCGATGTTTAGTTCATTTTCATCAGGGTCCAGTTCCACAGTTCTGAGTTAAGAGTAGACTCTGAGTTAACTCATTGGAAATTAACTAACTTTAACTCAGAGTTAACTCTAACTCACAACTGTGGAACTGGGTTCTGGACATTTTGCCTCCCACATCAGAAACACATTTCTTGATGCACTCGGATTGATCTTAAAGGTTCAAGTTAAGTTCATCATTTTTCGCTTATCGTCGATTAAGCTTGAAAAGGTATGGATAGATTTTGATCGAATCTGAGAGGAAAGCCAGCATCATTGTCCTATTGCTCACTAGCGACTGCCGGTTGATCCTCACTCGCCACACGTGGAATCCTCTATTTTCGCAGTAATTCATGTCCGACTGCACATTAGCGACACCTAGTGGATCTTGCCACAGCCGAAATCCTCGATTCGCTCAGTGAAACATATAGTCCTCATCTCTATTCTGTGAAGATTCATGATATTTCTGCTAATTTTACAGTTGAATAACTTGGTAATGAAATCAGAGGCCGGGAGACCGTTGTATTTAGCAGTAGCCGTCGAAGAGTTGAGAGTTTTTGGATTGTTCGAAAAAGTCGATTCGATGATCAAATCATTTCCTAACGATCTGAACGGACTGATGAAACAGGTACGACCAACGAACAATTCATTATATACAGGCCTGTAGCATGGAGGAAGGTGGTTCGAACGAAAATTTAGTTGCACTCATTTTCAATTCATAAGAAAATGTTAAGCAGAAATGTTAGACTTACAACTACCATAACCTAAATGGGCCAGTTGCATCATAAGGACTTAAACCTAAGACCAGTCTAAGACCATATCTTAGTACTATAGCCATCTAACAACTTAAGACCAGGAAAGACCACTTTTGGTGTTGAGTCTCAGAGGTTATAGACTCATAGTTAAATTATTGTCGTGTTAAGTGGTACAGTAACTCTATGGTTTCAATAGAGGTTATTTTGCCTCCCCAATTAAAAAACTGGCCTCTGAAATTAAACTGTTCACAAAAATGTAATTTCATCAGATGTATTGTTGCGGTAATTTTGAGAAACCTATTTTTCTCGCACAGGTTATCGGTCGTATAGCGTCAGAGATCGGGGAACTCGTTATAGCTACGTTGTGTTTACTGGAAACCTCTAAATGGGGATTACTAGAAACGGAATTGATCGAGATGTTGGTCTATTCCCCTTTGTTACCGAATTCACCCGCGACGAAGTCCGAATTCGATAAATTACCGATGGGAAAGGTTTGTACTTTATCGAATTCGTCATCATATTTTAGTCTCACAACCTACATTCACATTCTAAGTTAACTTATGAGCATAGGCCCTAAAAGCCCAACACACACCACGCAGGGGAGCAGGAGAGGGAAACATGTTTCCAAGTTTCCCCATGTTGCATGCATTTATGAGAAACTAGAAACGTAGTTCAGGAAACAATATTACGACTTCAGAAATGGAGTAGACCCTGTGCTTATGACTCAGATCCATGAGAAATACTGATTGAATTTGCTCATAAAGTTAGTCAAAGTGAACCGGTGGATAGTTGAAATAGTGACAACTAATTTTGTGTTACAACCACGGTATTTGTCCACCAGTTAATTCCAACCAGTCCCTTATTTTTCTGAACATTTATATCGGGATTAGATTGAAAGTGTAATCAAGTGGGTTTTACTGAATTCTTCTGATTTCATGTTTCACATCAATTTTGCCAGTCGCAGTTTGAATCAGGTTTAGCTCTTCTTCAGTTTCACCTCTTTCTCTCTCTTTCTCTTTCTCCGTTTCAGTGGTCTCCGATATTTTTCGCGTTGCGCCCGTTCCTGCAACCGAGCGGCAGTTTAGGTGAAGGTCGTCTGAATTTTTTTCACCAATCGGTGAGCAGGATCGTACGCGATCTGTTCCTGAAATCGAGCGACGCGAAGAAATTCTGGCACAAGCGTTTCGTCGACTATTTCACTAAAAGGTAACGAAAAACTGCACAAATTGTCTCCTAGGCGGAGAAACTGTAGATTGGAGTTTACAATGGATTTGTAGTTCATGCTCCGAACAGTTTGGACTTACAGTTGGAGTCAACGAAGGAATTCTACTTAATTCCAAAATGATTGGAGTAGATTTTCTAAAATACTCCAGTGTTAATGTAATTCTGGTTGGAGTTTCCTATAGAAACTGAACACATTCTCCGCGCTGTTCAAACTTATAGTCGGAGTTGGCTGAACCCCACTTCTAATGTCTATTTCAACTTGACTTGAGAGCACATCAGGCTCAGTCATTTTTGGTGGTACATACCTGATTAAAGTCTTAAAAGGACCAGAATGCACTGGCAGTTGAAATAAAACATCATTTTTCAATCCATTTTAAACTGTATTGAAGGATATCGAAAATGTCTTCATTGATAAGTCATCATAAATTTTAATTACAGTTCCGACATGGAAAGGAAGTCGGAAGAGTTGCCATTCCACCTCGTTCAGATCGGTGACAAACAAGGTCTTAAATCGTGCATTCTTCATAAAGAAGTGTTCGATAATTTATACACGGAATCGCGGAAATTTGAATTGATGAAATATTGGAGGATTTGCGGAGGATATAGTCAGGCTCCGGAGCTTTATATTACGTCTTATAATCAATATCTACAGGTACAAGTAACTTACAGAATGATGGCTACCCCCATAGAATCCCCCTATGACATCATCATCAAATTGATCTTTGACCCTTCTAAAAAGATGGTTGGCTCCATATATCCCTCTATGACATCATCAAATATCACTCATTGATCTATGGACACCTCCACAAAGATGGCTGCTTCTATGAAATCCTCCTATGACATCATCAATTTGTTTGTTATTATCATAATTGGCTCACTGATCTATAGACACTTCCTGAAAGATGACTACCGGTACTTATATGAAAGATCGTTGGCTTCATATATCCACCTATGACGTCATTGAATTGTTGCGATATTACAATAACCTCACCCTATCCCCTATGACATCATCGTACTGTTTATTGAACTCTATAGCGAAGGAGCGGGTGTTAATTGTTTGGAACGGTTTTTCTTACAGGAATTACAAGTAGACAACGTTGATCAAGTCGCGTCTGCTCAAGTGAAACTGTGTTGGTTTTTCATCGATATCGCTCAGTACGTTCAAGCTGAACAATTGCTCACTGGAGTTGTACAAATACTCGTCAGTAAATACGGCTCGGACGCCCCTGAATTAATGGACCCTTACTACGCTCTAGTCGTGCTGAAATTAAGACAAGGTACGAGTATTCATATCGCTATTCTTCCAGAATTTATTCCCCTATGACAGAACTATGAACCCTTCCCGATGGCTACCTACGTAAGTCCCCCTATGACATCATCAACATGATCTATATACGCTTCTAGAAAAGATAGCTATCTCAGTAAATCCCCTATGACATCATCAAATTGTCTACTAGAAATTTGACATGACCATCATCAACTAGAATTATAGAACCTTCTTGATGGTTGCCTACATCCCCTATGACATCATCTACTCAATCAAGATCCTCCATTAGTGTATAACTATTTATTATGTCAAGTATTTCAATCTAGAGACATTCCTCGCTTGAAACGATAGCCGCCTCCGCATAATCACCCTATGACATCACTGTAATTACTGAAATGTGGTTTGATTTCAGCTTTGGAGTTTAATTATAACACCGATGCTGGTTATAGACAATGTCACAATGTCGGAGTACAGTTCGCTACGGAATGTGCTCGGGTAAGTTACGTATCCAGAACGATCCAACGATTTCAAATTTCATACTGGTTACCTTTCCGGCAGGACTCTAGTTGTTCTCGATCCTCGAATCACCCTGCCGGCAACTAGTTAACTCTAGTTCTGGCCATTGTTGACCTTTGGTTTTCCGGTTTTGGTTTTCCTTGGATCACCCTTCCGGCAACTAGTTAACTCTAGTTCTAGCCATTGGTTGCCTTGGTTTTCCGGCAGAACTTCTCTCCTGAGTTGTTCTCTGGCAACTAGTCAACTCTAGTTCCGGCCATTGGTTGACCATGGTTTTCTGGCAGGACTTCTAGTTGTTCTCGTTCGGCAACTAGTTAACTCTAGTTCAATCAGTTTAGCACTACTCTTTTTTGTCTTTTGCAAGTGTAAAATATTAAACGTGTTCTTCACCGCGTTCCAGATTTTCCAGATGTATCGGTCGTCCAAAGATCTATTGTTGGGTAAAGTTTTAGCGGCGTGCGGATATTTTCTCGGTGAGAAGTGTTTGTTGGTCGCGCGTAAGATTCTGGAAGCGTGTGAGAGCGGCCGGTCGCTGGTTGACGTTCTGGTGATGCTCGGTGAAAAGAATCAATACCACTCAGATATAGGTACTACACGCCTTATACCCTAAATGTCTCCTTGGGTTGATATTGGTTCGACGTTTCAACTATATCCTAAAAAGGGTGGGCACTGACCTGGCAAACTCAGGGATTCAGAAAAATCTAGAAAAAATCAGGGACAATTCGGGGAATTTGATGAATTTTACCAAAAACCTGGGAAACTCAGGAAATTTTGATAATGCCATTGACGTGTTTCTTTATCAGTCCCTAATTCTATGAAAAATGAATGAATTGTAACATTTTAAACCTAGAAATTTCTCCGAATCACTCAGGGAATTTTGTGAAATCATATGGAAATATCAGGGAAAACTTTAGGGATTTGTAGATGGCCGGAAAGTGGCCAATCCCTGTAATAGCCATCTTCAGGAGTGCTGTATTCCTGAAGATGACTATTAGGATGAAGTTGAAACATTGAACAAACTACACTAGCTCAAGGAAAAATTTCTGACTACTACTTGTATTCTTGTTGTGGAATTATCTATTTTTCTTGGGCTATTTCAGAAGTGCCAAAGAAATACTTTGACGAAGCATTGGAGCTATCACTTAGTCATTTTGGAAGGTTTGTTTCAGTAAATGTTCTTACGAATTCAATAAATTCTATAATTATTAATTTCTGCTTGTGATGTTCCGATTGCTGTTATGTTGTTAATTCGTCTGCTGTCTCTACAGGAACCACACACAGACGGCTCGTTGTTATCAGCTATACGCGCAGTTCCACTGGAATCTACACGTGATCAAACCATCGGGTGGCGATAAGGCGACCAACTTACGCAAAGCTTTAGAACTTTACGAGAATGAATTCGAGATTCAGAAAGCGATCGTCGGCCGGGAACATCCGGCTTATAAACGAGCTGAACAGAACGTGAACAGTCTCAAAAACGAGAACAGCGCCTTAAAAAAGAGACAGTTCCAGTGTCTGGCATTTTAGGGGTTCCACAGAACGACATCAATTTCTATCAAGTCATGATAACACAAGATTAAACTTATGAGGCTTTGGCATGGCTTTGAGGCAAAAAATTACGATGACGATTCAGTAAAATTATGACTTCAACGATTCAGGAAAATTATGATGAGTTACTGGAATGGACCTTTTGATTCCGGATAACTTTTGAGAATAGTAATAGAAAGTGTTACGCTGCATGACCCAGTTTCTCGGTGGTCGGTGAGAAGGAGTTGAAATTAGTTCATTCTCTGCACGTTTTAAGTTAAATTGAGTGAAATTTAAGAGTGGAACTGTTGAACTTGATCCTGTATCACAGTTTAGAATGTCTTAGTTATTGATAATAATTCATCATCAGACAGCTGAATTTAATGATGATATTTGCAGTAGAATGTCTATATATTTTATACTTTCTTAGTTATTGATAATAATTCATCATCAGACAGCTGAATTTAATGATGATATTTGCACTAGACTCGGCATTTGCCTCTGATCTCGTGCGGGGCGGATCAGTCCACTGTATCATATACAAATTAGAGAAATTATTTATATATATTGTTGATTCTAACCTAGTCCGTCCGTGTGGAATATTGATTTTTTACCTCGATATATTTATACATAACACGCTATTTATAGTTAATTTCTACTGAGTCGAAATGTGATTCTTCTACAAAAATTCTGTGAGAATATTTTTTCATGTACATGTAATTCTTTTCAGTTGTTTTATACTGTTTTGATATGCGAATAAAATTCTTAGCACTAAGAAATCTACTTAATATTTAAAAACTACGTAGTTTATTTTGACTAACTGGAATTTTCCCAATTGAAGCAGCGGTGGTTTAGTCATCTTGTGACAAATATTTCAAGGATATCGGAAAACTGTAAATCGATCGATTTGAATTTGATGCCGTGATGAATTCATAAATTAGACCCAATCAAATTTGATTATACCGCACTGTACCTTAAAAACCGACCGGAGCCGACTGACTGGAGCCGACCGCAACAGACTGAAAAAACCAGGCGGCGCTAAATTCGAGAGTCAAGAATCAAGTAATTTACTTTATATGGCCTTAAAGTTCCACGATAGGTTCGGCTGGCGCTACTGGCGCGTATTCAAGGTAAATCCATTCAACAATAGAGACACAATTGCGGTTTTTCAGAGTTGTTGATATCATTCTGACACGCGCTATTGAATACGTCACCGGCTTATCACGGTGTACACGAGCATATAGACCATTCACCTCTGCACACTCACACTGTGAACATGCTACCGTGGATTCTCCTCCTGGCGATTTTCGCTGCGCTCCTGCTCCTGTTCCTGCTTCCTGAGGAACGACGTCTTTATGTTTTATGTGTTACTGTTCGTCTCTGTGCTGTCCTGTACTGTTCTGTGTTTATTAATCCGTTCTATTTTTCAGCATTTAATCCGTTTTATTTTTCAGGGCCGATTTCTCTGTCGAATTTCAACGTTTGCTGGAACAAAACTAATGTCCGAAAGCGTCAGCTCTCCTTCACCGGCCATGTGTCGAGGATGTCAGACAAAGAGTCGGTCAGGAAATTCTGCCCTCTACACGCCCTCATACGGAACACGAAAACTAGGATGACGAGGCCTCACTGCCCCCACCTATCTACAAAGTGTGCTGAGTGATGTCAATGACGGGCATATCTGTGGGATTGCGCGGGATACAAATGGAATGGTTATACTGGATTGTCACGCTACTAGCATTCATTGTGTCCTTGTGACCGCCCGGATGAGGGATGATTCTACTGTCACGCTCTTTGTTTCTGGTATTCTGAGTCGACTGAGGGATGATTCTACTGTCACGCTCTTTGATTTCTAGTTTCAGTGCTAGTTTTCATTGTGTCCTTGTGATAACCCCGGTCAGTGGATGAAGTCTCTCGTCGGCTTGTGAGTGCTAGTTTCATTGTGTCCTTGTGACAACCTCGGTCAGTGGATGAAGTCTCTTGTCACGCTTTTGGGTGCTAGTTGAGATCCTGAATCTCAACCCGGTCAAGCTGGTTGTACTGCGCTATTTGTGTTTCGTGCAATTTTACAGGTGTGTCAGTTACTGACGTCGCCCAGTACATCCTGCAGTTAGATGGGGAATGTGAGGCTTTGTCAATCTGGTTTTCGTGTTCTGTGTGAGGGCGTGTAGAGGGCAGTATATTCCTGGCTGGCTCATTGTCTGGTGTTCTCGGCATGTGACCGGCGACGGAGAGCTGAAAAGCTTTCGAACATTAGTTTTGTTCCGTACCAGGTTTTCATCGCTCTTCTCTTTTTTTTTCATTTCAGGACTCCCAAGATGAAGAAGATGCTGAAGGCGACTACAGAAGATGGCGAAAAAAGAACACTGAATTCAGCAATATTGAAAGTTAAGTTGATCCATGTGTAAATTACAATGTATGATACAGAAAGGATTGTGTAACTACAGAATATCGTTCTTTTACTCATTTCAGGTTAATCCGGAAAGGCCCATCTTAAATCTACCCACTAGAAGTGCCCACAAAAGACTCCACGTTGAATGAACCAAACACCAAAAGACCTGAGCAACCAAACCTGGCAGTCTCATCCTGCATGGCAACAGGAATGCATACATACATAAAGCTAAGTTGATTTTTCATATCTGGGGTAGAAGGCATAGGCACTGGTGAGGATACAGACGCTGGTCAAACTCACCATCTCCGCACTACTTTATTGAAGCTCTATGGCCGGTATGTTGTTAAAAGTAAATTGAAATATAGCTATGGCAATGATTGCTTGAGTATTTACAATATTAGATGAAATGATTGAGTGAGGTCCCTTGAACATTCTTTGGTCTGATAATTAAAGGTAGATTGGTCAGTTATTGATTAAAAGATTTTTTAAGTATGTACAATTAAGGTAAATTCAATATCTTATGTGAAATTTTCCGAATGTACCGTAGATATTTCAGGATATATAGATAGGACAATTTACTAATTAACCAATCACTTAGATATTAGCAATCATTCAATATCTTATAATGTTTGACGAGAATTTCTTCAGGTGTAGATATTTTAGGGCCCCTATATACATTTAGGCTGGCTTTACTAGTAAAGATATATATCAATTAAACTTAATCGTCGGTTAATAGATTTTTTTACAAATAATATATTGATACATATGTCATTTATAAACATTCAGTCACTTTACAGTATATATTATATGCTGCTTTACCCATTGCATTAATGAATTCCTGGGGGAAAGATGTATGAAATATTGTCTAGGGCTCTATCGAGATCTGGTGTGATATATATGGGGAAAACTATGGACTGCGGGTCTTTTAGAAACTGTGATTAGGTCTCAGCACTTTGATAAATCTAGAATAAAGAAAGCTTTAATTAATCCAAATCATTCCCCAGAGCCATACTCTGTGCCTTGTTTTGGGCTATGATTATTGTTTAACTGACAATCATCATATATATATAGCTAGGAAAAATTGCTCATTAACCAATGGCTTAGATATCCACAATTAAGATGAATTTAATATTTCATGTAAGATCAAAAACTATTTATATGCTATGTATGAAATAATTTATATGTGATACAGGTTCATTATAAATATCATTAAACTGGCAATTGAGATATAGCTGATATATGTATATTTGAGCATATCTATATAATAAGTGAATCAGTCTCTTTGACTGATCAGTATTTATATTTCCAACTGCCGTACTTACGGCGACTGGTCATGCTCTTCAATATTGCCAAAAATTTACCAAAACCTTACTGATTCAAATGATATCTAAAAGCCATAGGCCTACTGTGTGTCAAGTGACGCATAATAGATATATTTTATTAACTGACAATTAGAATATAGCTAAGATGAATTACTCATTAACGTATTACTTAGATATCTACAATTAAGGTTAATTCAATTGTTATGTGAAATTATTTTTAATTCAAGTCCATTGACATTTAAAATGTAGCTGATACATGTGTATCTGAGCAAATTAATTATTTATCTGTATCTAAAGTGAACCTATTGTGTCGTCATACAGCTGTATTAGTTTTGATACATATTGCCAAATTCATTTAACGCAGATTTACTTCCGATTGAAGGGAGATAAAACAAATTTGTACGTGCAAAAATACATTCCTGAATTTGGAAGGGAGAATATTTCAATTTCACTGTGTATGTCAGATTGAGAGCCTTAATCTGACAGGATATCCTAAACTTAGGTCTTATTCCTCTTGCTAATAGCTCTCTTTTACTAACCCCTCTCCTTCAAACTATATTCCAGCATCATGTCTTGCACCGCACCAGGGAGGTCCGGTCATAACAAGGTCTTTCGATCCTTATACACAGTGTACTGTAAAAGATATAAAAGAACTAAAGATTACATAGCAATTCGGCTATAAGGCAATTTCTAATTTACGACTAAAAATGTGCTTTTATCTTAATTTCTGATGAATTCACCACATCTGAAATTCTACTCGTGTAGATTTTCAGGCTCCATATAAATATAAATATTGTTAACTGATAATTAAGATGTAGCTAGTATGATGACTCATTAACGGATCGCTTAGATATCTAGAAAATTAGTTAAAATTAATTCAATATAATGAATATAAGTGAAAATTATTTAGAAAATAGCGCATTGGATGAGACGACTGTTTCGTGCAATGTTGTCTGTGTCTAACTGGGCCACATGTGTGAGGGATCTGTTGAATCAGTTAGGTTTTGGGGAATTCTGGGTTCGTTAAATTAGGTATCAAAAGCTCTGATGCAAAATTAGCAGTTGAAATAATGATGAATTCAAATTTATACCGGATTTGAAATTCTTCTCGTGTAGAAATTTCAAGCCCCAAATAAATTATTGTCCGAGACAATTTTGATTATAGCTAGGACATTAATTGATTTATTAGGTATCTACGATAAAGATTAACTCAGCATCTTCATATAAGGTAAAAGTGCTCAAATCCAAACCATATGGGTTGATAAGACAACTGTATAATTAACTATTGTTTTAGGCCTATACCCTATACAGGGTGTGTTTTAACTCTATCTCTTGTGCGTGGGATTTATTAAATCATTAAGGCTTTGCAGAATTCTGGATTTGTCAATGTGTGGGGATGATTCAAGGTTTCTTAAATCTGTAGAACCATGTTGCTTATAGGATCAGTGTGCTCAATGCTGGCAGCGCACTCACTCTAGTTAGTTATATTATCATAATTACAAGATCATTGTATATATTTTACGTGCAATATTTAGAATTACTGAAATGGATGAGAATACCATTCACTGGGCACAGATGTCACCATCTGTGGGTAGAAAACATATCTCTTAAAGGTTATTAATTGACGATGAAGTTAATTTGATAATATGAACATGGTTAAGCTGACAATCGAAATGTATATAGGGGGCCATATTACTAGCAAGTTTGCACTATATGATGGGCCTGGGTTTTAATAAAAGCCTAATGGCCACTGGGTGTTTAGCACCCATGGAAGAAAAACATCAAGAATTTCTGAAGATAGAAGAAGAGAAACTACAGTACAAAAAAAATCTGAACAGATTGATTATGCATTATTAAATTTGCTGTAACTCTGGTATTCCCCAAGATACCTAGAGATGCTTTACCCGAATTGTTGTTAAACTGTAATAATCAATATCAGATATCTAGAATGAATAAAGATTAATTAATTGAATCGTTTGATAATTGACTATTATCAAAATCTACTTTCCGGTCCACATTGCTGATCTTATATATATATATAGGCCTATATATATATATATATATATATATATATATATATATATATATATATATATATATATATATATTATGTATGAATTGACACGTGTTAATCATGATCAGTGATATTCGAAAGGTTTTTCTGCTCACAAGATTTTGCTCTTTTTTTCAGCTATACTATTAATCAACTAGTCATAAAATGTACAAAGTGATCTTCAACCTTGTAATGTAGATATTCCAAATCTCGATGTATTAAAATAGGCAGTCAACTTAATTGACCCCAATCAGACGCTTGCCGGTTCAGACTGGTTGGAAGATTAATTGAATGAACCGGAACCGGATTTTCCAATTATGCGCTTGGTTTTAAAGAAAACAAAATTTATGTAAAATCGACCCCCGATCACACAACTATATCTGTACTTTGATTTCCGATTTTGAATATAAAACTAGACAAAATTTTTCAACCTTGTAAACTTTCGGACTATTTACATGAAAAAAAGACCCATGAAATGTAAAAAACTTAGACAAAATTATTCAACCTTGTAAACTTTCGGACTATTTACATGAAAAAAGACCAAATATTGTAAAATATAGTTATTTCCAAAATCTCAATGTATTAAATTAGGCAGAAAAAAAGTTATATGAAAAAAATATGTAAAATTAGACAACCAACATAGGAGACCCTCGCCGATAATGAACCCGGCAATCATAAAAGGTAACTTAATATAGATAGAATTATTGCGATAAATTCTCATTGAAAAATTTGTCATTACAGGATAACTTCTTTTAATCATTGCAGCTAAATTTCAACTATATGAAAACCCAGCTTGAGATCAACTACACATCCAAAGTCGACCAACTGGAACAGCGCACAGCCAGCTAGAATCAAATCATCAACCAATCAAATTAGATGATCCACGCCGATAACGAACCCAGCAATCATAAAAGGTAACTTAATATAGATGGAATTATTGCGATAAATTCTCATTGAAAAAACTTGTCATTACAGGATAACTTCTTTTAATCATTGCAGCTAAATTTCAACTATATGGAAAACCCAGCTTGAGATCAACTACTCGTCCAAAATCGACCAACTGGATCAGCGCACAGCCAACTAGAATCAAATCATCAACCAACCAACTTAGATGATCCACGCCGATAACGAACCCAGCAATCATAAAAGGTAACTTAATATAGATGGAATTATTGCGATAAATTCTCATTGAAAAAACTTGTCATTACAGGATAACTTCTTTTAATCATTGCAGCTAAATTTCAACTATATGGAAAACCCAGCTTGAGATCAACTACTCGTCCAAAATCGACCAACTGGATCAGCGCACAGCCAACTAGAATCAAAATCATCAACCCAGCAATCATAAAAGGTAACTTAATATAGATGGAATTATTGCGATAAATTCTCATAGAAAAATTTGTCATTACAGGATAACTTCTTTTAATCATTGCAGCTAAATTTCAACTATATGAAAACCCAGCTTGAGATCAACTACTCATCCAAAATCGACCAACTGGAACAGCGCACAGCCAGCTAGAATCAAATCATCAACCAACCAACTTAGATGATCCACGCCGATAACCAACCCAGCAATCATAAAAGGTAACTTAATATAGATGGAATTATTGCAATAAATTCTCATAGAAAAATTTGTCATTACAGGATAACTTCTTTTAATCATTGCAGCTAAATTTCAACTATATGAAAACCCAGCTTGAGATCAACTACTCATCCAAAATCGACCAACTGGAACAGCGCACAGCCAGCTAGAATCAAATCATCAACCAACCAACTTAGATGATCCACGCCGATAACGAACCCAGCAATCATAAAAGGTAACTTAATATAGATGGAATTATTGCAATAAATTCTCATTGAAAAAACTTGTCATTACAGGATAACTTCTTTTAATCATTGCAGCTAAATTTCAACTATATGGAAAACCCAGCTTGAGATCAACTACTCGTCCAAAATCGACCAACTGGATCAGCGCACAGCCAACTAGAATCAAAATCATCAACCCAGCAATCATAAAAGGTAACTTAATATAGATGGAATTATTGCGATTAATTCTAAAAGAAATTGATTTACGGTACATGGAATTTATTATTATTAATGGTATATGAAGAATTGTGTATATTGTAAGATATTGTATAATTACAGGATATCTTCTTTTATTCATTTCAGCTTAATGACATCTATAAGAAAATGCTCAGCCTAAGATGTACTGGTGAAAAATGTACTGATTAGAATAGCCAACAGAAGATTCCATCTTGAATTGAAATCATCAACTCCCACAGAAGAACCATCTTGAACTCGACTGCATAGGCCTAGTAGAAGTCCAGAGGAGAAATTTAGCCAGCAGCGGTTTATCGCCCAATGACAGATTTCTTCTACAATAGGTGGAGAAGAGACAATGCGTGTCTTACCGGTATATATGAACAATTATTCAGGAGCAGCAGGGACAATGTAAATATATTGTGAACAGTTATTCAGGAGCAGCACAGACAATGCGTATCTATAAACACTTGTTCAGGAGCAGCACAGACAATGCGTATCTTATAAACACTTGTTCAGGAGCAGCACAGACAATGTGTATCTTATAAACACTTATTCAGGAGCAGCACAGACAATGCGTATCTTATAAACACTTATTCAGGAGCAGCACAGACAATGCGTATCTATAAACACTTGTTCAGGAGCAGCACAGACAATGCGTATCTATAAACGCTCGTTCAGGAGCAGCACAGACAATGCATATCTTGTAAACACTTGTTCAGGAGCAGCACAGACAATTCGTATCTTATAAACACTTATTCAGGAGCAGCACAGACAATGCGTACCTTATAAACACTTGTTCAGGAGCAGCACAGACAATGCGTATCTTATAAACACTTATTCAGGAGCAGCACAGACAATGCGTATCTTATAAACACTTGTTCAGGAGCAGCACAGACAACGCGTATCTTATAAACACTTATTCAGGAGCAGCACAGACAATGCGTATCTATAAACACTTGTTGCGTATCTATAAACACTTGTTCAGGAGCAGCACAGACAATGCGTATCTATAAACACTTGTTCAGGAGCAGCACAGACAATGCGTATCTTATAAACACTTATTCAGGAGCAGCAGAGACAATGCGTATCTTGTAAACACTTGTTCAGGAGCAGCACAGACAATGCGTATCTTATAAACACTTATTCAGGAGCAGCACAGACAATGCGTATCTTATAAACACTTATTCAGGAGCAGCACAGACAATAGCATATGTAAAGTATTGATTTATTTTGTGTATTACCTTTTTACAAACTAGTCTGATTGGTAACAAGGGTTTAAAAAAATCACTGTCTATTTGAAGGAGCGGAATAAACTGAAGAAATAGTTTTGATGTTGATAATTGAAAATTGAAGTTAGATAATTAGGCCTCTGGGTCTGAGAAGGAACTATTCATATTTGAATAATTTGAATTCGGTTTGTAAACAGAGGAGTCATGTCCTTTAAGTTCCTTCTTGGAGTCTCATGAAATTTACGCTCCATTAATTGATGGTATTGATCGCGTTCAGCGTCTGGGTTCGACTCGTAAGTCGGTTGAAATACTCATAAACTGAGATCTGAAATCAACAGGATAGTTCAGATAATCTTCATCCTTAGTTAAACATAGTTGAGATTGATTTGTAATAATGACATAGTTCATTGGTCTTTATTCCATTAATCTTAGAAATAGTGATTCATTTTATATTTCCTGAGAGTGAAAATAATTTAATGATTTGCATAGCCTAAATGTTGAAAAGGGAGAGCGTAGTCAGTTAAACAGTTGCAACTTTTAAACGCAATAAAGGAAGTTGGTACGTTATTAGTTTAGACTCCTAAACTCGCCCAGCAAGTTAATGGGTTTTGAATAAAGATGTTTTGAAAAGGATTCCTTGGCCAAAAAGTGAAGGGCCGCCCTTCAGTACAAACTGGCTTCGCCCCTCGAATATCATCACGTATATAGTTAAGGAAACCATATAATATTAGGCAGTGTTCTGTGTACAAATAATAAGTTAATATACCAAAGTGTCGATGTATTTTTGATGCCATAATTTTAAGGCCCATTAAAGCGATTTGACTAATGAGTAGAATATCTCGATTTTCACAGGAGTTTTAGCATTGTGCTTCCATGTAGGTGATCATAGCTAGGTATATGAAACTTATATCGTAGTACATTGTATCCACAGAGGTATGAGAGGTAATACTAGGAATAATGTAATATAAAGGAATAAATAATAATGGCCAGCAATGATTTTGATTGTTTTAATTTTGTTTATAGCTGTTTTAACTTCTTTCATCGTTATCCATATCATAAGGTTGAGTGGCTTTCAATGATCACTTAACTTCAAATCGGGGTGTTTAATTAGGAAGCGATTATTTAGGTGCAGCAGTGAATTTGTAGCACTTTTTTAAGTGAGGCCATAATTTTACCGCTAAAAAATTTCTGATGATGTAAATAGTAATAGATAGTACAAAATACATAGAACATAATCAAAAAAATAAATAAAAACTACATAACAAAATAAATAATATAAAAAAAACAAATGAAATTATAAAGTCATGAAAAATAAACAAAACCAACAAACAATTAGTTGATATAGGCCTTCATCATCAGGAATTTTTTCTAATCAACTCAATCTAATTATTAAAGGTTCTTCTTTCATAGAACAACCTTCTCCGTGTTTCCCAACCTCTTGAGATCTTTTCTGTTGTTGTTTTAAGCGTTCTATCGGCTCAGTGATAAAAAAAACAAATAACCATAAACCTTAACTAAACCAAACACACTAAAAAATATCTGTTTCGATAGAATGCTTCAAATAACTGATGAAAGATCACGGCGTCCTTTTACCTATATATCACACCCTATCACTGCTGTAACTGTTAATTGTTTTAGGGATAATATCTGGGAGATACATTTTACTCTTTTTTAGAAAGAATGTTTAACAGCTATAAACGTGATTAGTTATCGATGGTAAAATTATTGTCATGTTTTCCCTGAAATAACGTTGTATTAAATGAGCGAACTGATAATGTTTGTAAATCTTTAGTTAAGACAAGGTGCAGCGAAAATTCTAGTTTTCTAGTAAAAATGATGTTAATGAAAATGAAATTTAGAACTTTAAGTTAATTCTAAGCTTTCTAGGATTTGTCTCCAGTTTGAATGCTTTTATGTTACACTTTTTTTAAAATACAGTTCATTTGTTAACTAGGAACTTACATGATAATTCCTCGAGTACATACTCGTCATTTCGCAATGTATTATTTTTGTCATGAGAATAAAATGACACATACATTTCATTATTCATGGTGAAACTTATCAATTGTTTAGTTAAGTTTATAGCAACTATCAAACTGAGGTCCTATCAAATAAAGTGTAGCAGTTCTTTTTATAAATGAGGATTTATGAACAGTGTTGATTAGTAAATTGTCATGTTTTGATTGTCGGTTATACAATGTCTATATAAAGTTTATTTATTTTTCATAACTCATACATACAATGTTGGACAGGTGTTAGGTGCACTATATGGTTATGGAGGATCCAGTGCTAGCCAGCTGGCTGTGCTTAGAATTAAGGCACTAGATCATGTGCATGGTGCGTATATGGGCCTGATTCAAATCTGCACAAGAAGAATTTCAGGGTCCGATCTAAGGAATGAAAGCCACTTGCCCGGGGGGCAAGCATATCTGATATTTCGCTCGCCCCCTCCAAAAGCTACTTGCCCTACACATGCAGTTTGATTGGTCGCACTATCATCCATTGTATCGAGTGGGAAAAAAGCTTTGTGACATAAAATTGCACTAGCCCGGCGGACAAGTAATAATGATAACCTACTCGCCCTGATGAGAATATACTTGTCCCGGGCTTAGATCGGACCCTGCATTTCAAGTATCGAAAAAGTTGTAGATAATTGTAGATATCTCAGCAATCAGTTGTTTGTAATTTACTTAGCTATATTCAAATGGATAGTTGAACAATATCTATATGATGATACTCCATATATCTTGATTAAAAAATACTTTGAGAACGTGACAATGTGTAGAAAATAATGTTGATAATGTTTGAAAATCGTGGGCAAAGTTGGAGAAACTCTAATTATCTTGTTAAATAATGTTAATGAAAATAAAGATTGATTAGCTAATCTCAAGCTTTCCACAGTGAATCTGTAGTTTTAATGCTTGAATACAGTTCTGAGTTTACTCATTTGTAGAAATTACATGATACGCAATTTCGGTTTTCCTGTAAAAACAATGTTAATGAAATGAAATTAGAGATTGATTATTTGAGAGAGTGAATTTGTTTTATGTCCAGTTTAATGTTTACATTTTGGAGATATGTTATGCAGTTTTATGTATAAACAGAATATCCTAAATCTCACATTGTCATTTGAATAGTTGATATGGTAAAATGCTTCATATTTCATGAAATAGCCAAGTGTCACTTATGCCCGGTGAGTGACTTCATGAATTGTCAAATTAATAGTCTTAGACATTCAGACTAGTCCCAATTGTCAGTGTTTAATGGATCAAAGTTTACAATTCTTTGTTTAATTTTGTTATTTTCCTATTGATTCAAATTGTGTGAATCAGTTGCAGTGGAAATGTTTTTGGTAAATAAAACCTTGAAATACCTTGCATGATGTAGCATATGTGATATTAAAAGCTAGTAATTTTATATATTTTGGATAATCTAAGTCATTATAAGGCTAAAAATGATATCTTGTTTTTCCTGATCGGCCAGGTCATTTCATAGATCAGTGAAATTTGTAATCAGTTCACATTTCCATCCGCCGGGTCTGTTATGGTTAGCTTGATCATGAAAAAGTATTGTGAGGCCTAATGGGTCAACTTTAAGGAGTAAAAATGTTAATCAGATTGATTACTTAAAATCTTACGCTTTCCAGAGTATTTGGCCATGTTTATCTCTGGTTTTAGTGCGGGGAGCCATGGACATTTCTGTTCTAGAATTTATGGTTGGATCTAACGAGCAATTATCTATTAGATAATTGCTCGTAGGTTGTACCATGGACATATAAACTATAGATTATTGTTTATACGTCCTTGATTGGATTGTTTTTTGAAATCAGTCCACGTGTTTGAGGAACTTACACCATAATTCCTCGAGCATAAACCTGGCATTTTGTATAATTGTTGTATGAGAGTAAATATAATTGTTTGAGAGTCTCTATTGTTTAGTTGATAAGCTACTCTGAACTTTGTAAGTTCACGGGTCTGTGGTTTTCATTGCAATCTTGCAATCCATCCCTTTTTTCAACCCTATAATCCCACTAACATGGTGCGGAGACGTTGTTTGTACACGTAATATCATAATAAAGACCTCAGCCTGTGTTTTATAGGATGTCAGTTGTTCTGGTTGGTTTTTAGGTAGTTTTTTATTAGTGTCCTATTTTTAATATGGAGAGGAGATTGGACTTGTAGAGGCGGTCCTGCTGTAGAATTACAGAATCCGCAGCGAGACCGGGCCCGCCGTCCGACTGTGCGCCAGATTTTTACCGTCATGTGCTGCCGCTATGATTTACATCGACGGTGAACGTGTGAACTAACCCTCCAGTGGGATATTCTTACCGCGGCACGCGAGTAATTAATTCAATTCAATTCTAATTTATTTCACGGAAAAGCGTCACATTATTACAAGTTAAACAATTCAAAAAATGAGAATAATATCTAAATTTACAAAATTGTCGCGTGCTTTTCTACGTGGGCCTTGCAAAGCCCTGTAGGCCGCTAGCGCAGGCGCCCAATGAGTTAGTTCGCGTATTCGCCGCCTACGATATGCATAGTGGCAGCACCTGACGGTGGTAATTTCGGTTCGGCCGCTAGTTGGTAGCGATTTGTATTTAGTGAATGGAAATTCCACATTCAGGTTATTACAGTCTAAACTATCTTTACAACAGTACGGGAACTCCTGTCAGGTTAACTGTCAGCTAGAGAGAGAGAGAACTCAACGAGGACTTACGCATTGAGACTTCTTCAGTTGTATTTAACTGAGTGGAATATATTTAATTGACTGACGTTTTGTCTTGAACAAATTCAAATTCACTTTCAGCATCTCTGAGGGAATTTTGATATTTCTAACTTCTGATCCTGTGTATGCGACGAAAATGAACGGAATTTCATTCGCTCAGATGTTGACCCGCGTTGACCGGTGCATTCGTAAAGAGCCGCTCGCGAATAACTACACGATCGAGAAGGAAATCGGACGGTAAGTAAAGTTCTGCTTATCATCACTTCTTCTTATCATGAAAATCCAGTTCAAAATATACGTTTGCAGCTTAACTTTCGTGGGTCAAGTTTAGTGTATGTGATTTTTTTAATGTTTCTCTGAATTTGTTCAGGCCACAGGCTCTCGTCACGATAGCTGGGGTCCAAAATCAAGGATTCAAGTATCCGGCCTAGGCACCACCTATAAAAAAAGAAAAAAGAAAATTTTTTTTTTTATGTGGTACCTAGGATACTTGGTAAAATCCTTGAATTTGGACCCCCAGCTATCATGACGAGCCCCTGTGGTTCAGGCCCGGGCTATATTCACTGACTGACATCGATCCAGCTCCATCATCATGACGAAATGCTTTTACGACAGGCTAGACCTAAGGCCTAGTCAGAACCTGTCATCTGTGGTTAAGTCGATATTTTCACAAACCACCTAGGGCCTAATCTGATAAGGTATAAGCCCATCCGATTATAAAAGCTTCAGTGCATACCACCAACAATTTGGTAAAGAACTAGATAAGAGACTAAGCTAATATTGGTCCAGTTCTGTAGTTTATATACCTATTTAAGATAAAGTCGCATGAGCTAAGCTCTCTTTGGTCCATTTCCGCACTTCAGATTTCGGACTTCAGATAAAACCGGGCTAAAAGGAATCGTGATTAGAGACTTAACTTAAAAGGCTAAGTTTATTTGCTCTCGAACAAAAACCGATTTGTCGCATTTTCTTGCTATTAAACATCGTTATGGCCTAGCCTCGGGTCAAATATTTATTCCTCGGCGAAAACTTTATTCGTTTGTTTGACAGGAACTCTTACGGTTATTGTGATTTGGTAAATGTCAAACTCACAGACGTCGTTAGCACGTTTCCAACGAGAAATAACAAAGAATACAATACATTAAAGAAAAAGCAATTTCTCGAAAAGGGATATTTTTGTTTCGTATGTCGAAACGGAAGTTATTTTTAGCCAGACGAAAAATCGCGAAATCGTCTCGATTTGGAAGCGAATGCGGTCATTCTCGATTTGACCGGAGACTTGTTTAAATAACGAACACAATACCGTCTCCGAGCAGAGATTTTTTATTCTCATAACTGGGACGATGTCTTCGCCATTTTTGCGATTATTATTCAAAAAGGCGAACGAAAAGGTTTTGAATAAGTTGAGAGAACGAGAAAGATACTCGGGGAAAAATCTCCCGAGAGTTTTTTTTATTCAACGCATAGGATCGCTGAAAATAGATATTGGCTGGCACCTGATTAAATACGTGCTGCGAGGTTCCCGGTTTAGAAAACAACGCATTTTTAAATCAAGTCCGAGACGCCATCTATGTTTTGAAGTCTTCGAAACAATGTTCCTTCGGTTTATAGGCTAGGAAGGAAAGTGGAGCAAGTGAGTTTTTTTTTCGAAATAGAAAAAAAAGCTAACATTGCTAGGTATGAAAAAACCGGCAGCGCTGAGGTTTCAAATAAAACGAGTGGCGATGTAACTAAGATCGATTCTCAAATTGTTAGCTTCTCTAAGAACTCGGTGCAACGTAAAACCAACCGTTACTGGGTTATGTATAAAAAGATGTTTAAAAAACGAAAGTAGCTCAGTAGCTCGACTCTCTCGCTCGGAAATTTGTTGTTTTTTTTTCTTCGTAAAGATCGCCGATCTCGAACTGGCTGGCTTCTCGAGTTGTTTTATGAATTACCGAATTAACATCAGTAAAAACTTCAGACTAGATCCGATGAGAATGAGTTGAAGTTTAGGTTAGGTTAGTGTTACCTGTTCTCTCTCTCTCCGCGCGCTCGATGGTATTTGACTTAAGCTGAAAGCTGACATTTTTTCTCGCATAAGAGCTACACCTGCTTTTACACGATGATAACTTACAACATTCCTCTCCCCTCCCCCTCTCCCTCTCACCCCCTTCTATTATTGCTTATTAGTGCAGGTAAACCATCGTTATTAGCGCGGAGGGCATTGAATCGAAATTGTTTTCTATCTCCACAAAAAGCGATCCCCCCATCCCGGAAATTCCAATCAGCCGCGAGCAATTCAGGGATAAAGCTTCGTTCTCCCTAACCCTACCTCCCCCCGCCCCCCGCGGAGTCTGTCTAGTCAATTAATCTATGCAACTAAACAAGCATTTACCGAGATGACATTTACTGCGAAAATCAAGTCTTTCATCCCTGGTGCGGCGGAAGTCTGGGTTTCAGAGGTTTTTAATGGGCGGAAGGAAAAAGAATCGAAATAACAAAATCAGAGCGTTTCGTATGTGTTCTGAGAAGGTTAAAAATAGGGCCTTTCTTTGTCTGGAGGTTATACAGGATGTCCAATGCTTGCATACCTAGAGCGGTGATTCGAAAAAATAAAACCCATCTTTTTATCTCTTTGTTAGTAGAAACTTAGCATTACGAGATGCTTTTTTTTTCTATTTTTCGGGGGAGGATTGAAAGCAAAATTTGTTCAGATATTTTGGTGCCCTTTACTTTGAAATTGACTTGGCTAAAGCGCAGAAAACCCGATGGTTATATTGGATTAATTGAGTATTCATTGCTATTCTGTTAGGGGAGTGTTATCATGTAGTCATTGTTTTGTAATTAGTCCGGAGTCTAGTTTATTGCGGTAAACCACAAAACCACAAATCTCCAATCCTTCCTAACCCTCCCCTGCTGAGGAGCGTGATAGAGCCACTCACTCTAATCTCATCATACGGGAGAAACAGCGTTTCGTGAAGATGTAAGTTTTTATTGGCTGAATCAACCGACGTGCTGTTTTACCAGTGTTACCTCTCCGCGCGATGACACGCCGATGTCAATCATGGCTAGTGACGGGTTATTAGCTGAGCCTGTCAATCAGACTGACTGTAGGCGAGAGAGCACCACTCAACGCGCTGGAGAGTCTTGCTGAAATGTTGTATGTTTAAACTGAATACTGATATTTGCCCTTCAAAAAGTCGGGGAGGGGGTAGAGAAGGATAAGGAGAGTGGAAAGATGCGGGGGGGAGTTTAGAGGAGAGAGGTACAATAGAGAGAGCAGTTGAAAGAGAGAGGAGGAAGGCAAGAAGAGATAGGTGTCGGGAGAGAAGCAAGAGATGAAGGTGAGGGGACAAGCATAGAGAAAGAGGTGGCACAGAGGGAAGAGGCAAAGGTGGATCGAAAGTTAGGGGGCAGGGGTAGTGCACCCCCTGCCCAGAATGTCGAATTGCCCTGTCGAAATTTGACGGGAAAATGACAAATGTTAAACTGATACCTAAAAAAATCTAAATTCATAAGCTTGTTGTCTCCGTATTTCCAAAAATGTTTCCAACGAGCATTCATCCGAGGTGCCCACGACATGCCCTCCTATTTTGGGGGGTCGACCCTCCCTGAATCAGACCCTAGATCCACCGCTGAGAGAGAAGAGAAAGTTATAGAGGTAAATAGAACACTCCACTCAAATAAATCAACAGGTTGTTGTTATATCGACAGTCGAACAACTGTTTCTTAACTTGCACCGTTCACTCTCAGCGTTCTTATTATTCAGAGGGTTATGTTGTTATCGCGAGTTCCTCTCTGAGGCTTCACTCAATTCGTTCTGATTCTTCACTCTGTCATGTTTAAAGTATCGAAAACCGTCGGATACAAATTGGCCACTTCAAGTCTGGGCACTCGTAGATACGGATGACAGGTCGGCGGAGGTTGCGCGCGTTATCTATCATCGGAAATAGAAAAATTCACGATCGTTCGAAAAATGCTTTTCGAAATTCGGGAAAAAAATGCGCGGCGACGCCCGCGTCTCGCGATTGGGTAAATCTGTTCTGTTGTATCGTTACAGTTTGCGCCGCTGTATCAGAATGTTATCCGGCAGAATCTCGCTGACTGTACGTCTCGAGAGGTCTACGGAGGTTATCTGTAATCTCAAGCGTCGGAATTCTAACTGCGAAACGCGGAAGGTTTTCCCAAGCATTTCAAAGTTCGCGGGCAGGCGGGGGAGAGGGACAATTTTTGAATCATGTTTTGCAATGTTTGACTTCATTTCGGACGCCTAAATCGGGAAAAAGCAGTCGTATTTCGAAGCTATAGTGACCTGTCGATCTACTCTATATTTCTACCCGTAGATCTGCCACCCGAGATCTACTCTACTAGAGCCGTTGTTGTGGCTTTGGTTGTTATGAGTAATTAATGTAGTTAATGCTAAACTATTATTAAGGGGTCATTTTTTTGGCTAGGGTTCAAAATGTAGCTCTTTGTCCTGGATATTTTGATTAATTGTAGTATTTGACGTTCATATGTATAGTAATCACTCAAATATGGATTCGCGTCAATGCCAGGCTAGAGTTTATGAAATTAGCGTACTAGACTTTATTTTGGCCGTTAAAAACGCTCATGGCTACCGCGTAAATCCCCCTAATCATCAAAATTCTGGTCCGTATAGCCTACACTTGGTATCCTCATGGCAGGGTAAAAATTGAAGTTCTGTTCATACTGGTCAGGCAGGTAGACACTGGCTCCGCGCGACCCTGGATGTTGAAATATTTCGAAATGTTGTTGTGGCTTGTATATATACAAGTTTGTAATGTAGTAATTAAGGATAACATGTTTGTGGAATTTGCTCTGAACTGGTGGAATGTAGTTGTTATTAGTACTAGGTAGAGAGAGGGAGGGAGGGAGGGAGTGAGGAGTGGTCTCTTTAGTAGGATCTCAATACTTGATATTTATGTAATATATCTTAGGAAGAGAGTTCAAGTATCCGAATAGCCATAGAAGCGATTACATTAAAAACCTCATTTTCTAATGAGTAAATACAGTTTATTGACACGAACGTTTTCGGGATCATATCCCCCTGATCAGGTGAAATAGAAGTAAATCAAATGATTAAACTACAGGTTTATATACAACATAAGTATTTCAGTATATGTAATATCTCTGAGGAGTTATCTGTGTAATCAGCTGTAACTGGAATCAGTACAGATCACAGATTGTTTTAATTCAGATTCTCCCCCCCCCCCCCCCCGCCCCCAGAAGGTTCTCTAATCTCTGTCTGTCTGTCCATCTGTACGTAATTAAACTCTCAGACCTGGTTTACACGTGTGTGTGTGTCTAGAAATCGGTGAGTAAACTCTCATTCACAAATCTGCAGCAGAATCTCGCTGCCTGCTCGAGATCGGTTGCGTGTGATTCATTCACCTTCTAACGGCGTAAACTACGCTTAAAAAAACGACTCAACCGGATTGTGCATGTCTGAGTTGAGTTTGAGAAAAAAATACCGGTTACATCATCATAAGTGAACGCTATATAAAGGATCCTTGACTCCTGTTATTTTAAAAGATGATCTTTAAAGAGACCAGTGCTGAGTAATAGAAGCCTGAATTTTTGGTTCGAAATCACCGTTTTTAAATGATTCAAACAAGCTCCAGTTTTCAAGGTAAAAAGCGTTTTGCCCGCGGGCAATTCATTCATTTAAGATATTGCCTCATTTTTAATCGGGTCAGGGTGCAAATGGCTCCCTTTTTTGAAATGAGATGAATAACGATATCCTTTTCAATCACATCTATTACGCAGTCCGTTCGAGACTTCGTACGTCCGATCTATAGCCCCGCGATTCAGCTGTATAGTCTGGTCTGTTCTGTTGGACCTGTAGCTGTTTAAATATCGTGGGCGTGAGTTGAAAAATTTGCAACGTCGGTAAAACTGTCGACGTTTGATCATCGTTTGAAATATATTTCATATTCTGAATTATTGATTGTTATGTACGGGTTGTTGTTGCTGATGTTTGGGTTCGTTTCAGATTTCATTCGTCATCTCCCTGTGTGTTTGTTAGTGTAGATGTTTTGCGTGTGGGTGAGGATGAGACGATGTCTGCGTCTCCTCGGTGTAAATCGATGGATGGTTTGTTACGAGACACACGCCGTCGTCGTATTTCTGTCTCCCGGTGAGGAGAGAGTAGATTTAATCGAGTCGTCTGTCGTGCGACACCGTTTGAGATTTTTTCCCTTAAAATGTCGGTGAAGGCAGAGGCGGGGAGTGGAGGGGGAGGCAGGGAGGGGGAGGCAGGGATGGTTGGATTTCTTTGTTGTAGCCATTTTTCCGATTTCATTACGTTAACACAAGCCGTTCATGAATTTACGAATCGTTACCAAGCCCTATTTATGGCGATAACATTTTGATGCCTGGTTTAGAAGACATTTTATGGACTAATTTTGACAAGAAAATGTCAGGGAGGGACGGAGATCGACGTGGTATATGGACAGTCCCTCGATAGATTTCCGAGTTTAGTAGGAGTGTCTCTTTCTGTTGTAGGGTTTGGGGAGAGAGGGGGGTTTAGTCAGTCACTTGTAGGGAGGTCGTGTACAGGGTAAAATAGGACTCATTTTTCAGGAATGATTGCGTCACAAACCCCACATCATCCCACATCATCCCACATCATCCCACATCATTTGCAGTAGATAAAATATTGTTGCTCGGCGCTCGTAAAGTTTGCGTTTGTTTGCTGCGCTGTTGTCGACTGTTCTACGTCCGTTTGTTATGAAACATTGTTATTTATTCATCGTCAGTCTCTTTCTCTCGACTCGCAGTTTCGGGATCTCGGCCAGAATTAATTCTTCCGCTTAAAATGTTTATGACGATGTTTTCGTGTTGATCTTACGAACTGGGAAAAAATCCCAGCATCGCGTAATAAAATGTTTCGCATCTACGTCATCAAGGGGTAAGGTTTCTTCGATCGGGTTTGTGCGGCTCGTTTTTTCGAGTCCTAATTTTTAATTCAAGGTTTCGGTTCATCGACCTTACTCGGGGGGGGGGGGGAAGTAGTTTTGGTCAAGGACGATTCTCTGAAGAGAATTTTGATTTTCGGATGAGGACCGATGGATGTGCAGTAGATTCAAGTTAAGTTGGACCTTTTTGACTTGAGAGTGACATCTGAGTTGGATGATACATTAGACCCAGCTCAAGTCAGATCTTTTGAATTGAGAGTGATATCTGAGTTGGATGGTACAGTAGACTCCGCTCAAGTCGGATATTGACTTGAGAGTGATATCTGAGTTGGATGATACAGTAGACTCCGCTCAAGTGGGATTTTTGTGACTTGAGAGTGATATCTGAGTTGGATGATACAGAAGACTCCGCTCAAGTCTGATCTTTTTACTAGAGAGTGATATCTGAGTTGGATGATACAGAAGACTCCGCTCAAGTGGGGTCTTATGACTTGAGAGTGATATCTGAGTTGGATGGTACAGTAGACTCCGCTCAAGTCTGATCTTTTGACTCGAGAGTGATATATGAGTTGGATGATACAGAAGACTCCGCTCAAGTCGGATCTTTTGACTTGAGAGTGACATCTGAGTTGGATGGTACAGTAGACTCCGCTCAAGTCTGATCTTTTGACTCGAGAGTGATATATGAGTTGGATGATACAGTAGACTCCACTCAAGTCGGATATTGAGTGATATCTGAGTTGGATGATACAGTAGACTCCACTCAAGTCGGATATTGAGTGATATCTGAGTTGGATGATACAGTAGACTCCGCTCAAGTCGGATCTTTTGACTTGAGAGTGATATCTGAGTTGGATGATACAGTAGACTCCGCTCAAGTCGGATCTTTTGACTTGAGAGTGATATCTGAGTTGGATGGTACAGTAGACTCCGCTCAAGTGGGGTCTTATGACTTGAGAGTGATATCTGAGCTGAATGACCCAGTTACCACTGGCGACACCTGGCGGATGTTCGCAGTATCCTCACTTGCCGCAGTTGTAGCCGTGCTGATAACTCACTGTTCTATTCGCAGTTATAAACATGAGTAACATCTTAATAGAAAAAATGTATCGAATGCTTCTAATTTTTGGCACCGATCACAGATGCCCGCCTCCATCCATCTGTGTATGCCCTTGGGCGCATATTTTATGAGATAGCATTCGGCTTAAAAGCTACCACGCGCCGATCGGTACCACCTGCTCGCGCCGTGCACCGCGCTGTGTACCGCACCGAGGGTGCGTCGACGTCAGAACCAGTAAACCATGCCTCGCGATCACGTCACACGTCGTATTTTCTCGGCGGAGTAATTGTTATCGCGTCGTTAAGACAAACAGAACTAATTATCGTCGACGAGCGGCAGACGCGCAGGAAGTTGCCGAGATTCGTAAACTACCTGTTTCCACGCACACCACGCGACTGTCTGAATTATTGCTCCGTCTTATAAATCTATATATCTATATTGTTTCTTGCTTTCGCGTTGTTGTTGTTTTTCTAAGCGCGTATATGCATATTTTTTTCATCTTACCGTTCGACCTATTTCCCGGAAACTGCCGCAACCAGTTAATGACTGTAGTTATTACGCAATTAATTTGTGGCCTTTGTTCGTTCGTTGGTTTGTTCAAGCGTTGATGAAGATGAATTTTGTGTAAACTCATTTTCTTGCCGTGTAAAAAAACCCTGTAGCCTACATCCTGTATCATGTATGGTTATGTGTAGGCTGGGGTTTTTTTGTGAAATGATTCATTTTGTGCTAGTCATGCGAGCCCATATTGCTATCACACGGATTGATAACTTGCTCGGGGAGTCGATAACTTTCGTTGACAATTGATAGTTTGAATCCTGACATTGCCAAAGTTTCTTTCTGTAGTTCTTCTCTGAGCTCTCCACCCCGACAATTGATAGTTTGAATCCTGACATAGCCAAAGTTTCTTTCTGTAATTCTTCTCTGAGCTCTCCACCCCCGACAATTGATAGTTTGAATCCTGACAGCGCCAAAGTTTCTTTCTGTGTTTCTTTTTGCGTAGTTCTTAGATGACAATTTAAGACCTGGCACGGTCGAAGGCATGTTCTCCTTTTTATGCGGTTAGGCGCGAATTTTTCCATCGGAATTCCTTCTATTGTAAAAATCCTTTGAGAACTTTCCCCCCTGAAAACCGATATATTGTAAACAAAACACATATCGGGCCCTAGAAACAAAATAAACAAGGTCTACGGTAAATTCTGTTGGTGAAGACTATGTTTTTTTGGCAGGGGATCAGTTGCTGGTATATATATATATGTGTGTTATATGTACACATTACTCTCTTACTGCAAATAATACAGTCTTACATTCAAAACGCATTCACAAACATTATGCGTGTATTTGTATATTTATGTATGTATAGAATATTTGTTCAACTAATGTTCATAATCTACGGATCGGCTTCGTAATGAACTTTAAAGAGACCCTACCATATAAAATGGCTGCCTACTAAGTCACCCTATGATGTCATAGAGACCGCTTCGATGAGTGGGCTGACTCGGTAAGACCGCTGCGACATCGGCAAGGTCTATGGACATTTTTGTACAAGATAACCGATTCCTGAATGCCCCAATGACATCTTCTTAGTTGTCTTTATATGAAATTGGATGATGTCATAGGGGGATTTAGAAGGAGGCTATCTTTAAAAGGGTCTAGAGCTAACATCAATGAGGACAGACTGAAAATACAGATCCAGCTCTATTTGAAATAAGCGTGCATGAAGTTAAATTGTTTTGGCCTAGCCAACCACTAGGGCCTGCTGTTGGCCTCCTAGCTAACCCCCCGGTGCACAATGACCTCCTAGTCAACCTCTACTGTATATTGACCTCCTAGTTAACCTCTCACTGTATATTGACCTCCTAGTCAACCTCTTCTGTATATTGACCTCCTAGCTAACCTCTTACTGTATATTGACCTCCTAGCTAACCTCTTACTGTATATTGACCTCCTAGCCAACCCTAGCCGGCCTCTAGTACTGTGACCTGCTAGCCAATGTAATTTCATCGATACAAATGAATTGTGGCTGTCGCAATAGAGTAACCACATTTTCATGTCATGGGATATTTACATTTCCCCGTAAATAAATATCAATAGTCAAATAAAATAACTATTATTCTCGGTATAAACTGGTGAAACAGGAAGAATTTATACCGCGTACCAGATGCGTGGTTTTCCCTGAAATTGACTGAACTCGGAAAAGATTTGCGATCATTTTTATTATTTTCATTAGAACAAGTTTAATATGTCTTAGGAATTATAGTCGTCAAATGATTAACAAGAAAACTGGAAAGTTCATCGATGCCTTGAAAAATAACAGAAATATTGCTTAATACTGAATAAATGATATACTAAATACTGTTGACAACAAAAAAATGATACAAATTACATCATATTAAAGATAAATAAATTCAAGTTTGAATATATCGATAATTGAATTGGATTGAATGGCAACCAGTCTAGCCCGATATATTGATGACATAGTGCACATCCTCTTAGAATCAATTAGAAACATTATTGTAACAGTTTTTAAGGCGTCAAAAAAATCAGCTCTAATTTTTGAATCTCGATTTGTCGTATTTCTAATTCTTATTCACGAAGTATAAAGTCGTCGTTTGACTTACATACATCAGTTGTTTAATGGAAAATTCTTAAATTGTGTTTTTTTTAATTATTCGATTGACCTTAAATCGGAATTAGAAACTTCACCGACCTCCGACGATCTCTTGACGACCTCTTGAACGATATCTATAACTAACGACGAGGAACTTGTGAAAGTTGTTAAACTACAGGTCAAGTTGTTCGTAATAAACTGATCATCATTCTAGAAACCGAATTTCTGAAGAGCGAATTTCTCCTTTCTGAACTATATAACAGTCCAATATTTAGTCCTCGAAATTGATTTATCGCAGGAAACATTTGGAAATGCTCTGATTGATAAGTCTGATTAATACGGGGTTTTTTATCACTGAGGGTCATTGGGCAGGAGTTTAAAGATTACATTACCTCGGTTGTTGAAGTGTCCTAAAACAAAACTGAAAAATTAAGATATGCCCCAATTATGAGGTTTAGTAATCTTTGACTTATATTTGCGACCCATAGAATTTCTATTATGATTTGTTATTTTTTTGGACTTTGTTGAAGATGCCCTTATTGCGAAGTTTAGTGATTTACTTATATCTGCGACCGTAGAATTTTTCTAATGATTCGTACTATTTTTTTGACTTAATACAATCGTGGATTAAGTAGAATGTTTGATACATGTTTTAGATATTGGATGAATGCTTTCCCAGGTAGAGAGAGCTGGGGGGAGGGGGGGTTGTTGGTAACCCGACCCCACGGAATGCTGGTTTTATGTAGGTATTTTATTCATGTAGTATTATCTATATATTGAGGGTATCGTTATAAAACGGTAGAATAGCTGAATACCATAGTCTCATATCCAACCCATTATTGCGGTTTCCAGTTGAGTTTTTCATGTATTGATGATGGGAGGTGAGAGAGAGAGAGGGAGAGAGTTTTGAGAAGAGAGGATAGAGAGATGGAGGACAAGACGGAGACATTGATAGAGACAATGAAGGATAGAGGGCAGGAGGTAGAAAGGAGAGGGAAGGGTTTGGGAAGAGAGGAGAGATGGAGGACAAGATGGAGTTATTGATAGAGACCATGAAGGAGAGAGGGTAGGAGGTAGAAAGGAGAGGGAAGGGTTTGGGAAGAGAGGAGAGATGGAGGACAAGATGGAGTTATTGATAGAGACCATGAAGGAGAGAGGGTAGGAGGTAGAAAGGAGAGGGAAGGGTTTGGGAAGAGAGGAGAGATGGAGGACAAGATGGATTTATTGATAGAGACCATGAAGGAGAGAGGGTAGGAGGTAGAAAGGAGAGGGAAGGGTTTGGGAAGAGAGGAGAGATGGAGTTATTGATAGAGACAATGAAGGAGAGAGGGTAGGAGGTAGAAAGGAGGGGGAGGGGTTTGGGAAGACAGGACAGGATAGAGGCATTGATAAAGAGCAAGAGGTAGAGAGGGGAAAAGAAGTAGCGGTCGAGGTAGAAAAAGGAGAAGTCAGAAAAGAAGAGCATGCAAGGTGAGAGAGAGAGAGAGAGAGAGAGAGAGAGAGAGAGAGAGAGAGAGAGAGAGAGTGCAGGAAAGTGAATATCCTGCAGTATAGGGTTGAGCGCACCCTCCACCCTCCCGGTCCTGTATCTCTACGAGATAAAAC
Source organism: Tubulanus polymorphus (assembly GCF_964204645.1). Classification (NCBI taxonomy): domain Eukaryota; kingdom Metazoa; phylum Nemertea; class Palaeonemertea; order Tubulaniformes; family Tubulanidae; genus Tubulanus; species Tubulanus polymorphus. The sequence continues at coordinate 12,064,935 of NC_134034.1, forward strand.
AGTAATCACTGCCACCCGACGCAGTGGTTTAATATGATAATAAAAACCCGATTGAGAGTTGTCGGTTCACACGCATTCCGACGATGTTTGGCAATATCGTTATACCTTAGTAAACGACACCTGTTGAGGAATTCGGCGCGAAGAGAGAGAGATCTGGGGGTGGGTTAGAGTTATACAGCGTAGAACGGTGAACGATGCCAGAAATTACTGACATATTTTATGAACGAAACGAACGGAAGGAATGAACTATTAGAAGCAGGTTTAGATTATCGGGTTTATTTTGTAATTCACCATCCTCTCTCCCTTCCCCTCACCCATCTCTCCCCCTCTCTCCCCCCTCCCAACTGACGAACCTGACTATGACAACTTTTGAGAGTAGTTTCTACACTTTAGGAGCTTGATTTCTCCTGAAACTATCAGTACCCTCGTACTGGGAATAATTTTGAGTTCATTTCATTTTCAATTAAACTACTATTATTGATACGAGATCACTCTCTTTTTGGTGAGAATTGCTGAATTGATGAGATATTGGAATCAAGGTCCGATCTACCGAGCAAATACTGAATGTCAAATCGAATGATTTTTCTTCGCTCCTCTAAAAATAACAGATCGGTATGTTAAGTCTATATATCCGCTAGCCTTACCCCCTGGACGGTGTTAGATTATCGCATTCAAAACGTCGGTTTTGTTTAAGACATCGCAGGTTTAGTTGTCGATAAAGAACTGGTTAGAAACAAGTAACAAGTAACCAGCGTGAAGCCTTCAGTGAAGCCCGGTAACAGTTCAATATAATCTACACCTTAGCTTCAAAACATCTGTTTTTAGGGGCTAAAATTAGTTTAAGCTCGATCCAGTATTCTAAAAAAATTTCCATAAAGATGGCAGCCTCTATTGGACTTGGAGATATAAGTTTTCAGGGTTGCGGGGCATTTTTTAATGGAAATGGTACCAGAAATCGCCAGAAATTGTATCCCGGTGGCTTAAGAATATCGCCCTGCCCCCTTCCACTCCGAAAAGAAAAAATTAGTTGGTTTTGGTGTTTTTGGATATTTTCGAATTACATCTTTTAACTAGAAAAACAATTGCTGCCTCCTTGAGTCCCCCTATGACATCATCAACTAGTCCTTTAAGACATGGATTTAATGAGATTTTTTCTTCCGCTACGCATCTCATCGAATCTCCCTATGAAATCGTCAAAAATCGAACGAGATTTTAATCAAATTTTTTTTCTGGTGATTTTTTCAGGGGTAAATTCGCGGTGGTGAAACTTGTCAAGGACAAACAGAACAACAAACAATACGCGGCTAAATTCATCCGTAAACGTCGCAAGGGCAAGTGTCAACGCGCGGCGATCCTCGATGAGCTCGTCGTCCACGAGATGGCGCTCAATCACTCGCGATTAATTCACATGTACGAAGTGTACGAGACCAATCATGACATCATCATTATCATGGAATAGTAAGTATTCATCCCCTTTATGACATCATCGTGTCACGTATTCCCCTATGACATCATCATTATCATGGAATAGTAAGTATTCATCCCCCTTATGACATCATCATGTCACATATTCCCCCGATGACATCATCATTATCATGGAATAGTAAGTATTCATCCCCCTTATGACATCATCGTGTCAGGTATTCCCCCTATGACATCATCATTATCATGGAATAGTAAGTATTCATCCCCCTTATGACATCATCATGTCAGGTATTCCCCCTATGACATCATCATTATCATGGACTAGTAAGTATTCTTCCCCCTTATGATGTCATGATATAAGTATCCCCCTACGACATCATATAGTTCCCTAATTAAATCATGGTTTTCTTAAAATATACATGGCTGCCCCTCAAATCCCCCAATGACATCACAGATTACAGTTCTCTCATGGTTAGGATTTTCTATTTACTAATCAAATGTCTGATATCCCCCTATGACATCAAAAGTGTTTCCTCGCGTAGGGCCTTCATTTTTGTGCTGAATTTTTTGCCCTAGAATTCAAGCGGGGTTCACATGGATTCCTACATGTCTCTGGTGATTGTCAGATTGTGGGTTGAAATTGAACATAGAAATAAAACTTCTCAACAAAACAAAAACTCGAACATAATACGAATAATCGCCTGAAATATTTGCCCCTTTGTGAAAGTTTGAGAAATTAATGACCCGCTAAAATGCGGAATGAAATAATGCGTTTGATCGTCAGGCGATAATAGCGCCGGAATAGCTGCCGATATTCTATAGATATTCTATATATGGTAAAATAGTATTTCACAAATAAAGTCATGATTCATTTTGTGGTCGATTTGTGACGAGCCTAATCTCACGAGCGCCTGCTGCCTACGTCCGTCTGAGTTCTAATCGCTTGCAACGGCTCTATTTACATTCGTATAAACTCGCGTTTTTTTTTCTTTTATCCAATCGTATAAATATTTCTATGGTGAATTTCGATTCGAAAATTGATCTGAAATCAGGCGGAAAATTCTCTTATTTATAGAGACATCGTTTTGAGTCGAGATTTAAAAAAAATTTTTTTTTTGTTTTAATTTTCTCATTTAAAAAGACATTGTTTTAGGGCAAAACAATACCTGCCATTATTTCTTCTAATTCTTTTTTCTATAATTTTCTCATTTAAAAAAGACATCGGTTTAAGTCCAGAAATACCTGCCATTTTTTGATTTAATTTTTTTTCTCATTCTAATTGTTTTCCCTTTTAATTTTCTCATTTAAAAAGACATTGTTTTTTTAGTCAAATACTACCTTACAATTTTTCTTTGAATTTTTTTTTTCTTTTAATTTTTCTTTCTTTTAATTTCATCATTTAGAAATACACCGGCTTGAGTCGAGTTATACCTGCAATTTATTCCTCGAACATTATACGTGGCACGTTTTTCTTAAAAAAAGATTTTCTATTTTTCGAGAAACAAAAATCATTTTTGGAAGCGGTTTTATCGCGGGAAAAAAAATCACAAAAAAGCAACGACTTCGATACTCGATTTTAGTTCGAAATACGCTGTCGAGCGAGAAAAACAAATCCGTTTTGACGGAAACGAATTTTTTTCCAAGGCAATTTCGAGTCTCGTGATGACGCGAATTGCTTTTATACGTGTTTATACAGTTACCGGACCTTTCCTGAAATAATCGCACGCGCATATATCAACATTATCAAAACTATAACAAAAAACGTCGATTCTTTCGAATCATTTATTCTTACATAGAATTCTCCTGGCGTCTTTGTGCGTTCTTCGTGTCTCGGACACAAGACTCGGGTTCGAGCTTTTGTTTATTTTGATTTACGATGACAAACGCGGAGAGAACGATCTGTAAAACAGCGAACAATGAAGAGACTATAGTTCTACAGCAAACTATAGTCTTTTATATTCAGACGGAAATCTAGTTTCAGTATATGTACTATATATTTATGTATGTATATATAAATGTATATGCGTATATATTTGACAGTTCTGGCGACATTGTGCGCTAGCTAGCGAGCGAGCGCTTATTATTCACAGTTTTCGAAGCTCGTACGTTTTTCACGTGGCTGAATAAGTTAATTCCCTTCATTATACGTAGCCTACCTCTTAGAGCCTATTCATCCGAGCGTAGACGTCGACACGAGACCCAATTCCACAGTTACGAAGTCGAGTCATTTTATGAAAAAATCAACTGATCGTCGACTGATCAATTCGCTCTCATTCACAATCATTGGGGAACTGGATTTCGGCTATTTTTCTAAAAAAAACAACTTTTTTTCGAAAATCGTTTTGTCGCGTAAACTGCCCGAGATAATCATTTTCAATTTCGATACTATCGCTGCTAATGCTACGTATATGTGTGTGTGTCCCCCCCAACTAAATTCATGTATTCAGGTCAATCCTCGTTGAGTAATCCGACTCTTTGGCAAAAAACGGAATGAAATTTTCATATTTTATCGCGTTTTAGATAATTTAAGTTTGGAATCGATGGAAATTGACTACAATTGACTAAACTCGACCTTTAGTTGAATTCAGCTATCTACTATGAAAGTGTGACGTCCGAAAACTTGAAATTACCTGCTATTTGACTAATCATCAGTCGCAGTCAGGGAATAGTCAGGGAATTTTGTATAGAAGCTATAATTCAAGGAACTGTGTTAAGATTACTAGATCGCGTGTAAAATCGAACAATTTCTGTCTTAGTTTAACGTATTTGATTGTGTTAATTGATTGGTTTCTTTAGCAGATCAAGTCAGGGAACAATGTGCATGTCAGGGAATAGTCGGGGGGGGGGGGGGGAAGCCAGTGAAATAAAAGTGTTAAAAGTGACCACCCTCTTGGTTCATTGACCTATCGAAAAAAATTCAAGCATGATTCAGTTTATATACTAGAAAAAAAAGAATTTAATGTTTTATGTGTTTGTGTTATTTCAGCGCTGTTGGAGGGGAATTATTCAACCATTGCGCAGTAGACGAACCTCTAACAGAGAAAGAAACTCAACGACTGATGCGACAGATTCTCGACGGTATCGCTTTCCTACATGACAAAAACATCGTGCATTTAGACATCAAGGTAACACAGTGCTTTCCATTACTTTCATTACAGCACTCCAGAGTGTCCGCATTGTGACACTGATGATGTAGAATTCAACGTGGAATAAACTACACTAGCTCAAGGAATACAGTATTCCTGAAGATGACTATTAGAATATAGGCGAAACATTGAATAAACTACGCTAGGTCAAGGAATACAGTATTCCTGAAGATGACTATTAGAATATAGGCGAAACATTGAATAAACTACGCTAGCTCAAGGAATACAGTATTCCTGAAGATGACTATTAGGATAAAGTCGAAACGTTGAATAAACTACACTAGCTCAAGGAATACAGTATTCCTGAAGATGACTATTAGGATATAGTCGAAACGTTGAATAAACTATGCTAGCTTAAGGAATACGGTATTCCTGAAGATGACTATTAGAATATAGGCGAAACATTGAATAAACTACGCTAGCTCAAGGAATACAGTATTCCTGAAGATGACTATTAGGATAAAGTCGAAACGTTGAATAAACTACACTAGCTCAAGGAATACAGTATTCCTGAAGATGACTATTAGAATATAGGCGAAACATTGAATAAACTACGCTAGCTCAAGGAATACAGTATTCCTGAAGATGACTATTAGGATAAAGTCGAAACGTTGAATAAACTACACTAGCTCAAGGAATACAGTATTCCTGAAGATGACTATTAGGATAAAGTCGAAACGTTGAATAAACTACACTAGCTCAAGGAATACAGTATTCCTGAAGATGACTATTAGGATATAGTCGAAACGTTGAATAAACTATGCTAGCTTAAGGAATACAGTATTCCTGAAGATGACTAAAAGGATATAGTTGACACGTTGAATAAACTACACTAGCTCAAGGTATACAGTATTCCTGAAGATGACTATTTGAATATAGTCGAAACATTGAATAAACTACACTAGCTCGAGGAATACAGTATTCCTGAAGATGACTATTAGGATATAGTCGAAACGTTGAATAAACTACACTATCTCAAGGAATACAGTATTCCTTAGAAATTTCAAAACAAATTCTTCGATTGTGGTTTTCGGGACATTTTTATAAAATTGTAGAGCTGTGAGTTTTGATATCAATCTATTCTTAGCTGTGAGTCCAGTTTTTACCCTAAGGATCTGATTAGAATTTGGTTCGATTCGATGATAAAAAGTTGTCGCGGGTTCCGATCGATTCGATGAAAAATTCTGTGTTTGCTTAAGATAATTTTTTCGACGTCGAAACTATTTTTCACGGCGTGGGAACTGGTTTTCTGTATAGTTAGCGAAGTTTTCGCGAATCCAATTAAAAGAGTATTTCATACGTTATTGTTTCTCAGGGTTGGCCGGGTTTGTTAACGCAGTCAGGTGTTTATATACCGAAAAGACGTGTAAAACATAGCGGACCCGATCCGGATGCCTAGATGTAAAATACTCGATGTTTATTTTGTTACGGGTGACCGCCCTCTCCCTCGAGCTAGCGCCCGCGTATTCAAACTCTATAGCGAATCAGTTCGTTCGCGCTTTTGGAAGTAATCCAGAGAATTCCATTTCGTTTGTGCCGTGTAAACCATATACCTCGTCTTAACGAGGGGCCCGGTCCACCCTCACACGCGAGCTTACAGCTGCGAGTTTAAAACCCGCCGAGCGAAAGCGCCGGAGACAGTTCGGCTGTCACGAATGAAAATTGTTGATCCGCTGCCAGAACAGTGCGCGAAAATTTCCAGGGCTCGATTTGTGTTTATCGATCAATAATATTGATTATGATATGTTTGTTCGGTCAGGTGATCGGTCAAGGGGTCAGTTCAATCTACTTCATTAGCCGTTAACAATGGTTTCGATCGTCGTCGTAAACTTTCTGACAAGTGAATTTCGACATCTGTTGAAGCTGTGGTTATTGCCTTATCTCGCCCCTTGTACATGAGACGAGTACGTTCTACTCTATAAACCTTCAACTACCTTAGATAAAGTCGCGTAGTTCGTGTTTTACTATCGATCGAAGGTGCCCCGCGTTCATTTTTAATTCTATCCAATTTTTATCCTCAATCTACGCTGAAAACGTTGTCATCACGTCCTCGCGAGGAAATTTGATTAAGATGGATCATTTTCCAAGATTCTTGAAATGACCTGCGCGAAAATGTTATATAATCTTTGCAAAAATACGCAGTGCGGCCCGGACTTCCCTAAAAATGCCCCGTTCTCTATTTCAAAAATTTCAGACATTTTTTCGATCTCTCTAGAAACTTATGAATTTTTTCGATTTATTTTTTAGCCACAGAATATCCTGCTTACGAAGACCGCGCCGGCTCACGGAGATATCAAACTTTGCGACTTCAGTTTCGCGAAACAAGTCAACCAAGGAACGGATATCAGAGATATTTTAGGAACTCTCGACTATGTCGGTAAGCGCCGAGTCTAATGAGATATTCCAGAAATTCCGTGTGCAAAAAATTCAATTCGAATTGAATATTTATCTCGTGGTCTTACGCATTTAAGTCGTTATATTTGTGAGGATCGTTATTTGATGAAATATCGGAACGATGACTCGCGCTTAGTAAATTGAATTCGAAATACGATTTGGCACTTAAAAATAAAGATGACTTCAGAAATATGACGACTTATCAGGGGTTTACCCATGTTTGACCGCATTTTTGCGTTGGTAAGATTCTATTAATGGCATCTTCAACCCCTTTTCTTTTTCTTATCTAAAAGAACAACCTATTTTTAAATGATAATATGATTATTTTCTATACGAGACCCGATTGAGTTTGACTGCGTAAAAAAATAAGTGGACCATGTCCTGTTACGCAATTAGCTACGTGTCAATTATTGTTTAAACATTCGCGAACTTTAATCTCGATGATTTTGAAGTCTTTGTGAGATTAATTTTGAAGAGGGTTGACTCGCGTCCATGAATCACCGATTGAAAATGTCGTCGCGAGTGGTCACGTAAGACTCTTTGATTTATCGCGATTCAATGACATGACGATTCGATTGTTTTTTCAGCGCCGGAAATCTTGAGCTACGAACCGATTAAAAAAGCCACAGATATGTGGTAAGTGTTTACGTTTGTCGCCGCTAGGTGTCAGCACTGTCCGGACTGCTATGCGCTTCCTATGAATAATTGTGATTATTAGACGGAATGGAATTTCGTTTCATAAAATAAAAACCACAGTTTTTAGCAACGCGTAGTAACGTCATATACAAAACAAGTTTAATTAATGCTAAATATTTTGAAATATTGAAATTAAATTTCCGTAAAATATTTGATAACAAAAAAATTTTGTTTGTTACTATTGCTGAAATTAAACCCAAAAATTGTCTTAAATCTTTACACTGGTCTTAAGTTGTTAGATTGGTTATAGAACCAGAATGAGCTTAGACTGGTCTTAAGTTGTTAGATTGGTTATAGAACCAAAATGAGCTTAGACTGGTTTTAAGTTGTTAGATTGGTTATAGAACCAGAATGAGCTTAGACTGGTCTTAAGTTGTTAGATTGGCTATATAACTAAAACTTAAATAAAATTAATACTGTTTTCAAGTTGTTTAATTGGTTATAGAACTAAAGACTGGTCTTAAATGTATGCGACTAAGCCCTGGGGCCAGTCTAAGACCAACTTAGTTCTATAGACAATCTAACAACTTACGACCAGTCTTAAGATTTGAGACCACTTTTGGACTCAAGCCATGACTATGCAACCTGCCCCAGCTGATTTTAAATTCAAATTTAGACGGCACTGAATCGAGTGCAGGGCGATTGATTTGAATTCGAGGCAGTTCGATGAATGTACGGTAATTAAGTTGTGTGTTATTAATTAATGTTGACTAATGTTGTTTATTTGTGTTTAGGAGTATCGGAGTGCTGGCGTACGTCATGTTGACCGGACACTCGCCGTTCCTGGGCGAAACGAAACAGGAAACATTCCTAAACATTTCACAAATCAACGTCGAATATCCGGACGATCTGTTTAAAAACATCTCGTCGAACGCGCGAGATTTCATCGCGAAATTACTAGTCAAAGATCCCGAGTAAGTTTCAGTAAATCGTAACAAGGTGCTGGGTTTATAGACGTGGGGTAGAGTGAACTCAGCGGGTTACAGGCAAATAGGGGTCATTCATAAATGAAGAAATCCCACACTTCGAATTTAAAATTTCACGATCAAATTTATTATTATGAAACCACAACTCTGTTATCGCCATCCTCTTCAGTCCACTTCACTTAGTTACATAATTTGTTTTTACTGTGAACTGTTTAGAATTGCTGTGGTTTCTACGGTACCCCTTGATGTTTTATTGCTCGGTCTGTTTATCTTTAGTTTTGACACACTGCTTCTATTTTAGATCCTGTGAGTTTATATGCTTTGTTACTTGTTTTTCTGGTCATTCCACCTGATGATGGCTGTTAGTCAACAGCCGAAACGTTGTGGTTTCAAAATAATAAATTCTATCTTACAATTTTAAATTCGAAGTGTGGGATTTCTTCATTTATCTACAGTATACACGGATTATAGTGTTTATTCGACAACTAAGGGGTCATTAATTTATTACATATGCATTATGAGGGAAAGGGTCGGGGTCAGTGCAAACGCGTACCGTATGTATATGAAAAAATTGCCAATTTTGAGTACAATGGGTTGAAAAAATTCGAATTCCAATGCGTAGATAGTAAATGATCCCATATCAGATTAAAAAAACTCATGGAATTCAGATAATGCTATTTATTGTCCACGTGTTTCTTTATCAGTGATTCATTTAACAACGACCGAATCGTAACATTTTGAACTACTGATAATTTCTCTGATTCAGTCTCGGGGAATTTTGTGTAATCACGTGGAAAAATCAGAGATTGAATTAGTAAATGGGCTGAAAGAGGCCATACCACCGCCCTGTGGGAAACTGGGTCCTGACTTTTAGATTCAATTCTAAATTTCTCGGTGGATATTTGACAGTAATGTCCGACTTATTTGAATGTTTTTCAATCGATGTTTCTCAGATTTTGTGTTTCATATTTTCAGGGATCGTCCGTCTGCTACTGAAATGTTGTCGCACGTTTGGCTGAAAACGGACGAACTGACGACGACTACGACTCAACAACAACAACAGATATCGTCGCGACTACGGTCGCCGTGCGCGTCGCCGATCGGCTGCCGACGTCCGATGCCGAAGGTTACGCTCGTCGACAAAATCGATGTGACGCCTTCGAAAAAATATCGTTACTCCGAGGAGAAAATCATGGAGCGACCGATTAACGGACGTTGCCCGCTGTTAGTAGCTCCCCCTAGTGTAGCGTAGGTTTAACGACTGTAAGTGCTTGCGTATGTACACCCCGCGTCGTATTGAGTCTTCAGGTCCTTCAAGAACGAATTCGAAACTAAAATCTGGAAGCCATTTGTAATTTTAGACTGGTTGCAGTTGTTAATCGTCTGCTCTATTAGACTGGTTATGGCTCTATGAGACTGATTACGGTTTTTTGGACTGGTTACGGTTGTTATATTGTCCGCTTTATCGATTTCGGTTCTTTTGGACTGGTTACGGTTGTTATATTGTCCGCTTTATCGATAACGGCTCTTTTGGACTGGTTACGGTTGTCCGTGTGTGTGTACGCAATGTATTATTAATTGTTAGATTTAATGATTATTTTTGTATCCGTGACAATTCGATGTTAAATAATGATGATATTATTATACACATGTAAAAAGTGAACTTGTCGAGTGTAAATTATGTGAATTTAGTGTTTATTATCTGTAAATACGTCATAGACACGAAAAGACAATGACATTTCATCATAACTGAAAAACTGACGCATATATGAATATATAATGAAGCATATATGAATATATAATTATGTGAATAGCCAATCATAGGGAGATAGGACAATAGGACTATCGGAAGTCTTGAAGGATGGAAATCTGTTTCGCGTTGCTATTGGTTGGTTGACTAAGATACCTCGAGTATCGGCCAATCGGAGAAAGTTTTATGTATGAAACGCAAAACGCGGATTTTCTCCTCATCCTGACTCCTATACTCCGAGAATTCCGAATTCGAGTGGGAATCCATCTTGCATATTTTGCTATTATTTTATAGTCAAGTTAGTAAAGGTCTGAGACGGCATTTCGCACATATTATACCTTTCAATTCTATAAGGAATCTCTAACGCTACCGCTGCGATCGACGATTCCGCGTATGGCAAGCAAGGACCCACCAGGTGGCACTAGTAGTTTAATTTCTTCGACATTTCGATTACAAATCGAAAGTCGATAATGAACTAATTTCGACGACGAAAGACCGAATGCTCGTCACGCCATCTGGTGGGGTAGCTGGCGTCCGATTTTCCCATTGGTAGAAAATTTAGACATTTATTTCAATAATCATCACATTATATAATACACAATGTAAATCTAAACCGATAAATACGATATTCGGACCAAACTTTTGTAGAATATTTCTCTGAATGTTGGAATGATGAACCAAACATATGCTAGCTACATATACACTAACATAAGCAATCATGTTTTTCGATTTTGAAATTATATTATACAGCTATACGTTCTACAACCCCGGTTAATCATGGTTGCCAAGACGATTTATACAAATTATTTTTGTATATTGATTTAAAATCGGGGTGAATTCTGTCGAACGATTTGCGTCTCTCGGCGGAAATCGATGACGTTCGTTCTAAGTTTTAGAAAAAACGGAATTTTTTATAAAATGATTTATCGATAATCAGTATTTACGCGAAGCAATATATACACCACGTACGTATCTGTTACTTGACGAGATATTTGAAAGCAAAAAAAAATGTTCCTATTTGTGTGAACCGAGTTTAGGTATTTTTTAGGATCCATACGTATCCATTCATATAGGCAGGGTCAAACCCAGTCATTAAATCTATTATAATAAATCTAAATGAAGTTATATGTCATGGTTTGAACGAATGCTTGTAAATTTGTATAAACTCTATTTAACCCTTTCAGTGCGTCTACACCACAGTGCGGTGTATAAATCAGTGATAGATTTTGCTAGTACACCGCACTGTGGTGTATTGATGTAATTAGTAATTAGTAATTATCTCTATTGAAAAATGGCAGCACCTGTTAAACAGTGGAATATTAGTAACTAATGATACACCGCATCGCGGTGTAGACGCACTATAGTGGTATTCCCGTTGTTCAACACACTAGGGTGGAATTTTTTAGAATTTTCAAATTATCTCCAGCACTATAGGGTATTAATTAGTCAGCACTGAAAGGGTTAATGCTAAGAAATTGATACCTTGTTTCTCGTTACTGCTGAACTTAAAGTCGGACCCGGCCGGCCGCCTATCTACCCCTCTATTTTACTGTATCATGATCAAGCTCACCATAACAGACCCGGCAGTTATAGAAATGAACAGATTACAAATTCCATTGCAGTTTACACAAAAGCGACCCGGCCGATCGATGAGAAACAAGGTTTCATTCTATTTCAGCGTAAAGTTGTTGTTTAGTCCTTAGTTCGGGTAGAAATCGACGAAACGAGGCGTATTTTTACGGATCAGGACCCAGTAGGATGCCCCCCTCATTTAAAATGCGCCTCGCGATGAAATTAATAAGATGTTAGTATAGAATCATGGACGTATAAACTAGATTCGTGCATCCATTGTTCAATAAAACTCTCTAATCCGTGTCAGCTGTTGTACATATATTGAAACGTGCCGTAATAGAATTTTATGATAAAAATTTATGAAAATGAAACTACAATGTTTCAGCTGTTGACTAACAGCCATCATCAGGGTGGAATGATGACATCAGGGTGGAATGATGACATCATCAGGGTGGAATGATGACATCAGGGTGGAATGATGACATCATCAGGGTGGAATGATGACATCAGGGTGGAATGATGACATCAGGGTGGAATGATGACATCATCAGGGTGGAATGATGACATCAGGGTGGAATGATGACATCATCAGGGTGGAATGATGACCTATCTGATGATAGCTATTTTGTTTGTCAAGGGCCAAAACGTTGTGGCTTTGTCTTCATATTCTTGTGTAAAATTCTATCGCGGGATTTCTTATTTAAATAAGACGTTGATGAGGTCGATCAGCGTGTGAGGTTGACATATTTCTATTTTGCGTCTGGTGAGTTGTGGCAGTTGCGGTGGCGGCCATCTTGGTGTTTTTTTGCAACAGGATATTTCAATGTTATGAATTTTTATCAGCTTTTTGCGTTGTATGCGTTATATTTGTAAATGATAAAGATCTGATTCCACAGTCTTCGACGAACTATGGAATCGGGTCAACTTGTATAGCATAAGTAGGTCGTTGAGGTACTTTTGCCTTCTTGGATAAGAAAGATGGCCGCGTGCGAACAAATCCCCCTATGATATCATCAAATTTCCATTTACTGCTTCGGAATATTTCGAAATGTATATCTCGGGTTTGTTAGGTCTTATATTGGTGGAATTCCCCGGACGCGGCCATCTTGACTAAAAGCCTATTTATTCATAGCTCAAATATGTGTTGTGTACAGTGACTCCTTTTAATGAGCTATCATTCCCCGACCCCCGACTGTTGTAGAATATAATTGGGGTTTTTTCCATGTTGTAAATATTGTGTAAATTTAAGTCGATAACAATGTGCTATGTATGTATAACAGTGGGCCTTGCGTCCACGTGCAACCAGCCCCAGGACCCAGTTCCGCAGTCATGACGTAAGTCCAAAAATCATCCATCAAGTCGTCGGATTTGACGAACATAAGCAGGGGCAGTGAGATTTAGGGGGTGAGATGGCCCTTTTAGGGGCTTACGACTGAGGTTGCCCTTTTCGTCAAGACAGAGCTAGTTGAAACCTGCAAATTGAACACTTATCGTATCGGAATTTGTATCTTTTAGGAAGTATTTCTTAAGAAACATCTTAACCGCGCTATAGGCCTTTGACATCTCTGCTTTATCCGAGAAATGCCTTTCACTTTCTTCGGGACCCCGGCTTTACAATTTTCCTTGATCCGCCTCCTGAGTAGACTGTTCACTGTCCCACAGACCGCGGAATTGAGTGCAGTCTACTGTAAAACTAAAATCAGCTAAGACTGGTGTTGAATGCAAGCTGTGACTGCGTGGCTGGGACCAGGGATTCTGTAACTATTGTTTTATCCATCATCCGAGGTGTAATTTCTCATGTAAAATCTTGTATTTTTTCTATAAAGTGGTTACGAATTTTTAAGAAAAATTTCACAAAAAAATCCCATAAAATTCGTGGTCTTTTTTTCTTTCTTGCTGTCATTGGTTTAATTGTAAAGATAGAGTTTATTGTGCAATCTTGGTTTCTTCATTTTCTAGTTTTTTTCCGTGTTTTAGTTGAAACTGAAGTGATAAATTAGTAAATAAATCCTGTGTCATCTTAAAAAGTTCAGTGTTTGGTTTTTTTTCAACTGGATGCTCGTCGACTGGATACTGGATTACTGATGAAGATAATCGTTTTTACAGTACCCAAAACTCTGATACGAGTCTCTGTGATACTGGTTGCAATGAATAAGTTGAGAGAAGCTGAAAAGGAAAGCAAATGAGGAAACTGCTTAGTGGAATACACTGTTACATTGCCTACGACATGATCGCCATCTATTGGAATTTCACTGAACTATCGAAATTTCCTGATTGACATTAGCGCAGATTTTCTTACAATGAACCATATTTCACAGCGCCATCTATCGAAGATATGTTGAACTAAGGTTTCTAGGCATTATACGCGGTTATCGAGTCGTTTCTAAATAAGTTCAAATACGATACACAAATAATTACGTTGCCTAATTAACTAATTTACGAGTAATTTTAACTTATTTTAAATTCATAGATATATTTCAAACACTGTAAAGAAACATTTCGGGAGGTTTTTGTAACATTTTCTGGGGCCTAAAGGGTATTTCGATGTTTTGCGCCCTCTGTTGGATTTCTGCTGAACTAAAATCACAATAGATCCTTTGTTAAGATTTTGATAGAATTTTCAATACATTTTAGATGAAGTGAATTAAACACTGTTTTAAACACTATATAACGCATTTTTGCCCCGGGTTTAGATCCGGAATTACATCACCACTCAACAAGAGCCCTGAAGTAATGGATAGATTGAGGTCCCAGGTTCGAAACAAATCTCTGAAATCTAAAATACAATAGCTTGAATGATCGATATTTCTGAGCAGTTTGACTATACCCAGAAACCTAGAAACGACATTGACTATGCGCTTGGTTTGGTCGCGAAGTGCCATGGCTCATTGGTTGAATGGTGGCCTCACGAATAGTTGTCCCGGGTTCGAATCTGCGATCTGATGTCTGCTTTTATTTTTTTTTCTCTTTAAAGCATTATTTTGTTACTCTCGATAATTCATTTGCTTGATAAAAACCTTTGAGGTACTCCTTACCGGTTTTGAACCTGGGGTACGACTTAAAATCTGTAATTTATCATCTATTCAGCTTTAAGTTACCTAGGTCACTCCGGTTCATTTCTCATCCATCACGAAGATCATACAAAATCAGTCAGAAATACCTGAGTTTGAACCTAGGCCACCTCTAATTATCCTCTACTCGGCATCAGGACCACTGAGGATCAGAAATTACGCGTGAATTAGTTAATTAGGCAACGTAATTATTTGTCTAACGTATTTGAACTGTTTATTTAGTTCCCATAAAATTCGTGGTCTTTCTTTCTTGCTGTCATTGGTTTAATTGTAATGATAGAGTTTATTGTGCAATCTTGGTTTCTTCATTTTCTAGTTTTTCCCGTGTTTTAGTTGAAACTGAAGTGATAAATTAGTAAATAAATCATCTGTCATCTTAAAAAGTTCAGTGTTTGGTTTTTTTTCAACTGGATGCTCGTCAACTGGATACTGGATTATTGATGCAGATTATCGTTTCTACAGCACCCAAAACTCTGATACGAGCCTCTGTGATACTGGTTACAATGAATAAGTTGAGAGAAGCTGAAAAGGAAAGCAAATGAGGAAACTGCTTAGTGGAATACACTGGCACATTGCCTACGACATGATCGCCATCTATTGGAATTTCACTGAACTATCGAAATTTCCTGATTGACATTAGCGCAGATTTTCTTACAATGAACCATATTTCACAAGCGCCATCTATCGACGATACGTTGAACTAAGGTTTCTGGGCATTAGACGCTGTTATCGAGTCGTTTCTAAATAAGTTCAAATACGTTAGAAAAATAATTACGTTGCCTAATTAACTAATTTTCGAGTAATTTGAACTGGTTTTGAATTCATAGATATATTTCAAACACTGTAAAGAAACATTTCGGGAGGTTTTAGTAACTTTTTATGGGGCCTAAAGTGTATTTCGATGTTTTGCGCCCTCTGTTGGATTTCTGCTGAACTAAAATCGCAATAGATACTTTGTTAAGATTTTGATAGAATTTTCAATACATTTTAGACTTGGTTTCTTCATTTTCTAGTTTTTCCCGTGTTTTAGTTGAAGTGATAAATTAGTAAATAAATCATCTGTAATCTTAAAAAATTCAGTGTTTGGTTTTTTTTCAACTGGATGCTCGTCAACTGGATACTGGATTACTGATGAAGATTATCGTTTTTACAGTACCCAAAACTCTGATACGAGCCTCTGTGATACTGGTTACAATGAATAAGTTGAGAGAAGCTGAAAAGGAAAGCAAATGAGGAAACTGCTTAGTGGAATACACTGGTACATTGCCTACGTATTACGACATGATCGCCATCTATTGGAATTTCCCTGAACTATCGAAATTTCCTGATTGACATTAGCGCAGATTTTCTTACAATGAACCATATTTCACAAGCGCCATCTATCGACGATACGTTGAACTAAGGTTTCTAGGCATTAGACGCGGTTATCGAGTCGTTTCTAAATAAGTTCAAATACGTTAGAAAAATAATTACGTTGCCTAATTAACTAATTTACGAGTAATTTGAACTGGTTTTAAAATCATAGATATATTTCAAACACTGTAAAGAAACATTTCGGGAGGTTTTAGTAACTTTTTCTGGGGCCTAAAGGGTATTTCGATGTTTTCCGCCCTCTGTTGGATTTCTGCTGAACTAAAATCGCAATAGATCCTTTGTTAAGATTTTGATAGAATTTTCAATACATTTTAGATTAAGTGAGTTAAACACTGTTTTAAACACTATATAACGCATTTTCCCCCGGGTTTAGATCCGGAATTACATCACCACTGATCCAGAGCCTTGTAGTGATGGGTAGATTGAGGTCCTAGGTTCGAACCCAACTGAAAACTGATTCAGAGCCACTTAGAGGCTGTTTCCGCGATCCGGATGCTGAATAGATGCTGTACAGGGGTGTCCCGGGTTCGAATCAAGTAATTACAGAAAGTGGTTGATAGTGATCCTGATGCTTAATACAGGATGTACAGGGGCGTCCCGGGTTCTAACCGGTAATCACTGATACTGATTCAGAGTGACACTGATGCTGAATAGAGGATGTACAGGGGTGCCCCGGGTTCGAACCCAGTAATCACTGATACTGATTCAGAGAAACACTGATGCTGAATAGAGGATGTGTTTAATTCACTTAAAATGTAGCGGAAATTCTACCAAAATCTTTACAAAGGATCTTTTGTGATTTTAGTTCAGCAAAAATCCAACAGAGGGCGCAAAACACCGAAATACCCTTCAGACCCCATAGAAAGTAACAAAAACCTCCCGAAATGGAACAATACAGCGTTTGAAATATATCTATGATTTCGAAACCAGTTCAAATTACCCGTAAATTAGTTAATTAGGCAACGTAATTATTTGTCTAACGTATTTGAGCTTATTTAGAAACGACTGAATTTTTCATTGTTAGTAGTTCCCTGAAATTCCGTGTGATGGCACCACCTTCTTTGACGGTCGTTTTCCTTCCCCGAAAAATTTCAGTCGTTTCTAAATAAGTTCAAATAAGTTAGACGAATAATTACGTTGCCTAATTAACTAATTTACGGGTAATTTGAACTGGTTTCGAAATCATAGATATATTTCAAACGCTGTAAAGTTCCATTTCGGGAGATTTTTGTAACTTTCTCTGGGGTCTGAAGGGTATTTCGATGTTTTGCGCCCTCTGTTAGATTTTCGCTGAACTAAAATCACAATAGATCATTTGTTAAGATTTTGATAGAATTTTCAACACATTTTAAATGGAGTGAATTATACACTGTTTTTAACACTATATAACGAATTCTTGCCCCGGGTTTAGATCCGGAATCAAATTACTACTCATCGCCAGTATTGTAGATGATGGATAGATGGAGGTCCCAGGTTCGCAACCAATCTCTGAAAACTGATTCTGAGCCTCTTAGAGGCTGTTTCCGTGATCTCGATGCTGAATAGAGGATGAACAGGGGTGTCCCGGGTTCGAACCTAGTAATCACTGATACTGATTCAGAGTGGTCCCGATGCTGAATAGAGGATGTGCAGGGGTGTCCCGTGTTCGAACCCGTTAATCACTGATACTGATTCACAATGTACTGATGCTGAATAGAGGATGTACAGGGGTTTCCTGGGTTCGAACCCGTTTTCATTTCTGATACAGATCCTCAGTGGTCCTGATGCCGAGTAGAGGATAAATAGAGGTGGCCTAGGTTCAAACTCAGGTATTTCTGAACCCGATTTTGTATGATCCTCGTGATGGATGAGAAATGAACCGGAGTGACCTAGTAACTTAAAGCTGAATAGATGATAAATTACAGATTTTCAGCCGTGCCCTCAGGTTCAAAACCGGTAAGGAATACATAAAAGGTGTTTAATTCACTTCATCTAAAATGTATTGAAAATTCTATCAAAATCTTAACAAAGGATCTATTGTTATTCTAGTTCAGCAGAAATCCAACAGAGGGCGGAAAACATCGAAATACCCTTTAATCCCCAGAAAAATTTTCAAAAACCTCCCGAAATGTTTCTTTACAGTGTTTGAAATTTATCTATGAAATCAAAACCAGTTCAAATTACTCGTAAATTAGTTAATCAGGCAACGTAATTATTTGTCTAACGTATTTGAGCTTATTTAGAAACGACTGAAATTTTTCGGGGACGGTAATACGACCGTCAAAGAAGGTGGTGCCATCACACGGAATTTCTGGGAACTATTAACAATGAACAATTCAGTCGTTTCTCGATAAGCTCAAATACGTTAGACAAATAATTACGTTGCCTCATTAACTAATTTACGAGTAATTTGAACTGGTTCCAAAATCATAGATATATTTCAAACACTGTAAAGTTTCATTTCGGGAGGTTTTTGTAACTTATTATGGGCCCTAAGAGGTATTTCGATGTTTTGCGCCCTCTGTTGGATTTTCGCTGAACTAAAATAATAATAGATCCTTTGTAAAGATTTTGATAGAATTTCCGCTACATTTTAAGTGAATTTAACACATCCTCTAGTCAGCATCGGTGTTTCTCTGAATCAGTATCAGTGATTACCAGGTTCGAACCCGGGGCACCCCTGTACATCCTCTATTCAGCATCCGTGTCACTCTGAATCAGTATCAGTGATTACCGGTTCGAACCAGGGACACCCCTGTACATCCTCCATTCAGCATCGGGATCACTCACAATCACTTTCTGTAATTACTTGATTCGAACCCGGGACACCCCTGTACATTATCTATTCAGCATCCAGATCACGGAAACACCCTCTAAGTGGCTCTGAATCAGTTTTCAGTTGGGATCGAAACTAGGACCTCAATCTATCGATCACTACAAGGCTCTGGATGGGTAGTGATTCAATTCCGGATCTAAACCCGAGGCAAGAATGCATTATATAGTGTTTAAAACAGTGTTTAATTCACTTCGTCTAAAATGTATTGAAAACTCTATCAAAATCTTAACAAGGGACATATTGTGATTTTAATTCAGCAGAAATCCAACAGAGGGCGCAAAATATCGAAATACCCTTTAGGCCCCAGAAAATGTTACAAAAACCTCCCGAAATGGCTCTTTACAGTGTTTGAAATATATCTATGAATTTAAACTCAGTTCAAATTACTCGTAAATTAATTAATTAGGCAACGTAATTATTTGTCTAACGTATTTGAACTTATTTAGAAACGACTCGATAACCGCGTCTAATGCCCAGAAACCTTAGTTCAACATATCGTCGATAGATGGCGCTTGTGAAATATGGTTCATTGTGAGAAAATCTGCGCTAATGTCAATCAGGAAATTTCGATAGTTCAGTGTAATACCAATAGATGGCGATCATGTGGTAATACGTAGACAATGTACCAGTCCACTAAGCAGTTTCCTCATTTGCTTTCCTTTTCAGCTTCTCTGAACTTATTCATTGTAACCAGTATCACAGAGGCTCGTATCAGAGTTTTGGGTACTGTAAAAACGATAATCTGCATCAGTAATCCAGTATCCAGTTGACGAGCATCCAGTTGAAAAAAACCAAACACTGAATCTTTTAAGATTACAGATGATTTATTTACTAATTTATCACTTCAGTTTCAACTAAAACACGGGAAAAACTAGAAAATGAAGAAACCAAGATTGCACAATAAACTCTATCTTTACAATTAAACCAATGACAGCAAGAAAGAAAGACCACGAATTTTATGGGAACTAAATAAATAAGTTCAAATACGTTAGACAAATAAATACGTTGCCTAATTAACTAATTTACGAGTAATTTCTGATTCTGAGTGGTTCTGATGCCGAGTAGAGGATAAATAGAGGTGTCCTAGGTTCAAACTCAGGTATTTCTGACTGATTTTGTACGATCCTCGTGATGGATGAGAAATGAACCGGAGTGACCTAGTAACTTAAAGCTGAATAGATGATAAATTACAGATTTTCAGCCGTGCCTCAGGTTCGAAACCAGTAAGGAATACCTCAAAGGTTTTTATCAAGCAAATGAATTATCGAGAGTAACAAAATAATGCTTTTAAGAGAAAAAAAATAAAAGCAGACATCAGATCGCAGATTCGAACCCGGGTCTACTTTTCGTGAGGCCACCATTCAACCAATGAGCCATGGCACTTCGAGACCAAACCAAGCGCATAGTCAATGTCGTTTCTAGGTTTCTGGGTATAGTCAAACTGCTCAGAAATATCGATCATTCAAGCTATTGTATTTTAGTTTTCAGAGATTTGTTTCGAACCTGGAACCTCAATCTATCCATTACTACAAGGCTCTGGTTGAGTGGTGATGTAATTCCGGATCTAAACCCGGGGCAAAAATGCGTTATATAGTGTTTAAAACAGTGTTTAATTCACTTCATGTAAAATGTATTGAAAATTCTATCAAAATCTTAACAAAGGATCTTTTGTGATTTTAGTTCAGCAAAAATCCAATAGAGGGCGCAAAACATCGAAATACCCTTTAGGCCCCTGAAAATGTTACAAAAACCTCCCGAAATGTTTCTTTACAGTGTTTGAAATATATCTATGAATTTAAAATAAGTTCAAATTACTCGTAAATTAGTTAATTAGGCACCGTAATTATTTGTCTAACGTATTTGAACTTATTTAGAAACGACTCGATAACCGCGTCTAATGCCTAGAAACCTTAGTTCAACATATCGTCGATAGATGGCGCTGTGAAATATGGTTCATTGTAAGAAAATCTGCGCTAATGTCGATCAGGAAATTTCGATAGTTCAGTGAAATTCCAATAGATGGCGATCATGTCGTAATACGTAGACAATGTACCAGTCCACTAAGCAGTTTCCTCATTTGCTTTCCTTTTCAGCTTCTCTGAACTTATTCATTGTAACCAGTATCACAGAGGCTCGTATCAGATTTTTGGGTACTGTAAAAACGATAATCTTCACCAGTAATCCAGTATCCAGTTGACGAGCATCCAGTTGAAAAAAAAAACCAAACACTGAATCTTTTAAGATGACAGATGATTTATTTACTAATTTATCACCTTAGTTTCAACTAAAACACAGAAAAAAAACTAGAAAATGAAGAAACCAAGATTGCACAATAAACTCTATCTTTACAATTAAACCAATGACAGCAAGAAAGAAAGACCACGAATTTTAAGGGAACTAAATAAATAAGTTCAAATACGTTAGACAAATAATTACGTTGCCTAATTAACTAATTTACGAGTAATTTCTGATTCTGAGTGGTCCTGATGCCGAGTAGAGGATAAATAGAGGTGGCCTAGGTTCAAACTCAGGTATTTCTGACTGATTTTGTACGATCCTCGTGATGGATGAGAAATGAACCGGAGTGACCTAGTAACTTAAAGCTGAATAGATGATAAATTACAGATTTTCAGCCGTGCCTCAGGTTCGAAACCAGTAAGGAATACCTCAAAGGTTTTTATCAAGCAAATGAATTATCGAGAGTAACAAAATAATGCTTTTAAGAGAAAAAAAATAAAAGCAGACATCAGATCGCAGATTCGAACCCGGGTCTACTTTTCGTGAGGCCACCATTCAACCGATGAGCCATGGCACTTCGCGACCAAACCAAGCGCATAGTAAATCTCGTTTTTAGGTTTCAGGGTATAGTCAAACTGCTCAGAAATTTCGGTCATTCAAGCTATTGTATTTTAGTTTTCAGAGATTTGTTTCGAACCTGGGACCTCAATCTATCCATTACTACAAGGCTCTGGTTGAGTGGTGATGTAATTCCGGATCTAAACCCGGGGCAAAAATGCGTTATATAGTGTTTAAAACAGTGTTTAATTCACTTCATGTAAAATGTATTGAAAATTCTATCAAAATCTTAACAAAGGATCTTTTGTGATTTTAGTTCAGCAAAAATCCAATAGAGGGCGCAAAACATCGAAATACCCTTTAGGCCCCTGAAAATGTTACAAAAACCTCCCGAAATGTTTCTTTACAGTGTTTGAAATATATCTATGAATTTAAAATAAGTTCAAATTACTCGTAAATTAGTTAATTAGGCAACGTAATTATTTGTCTAACGTATTTGAACTTATTTAGAAACGACTCGATAACCGCGTCTAATGCCTAGAAACCTTAGTTCAACATATCGTCGATAGATGGCGCTGTGAAATATGGTTCATTATAAGAAAATCTGCGCTAATGTCGATGAGGAAATTTCGATAGTTCAGTGAAATTCCAATAGATGGCGATCATGTCGTAATACGTAGACAATGTACCAATGTATTCCACAACAAGCAGTTTCCTCATTTGCTTTCCTTTTCAGCTTCCCTGAACTTATTCATTGTAACCAGTATCACAGAGGCTCGTATCAGAGTTTTGGGTACTGTAAAAACGATAATCTTCATCAGTAATCCAGTATCCAGTTGACGAGCATCCAGTTGAAAAAAACCAAACACTGAATTTTTTAAGATGACACAGGATTTATTTACTAATTAATCACTTCAGTTTCAACTAAAACACGGAAAAAAAACTAGAAAATGAAGAAACCAAGATTGCACAATAAACTCTATATCTTTACAATTAAACCAATGACAGCAAGAAAGAAAGACCACGAATTTTATGGGAACTAAATAAATAAGTTCAAATACGTTAGACAAATAATTACGTTGCCTAATTAACTAATTCACGCGTAATTGCTGATTCTGAGTGGTCCTGATGCCGAGTAGAGGATAAATAGAGGTGTCCTAGGTTCAAACTCAGGTATTTCTGACTGATTTTGTATGATCCTCGTTATGGATGAGAAATGAACCGGAGTGACCTAGGTAACTTAAAGCTGAATAGATGATAAATTACAGATTTTAAGCCGTGCCCTAGGTTCGAAACCAGTAAGGAGTACCTCAAAGGTTTTTAGTAAAGCAAATGAATTATCGAGAGTAACAAAATAACGTTTTTAAGAGAAAAAAAATAAAAGCAGATATCAGATCGCAGATTCAAACCCGGGTCTACTATTCGTGAGGCCACCATTCAACCAATGAGCCATGGCACTTCGCAACCAAACCAAGCGCATAGTCAATGTCGTTTCTAGGTTTCAGGGTGTAGTCAAACTGCTTAGAAATATCGATCATTCAAGCTATTGTATTTTAGTTTTCAGAGATTTGTTTCGAACCTGGAACCTCAATCTATCCATCACTACAAGGCTCTGGTTGAGTGGTGATGCAATTCCGGATCTAAACCCGGGGCAAAAATGCGTTATATAGTGTTTAAAACAGTGTTTAATTCACTTCATATAAAATGTATTGAAAATTCCATCAAAATCTTAACAAAGGATCTATTGTGATTTTAGTTCAGCAAAAATCCAATAGAGGGCGCAAAACATCGAAATACCTTTAAGCCCCAGAAAATGTTACAAAAACCTCCCGAAATGTCTCTTTACAGTGTTTGAAATATATCAATGAATTTAAAATAAGTTCAAATTACTCGTAAATTAGCTAATTAGGCAACGTAATTATTTGTCTAACGTATTTGAACTTATTTAGAAACGACTCGATAACCGCGTCTAATGCCTAGGAACCTTAGTTCAACATATCGTCGATAGATGGCGCTTGTGAAATATGGTTCATTGTGAGAAAATCTGCGCTAATATCGATCAGGAAATTTCGATAGTTCAGTGAAATTCCAATAGATGGCGATCATGTCGTAATACGTAGGCAATGTACCAGTGTATTCCACAATAGGCAGTTTCCTCATTTGCTTTCCTTTTCAGCTTCTCTCAACTTATTCATTGTAACCAGTATCACAGAGGCTCGTATCAGAGTTTTGGGTACTGTAAAAACGATAATCTTCATCAGTAATCCAGTATCCAGTTGACGAGCATCCAGTTGAAAAAAAACCAAACACTGAATCTTTTAAGATGACACAGGATTTATTTACTAATTTATCACTTCAATTTCAACGAAAAACACGAAAAAATCACTTTAATTACTGATACTGATTTAGAGTGGTCCCGATGCTGAATAGAGGGTGTGCAGGGGTGTCCTGTGTTCGAACCTAGTAATCACTGATACTGATTCACAATGTACTGATGCTGAATAGAGGATGTACAGGGGTTTCCTGGGTTCGAACCCGTTTTCATTTCTGATACAGATCCTCAGTGGTCCTGATGCCGAGTAGAGGATAAATAGAGGTGTCCTAGGTTCAAACTCAGGTATTTCTGAACCCGATTTTGTATGATCATCGTGATGGATGGGAAATGAACCGGAGTGACCTAGTAACTTAAAGCTGAATAGATGATAAATTACAGATTTTTAGCCGTGCCCTCAGGTTCAAAACCAGTATGGAATACCTAAAAGGTTTTGGTTTTTTTATCAAGCGAATGAATTATCGAAAGTAACAAAATAACGCTTTTAAGAGAAAATAAAAAGCAGACAAATTACCGCAGACTCGAACCCGGGTTTAATATCCGTGAAGCCACCATTTAACCAATGAGCTATGGCACTTCGCGAAGAAGCAAAGCGCATAGTGAATGTGGTTCCTAGGTTTCTAGGTATAGTCAAACTGCTCAGAAATATCGATCATTCAAGCTATTGTATTTTAGTTCCAAGTTTTTCCACCAGGGTTTCAAATCGACGGTTCTCACATTCAGATGCATCTAATCGATACAAAATTCCCCCGAAATGTTACAAAATCACGATTAGGTGATTCTGACGAAGTCTGATTACAGTGAAATCAGTTTTAAAGTGGTCAATTAGACAACGTAAAATTCGGACGATAGAAATTCGAAACGGCTGTAAAACTGTGATCAGTTACCTCTGGCGGGTAAACCCGGAACTAAAGGAAGAAACGATAATGGGATATACTGCACTTTTTTCGAAAGTTTAAGAAGTCGGTACATACCGCAACAAATAGTAACGTTTCCTAATATAAGAAAATTTATGAACCTTTTTACGTCAGAAAACCCAAACGTCCTAAGGAATCTTGCAGTTTTTATAAAAAAGGCACATAGCCTCATCTAGCCTCACCTCATCGCTGTTCCTGGTATACACGAACTTTTCAAAATAACTTTTCAATTGTAAATATAACTAGTTATTGTATGACTAGCAACTGTTATTGTATAACCGCAAACTGTTTATTTTGTATGTATCCTGTGCTCGCAAAAAATGTACAATTTTCTGGAGCAATAAATTTGAATCTAATCTAATCTAAAAACTGAGAGGACTTTTATACAGCAACATACCAGGGAAATAAAACTACGATAAGCTTTCGGACTATTTTCACTTGTAGGTTCGGGCTGGTTGGAAATTTGCTTGAATCTTGGAGTAATCATTTGCTGGAAACGGCATTTCCAATATTCTGTACTTCGATTTAATCGAAAGATTCTGTAAACTCGACCGCCGATCAGACCACTATATCTGTACTTTCAATACCAAACGCCCTGTTCGCTCCCGGCAGGTGTGGTGGGCTTTGTAAGCGACACCAAATAAAAACAAATCAAGCGAAATCTACCAATTGACTTTCAGATCAAAAAGAAAAGTTCGGAATTTTAAGAATCTTTTCACATTTATTCTTTAAATCGAAAAAAAAATCAAATTCTGAATGTTTTTACTGTGGTACACATGAAATACCAGTAAATTGCCATTCCTAGCAGAAGGTCCTTGCTTAGATCCACTTATGACGTCATCAATACGAAATCACCTTCCCGGTACTAGTGATATTGTAGGCAATTATTGATGATGTCATAAGGTGATTTTGAAGGAGATCATTAAATATTAGAAACATGATGATAAATCAATATCTAATCAATCTAATTCTTCACAAAATAATTAATCAGAGTAATTAGCATTTCTGACAACGAACCAATCAACCAAAAAATTCAATATATACATAGATACAAATTGATTAATTGCTTATTACAATTATAAACGGACTGCTCAATTAGTTCATACCTCCATTACAACTAAACTATGAGTCGTAGTTTCAATTCAAGGCTTAACTTAATTGTGAAGTTATGATTTCCCAACTAACTAAGGACCCAGTTCTACAGTTGTGAGTTAGGGTTAACTCCGAGTTCATTTTCAATTCGTTAACTCAGAGTCAAATCTTAACACAGAACTGTAGAACTGGGCCCAGGAGACTCTTATAGTTTATGTGATCCGCGTGAACTGAATACACGAAGGAGATCCGACAATATTTTCAGCCAAAGATGAAAAAACTCAAATATATATTCATTTTCTCGGTCCCTTGTTAGATTCGTCGTATCGATATCTCGTTAGTGTAATCTGTATCGGTACGCCCGATGATGGCTAAAAGTCTTTAGGCGAAACGTTGCTCAAACACTTTTAATCAAGAAATTTACATCTTTTGCTGAAATTATTGTGAGATTTCCTCGTTTATATGTATATATATATATATATATATATATATATATATATATATATATATATATATATATATATATATATATATATATATATATATATATATATATATATATATATATATATATATATATATATATATATATATATATATATATATATATATATATATATATATATATATATATATATATATATATATATATATATATATATATATATATATATATATATATATATATATATATATATATATATATATATATATATATATATATATATATATATATATATATATATATATATATATATATATATATATATATATATATATATATATATACATATTAATATCTTATTGATCTGTAAATACATAAATTCATTTTATTCAATATCACAAAAAATGTCTTATACCCGCCGCAATATAATCAATAACCGATCTAAGTCATAATCTATGGTATGATTTTTTCATAATTTCGACTCATTATGTCGAATTTCGACTTAATAAGTTGAATTTCGACATAATAAGTCGAAATTGCGAAAAAAATATCTCGCATGTCACCTAGGGGCTTCCGTACTGAAAGCTTTGAATTCTTCTAAAAACCCGTTATATATATACCCGCTATATATATATATATATATATATATATATATATATATATATATATATATATATATATATATATATATATATATATATATATATATATATATATATATATATATATATATATATATATATATATATATATATATATATATATATATATATATATATATATATATATATATATATATATATATATATATATATATATATATATATATATATATATATATATATATATATAGCGAATTCTAACAGAGTTTCCTAATATCATTTTAATGCTATGTTACCTTTAAAAACGATGCAGACCTATAAATTTCGATATATGATGAGATCCCACAATATAAAAGAGAGAATGTTTCCTTGAGCTCGTAGTTCATTTCTACGGTTCGACTACCGGTACATGTATATATGCTAATAGATCTCGTCCGTTGAAAACCGGTGTCATAGCATGAAATTCCTCTCCTAATTCATGTCCCCCTCCCTTAAAATAGATCTCAGGATTAAGGGTTAGGGTTGGGGTCAGCTGCCCCATTATAAGCCGTTTATTTATCTATAGTCGGGCCAAACGTGGCACGGACCCATTTGGCACCCGTGTGAACAGTTGTACCGGGCCAAAATTGGCACGGGCCAAATTTTTCCCCGGCCAAAAACGCTATTGTGAACGCGGCTATGAGCTATATGACTAATCTGTCATCATCTAATGCTGGGGCACCTGACCTCCGGGGACCCGATTCTTTGACACCTTGTATTATTATATTGTGGGGATACATCGTTACAACACAGATTCGCAGTGTTTCTTAAAGATCAAGTTATATTTTCAATTCCCTGAAATAATTCAACAAGCAAGTATCGCGAAGATATCTAGCGATTCGAGTTCGAAGGAGGTATTTCAAATTCCACGTATTTCTAAATATAACAACATTATTTATAAAATAAACAAACAAAAAATGATTAAAACCCGTACGCGAAAATTACATTTTAAAATTTCTTAGTATATATTCTAACGCTGATTTATAATGAACATACGTAAGCATGTCCGTTTTAATAGGCGCATGCGCATTAACCGTACTATTCTACGAAGATTGTCATCCATTCTTGAGGTGGTGATTTTTCAAATATAATCTAAATTTGAAGCTTTTTGTGCGCAATTTACAAGAAGATGGTGATGATATTCCGCAGCAATGCGTACATTATACCAAAAGCTGTTTTTGCTCAAAGCTGCCACAATACAGGTCTCTACGACAAACGGCTTCTTGGCCAGTTGAAGAAATACCTTGAAGACAAACTAAGACACTTAAGTGACATTTTGACCAAAGTCGGAGCCATTTCCGAAACTTATAGTTACAATTTTGAAAATTGCTCACAGATGCTAGCCGACAAGTCACTACTCTCTTAGTTTTTCATCATATTCAGTACACTTATAACCGGTCACTTGAGTTCGTAGCATTTCAATTCGTCTCCATATTCACCACTTAAACGCTTCTATCGTTCTAGCACATACAGTTTGCACTCACTATGATTGTACACCCAAAACCGGACAATAAATATTTCAGCATTCACCTCAGCTTCGTAATGAACCATAGAACCACAGACCCATAGAACCATGTCAATAAAACGTTAATGAAACGAAAATGAAATTCGGTAGCGTTTATGTCCGTTTTTCGTTTGTCTCTTTTCGAACTACTGGCCAAATCCCTGCGATCAGTCGATATTTAAAGTTCAGTATAGTTTAGAATCCACCTCGGCGCAAATTCTAAATTCAAAGTAAATGTTTCGATCGAACGAGAAAAGTTTCTCCTCCGAATTTGAATAGAATTCTCGCTATAATCGGTCAGTCCTCCGGGGGATGTTGCGTCGGCGTGGTGTAGTTAACGTTTTGACCTCAAGGTGGCAGTGTATCATGTCATTCCTCCCGACACGAACAGTCGGACACGATGAAGTTCTCCAACACGAAGACGCTCAGAACGGAGTTGTTGTACAACAGCACCGGCAGCGATTGCATTCTATGCGGCGAACAACAAGACGAATACTGAAATTTACATAAATTATAATATATTCAAATTAATCGATTATACGCACAGCGATTGGTCGGTCCAGAGAACTGGAACGCTAGCTCCTAAAAAATCCGCTAGGCACTGTTAATAATAACGTGTTTGGCAGAGCCT